>NC_138164.1:103634736-104183806 GCF_964165515.1 Mesoplodon bidens
AAGGAAACTGGGAGTTAGATCACCTACAAAGTGATTCTCTAATATACCCCCCTGCCAAGAAACACACCAAAAAAACCCCCAAAATAAACAAAAAACCCAGTCACATTTTCTGGCGTTCTGAATATTTTAGCATTAAGGTACTTAAACATCAAGATCTCTGATGTTGTGTAAGTGCTCAGAAAACAATCTGGAAGGATATATGCCAATGTTAACAGTGGTTTTCAGTAACTGAACGAAATGCACATAAACAGTCTTTGCAATGAAAAGCCTTTAACATTAATTTATGATATCGAATTCTGGAAACAAAGATAATACACTGATGGAAATACATTTTAATCACAATGCTTACCTGTAGCTACAGCTGGTTGGCTGTAGAGGACTGGAGAACTACCAATGGTAGCTGATCTCTGAACTGCTGCAGTACTAATTTCTGTAGCTTTTCTCTTTATTGCTTTAGTGGAAGGAGAACTAGAGATGGTACAGTCAGCTGAACTCTGAAACAGAGATTCTAGTCAGTGGCTGTAGCCCCTGGTTAAGTATCCTCTTCTAAAATAAAACATGTAGGGACTTCCTTGGTGGTGCAGTGGTTAAGAATCAGCCTGCCAATGCAGGGGACAACGGGTTCAATCCCCAGTCCGGGAAGATCCCACATGCCGAGGAGCAACTAAGCCTGTGAACCACAACTACTCAGCCTGCGCTCTAGAGCCCGCAAGCCACAGCTACTGGGCCTGCAAGCCACAACTACTGAAGCCCATGTGCTCTAGGGCCCACATGCCACAACTACTGAGCCCACACACCTAGAGCCCGTGCTCTGCAACAAGAGAAGCCACTGCAATGAGAAGCCCGCGCACCGCAACGAAGAGTAGCCCCCGTTCGCCGCAACTAGAGAAAGCCCGTGTGCAGCAATGAAGACCCAACGCAGCCCAAAATAAATAAATAAATTTAAAAAAATAAAATAAAACGTGTCAATCCTGCCCCGGTCCCCCAAAACTTTTCAGAATGCCAGATGTCATTTCTCACCTGGCTAGTTACGACTGTGGTTTGTGCCGAAGGTTTCAATGGAGTATCCTCCTCCGTTCCTGGAGCAGGAGGCTCCTCACTTCCTTCATCCTCCATCTCGACCTCCTGGATCTCACCATCTTCTGCAGGAGGAGGAGGAGGAGGGGGAGGGGGAGGAGGAGATTCTGGAGGTGGAGGTGGAGGCGGTGGCATTTCCAAAGGTAATGGAGGTTGAAGCACAGGAACATTTGACTGAAGAAGGGTCCAGAATGGAGTAAGTGGCATGAGTGATGAAGAAGAAACTTGGCCAGAAAAGGACTCTTTACAAAGAGAACCTATGAAAACAAATAGGAGTCAGGGAAAAAGCAAGAGTAAAACTCCATGAAGACAGAAATGTTCAACTGATTGTAGGGACAAAATCTGTCCCCCACACATCTATTCTACACTGATGTCACTGAAATATTAAACTCAGTTCAAAAATGACTTCCATGAAAAGATAAATTTATAGAATTTACTGTTAGCACTCGCCCCAGCTGTTATACTAGTCTTGTTTTCTGGGTACAGATATGGCTGAGTAAATGAAGCACATCACATCAACTCAATGAGAAACCAGACATCTGAACCTGAAGTTTTTTATTTCAAAGATACACAACTAGAAGGCAACATTCTGGGGTCTTTATTTCAAAAGTGAAAAAGTGAGTGAATGATGTGCATCTGCAATACTGATTCCATGTACTGTATCTTTCAGTGAGCTAGATAAGTAATTGAGGATGACCCAGAGAAGTACACATTCCAAACACTCACACAAACTCTACCCATTTCAATTTATTTGGGTTACTAAGTTTCAAAAATCCATTTGCAAGGTGATATTGTCAATCCTATCATTCCTTCACACCTTTGTGTGAATTATTCATTTGCTAAATCACAGCAACAAATCAGGGAGGGTAATTTTTTATTCCTGTGACGCGAAAAGGGAAATCAGGAAGCACGAATCTTCAAGGTAAATGATAATGATAAATATAACACAGAGAAGAGGTGTTGGAAGATATGGAGGATTTGAAATGGCTGCTGAAGTTAAGGAATTACAGCTGAGGAGCTGCAGGGTTAGCTTTCCTCAAAATTTGCAAAAGTCATAGTTAATTACTGCCCTTTCTCTGCTGGGAAAAGCTTTAAAGATTAGAGAAAATAGGAAGATATACTTACTTGCAGCCTTCCCCATCCCTCTTTATCGTCAATAGGGAAGTTTCACAATATTTGGGACTATTAGATATATATCCCAGGAATGCTGAAGGGGATTTTCTCCCTAAAATCATAGAATTTAGGAGTAGAAGAGACATGAGAAATCGTCTAGTTTACCCCTCTCGTTTTAAAGGTAATGAAACCCAGGAGGGAAATGACTTGCCCAAGATCATATAGCTCTTAGTGGCCAAGTCTGACCCCTAGTCTAGTGCTATTTTTTTTTTTTTTTGGCCGAGCCGTGCATCTTGCTTGCGGGATCTCAGTTCCTCCACCAGGAACTGAACCTGGGTCACAGTAGTGAAAGCCCAGAATCCTAACCACTAGGCCACCAGGGAACTCCCCTAGTGCTATTTTAACAAGATGTCCTGGTGAAATACCAGGAGTCTAAGAGCTTTAGAAATCTCAAATTTCACTTCTCATGGAGTAGAGATCCAGATGTCGTCACCTGTCAAATTCCATGGTCAAAGCAGTAGATTAAATAACGACTCTATTATAAAAGGCTCTAGGACAAGGATAAGGCCTTTTACCTTACTTTGCTCAAAATACACCACACTGGCACTCAACAATGTAAAACCAAAGCAGCCATGAACCATTTGGCTTTTAGAATAGCTTCACTTTTTTATGGAACAGGTAGATGATACATTATGTAAGAGACTTTAAGAACATAATTCACACGGTTACTCTAAGTATTATGAGAAACTGCTTACTACCAAGGAAAAGGGAACTGAAAAAAATTCACCAGAAAACAAGAATGCAGTTTTCCAGCTGAAAGACTTCAAGTGTCTCATTAACCTTTATGAATTTCTACACTAACTCGTAGATAGTTTGGGTATGGGCAGGCAGTCTACTAGATTACATAATAGTACATCAAGATTACATTAGAACTAAGGAAGTAAACGTTGAGGATTAATAACTTATTAAACTTCCTTTTACTAAACCAACCATAATATATGGTAGGTAAACAAATTTGTCAGATTTATATATTGGTAGGTTTCTCATCTAGAAGCATAATGCAATACTGGTTATGTTTATGATGGTGAGAAGCTGCTATGCAGAGGAGATCAAGAAAACACAGTAGGTTCAAGATTAATAATGTGGTTTACAACCTTCAACAAAGTTAATCAGAAATAATTGAGCTTTCTGTAAAAAGGAAACAAACTAGACTTGATAAATTTAGATCATACAAGGAGCACTTTTAGAGTTAATATTTGAATCCTAAACTAAGTTTACTCAAAACATAAAAGCTGCATCGTAACACTGATAATTATCTCCTTTAGCTTAAAAAATACAAAGAATTTCGAGAAATCCTAGTTTGAATATCCATGGGTGTCATATTACATACTGCTTCTCTTCATTTCTAAATTTAACCCAGTTGAGGTATTTTGCCATTTAAGAGAACATTAAGTCTGAAGTCCAAGGAGAGATTAAAATGGTATATACATAGCTTTTATTATGTGCTAATAAATTTTTTAAAGTATCAAGCTTAAAAACAGAATACTGTGAGGATACAAATGTTGAATTCTCCAAGAACATATTTTTTCTATGAATCCTTATTTCTATAAAATAGAAAATCAGGCTTTCTTTCTTATAAAGGTAGGCTTCCTTTATTGTTTTCCTATATTCCCCCCAAAAGTATTATTGCTTAGTATTTTGAGGCAAGAGGCCAGTTTATCAGTTTATATCAAGAAATTATTATACAAATAATAATTCCACAGACTTTTTGGAAAAGCAGCTTAACTTAACCTGACAAAAGCCCAACAAAACAGACATGTTGGGTATCTTGAAGTATCACTCATCTTAAGAGAGATAATGTCAAATACAAACATGGAACAATGAACAAGGATTAAAAATGAACAGAACTTTGAAACTTCCTTGTTCCTCAGTGTATAGTTTTTCTTCTTTAAAAGATGATTTTAACCACTGTTGAGCTGACAAAAAGCAAGCATTATAAACTTTCTTTACAGGCTTAAAATAGTGATTGGTATTGCTCTTCAATTCCAAAGACCTTAGAACAAGATTTGGATTTTATTTAGATCAAGTTTACCATGTGGTTTTAGTAGCTCTCAATCAAGAGGCTCAAAAATATAAGCTGGTTTACCAGTGGCTTTTTCCTTTACCAGACAGTACCAACTGTGTGTCATTAACAAAGGGAGAAAGTAACTTAATGTTTAACTCTAAGGTGTTCACACAACACTCAGCATTAGCAATTCTAGAATATTCAGCTTTAGAACATAGAAGGAGGGACATCAGACAGTGGTCAAGAAGGGAATCACCAAACCAGAACCACCATCAAGCCTCTTCAGTTCACTAACTATTAAAAAGTAAATAAAACCAAGTTACTAGACGTATCTACTATTCACTACCCAAAGAATGAGAAAGTAAAGGAAATCTCTTCATGAAAATGGTACACCCTGTAACTTAAGAAAATTTTTTTCTGAAATATGAAGTAGAAAACCACTTTTTTGCTATGTTCTAAAATTATCTGCAGTCACAGGTGCTTATTTTGAGTGACCTGATAATGATTCTTAGGCTATTTAAGAAGTTAACAAAATCATTGGTACATGACCATTTTTATTTGGTACACAATCAGAACTTTTCTACTGGGATTAGGAAGCCAGTAGAATACAAAATATTATTTTTGATAAGCAGAGGACGTAAGAATTCAGCTCTTCACTCCCATCTTATAAAAAACTATCTTTTTATCCTCAAAAGTTTGTGACTTTTTTAATTAAAAAAAATTGATGTATAGTTGACTTACGATGTTTCAGGCATACAGCAAAGTGATTCAGTTATACATATATATACTTTTCAGATTTTTTCCATTATAGGTTATTACAAAATATTGAATATAGTTCACAAAGGTTTATGACTTTAGAAATCATTCCATAACACTCTTACCTTCACATGCTATCATTTAAACAAACATCTACCAGTTTTTCAGATTGAAAGGCTGTTTGTTCATCACAGTCTTGACTATGCTTCATTAGCCACTTATTTTTGTCATTCCAAGAAAGATGGACTTCGAGGAAAAAAAACAATGTATCTTCTTCCATAATAAGGAAATCAAGCAATGGCTCTTCAGATTCTCAGAGTAAATGAAGAACTATGAAAGCCTTTTTTTTTTCTTTTTAAAATTTATATAACCAAACTCAAGTTCCCTTAGAGTACTTTAACTGGATTGAGCCATCTTAATTGTTTTATACTAGAATATTGATGATTTGCATTGATCAATTGTTTTGCTTCTCTGAAACAAGTATGGTCCTAGTTTCACAGCATTTGTTCAGATCATTTTGGTTTGTAATAACCGTACTTCCTACGAAATTAGTGAAGTGTAAAAATGAGGTTGCAAAATCAGCAGACTAAGTGCTCTACAGAAAGGCAGAACAAATCTATTACTCCACATAAATATCGACAATTTAAATAACTGGTTCCTTAGCATTAATTAGAACTCCTATTATTGGAAATCCACAGCTTCGTCTGTGGCATGACAGAATAGCTACAGGACAATCTTTTAAAATCCATATATACCGGCTCATAATTTTATTTTTTAGCAGAGTCTGGTATCAATAGTATGCTTATTTCCAACTAGTCACTACCTTAGTTTTCTTCAATATAAGCCCTGCATTCTTTTTTTTCTTTTCCTTAGGGCAAGCCATTATTTTTTCGTTAGAAATTTATGTGACTAGGATTTAAATTATTTTCTTTTACATGTTAATACAAGTCTTTTTTTCCCCTCTAAAATAATTTCTCTCCAATTAAAACAGGGTAAACTGTCCCACCTGTGGAATTCTCGGAAGAGTCTGTAGAATTTGAGTCAGTGCCAGTTTTGTCTTTCAAGGTCTGTTTAGGAAGAGTCTCGTCTCTACTTTCTTGTGCTTGGCTTTCTTCCTCTTCCTCCTCACCATCTGGGAACTCCCACTGAGACTCGCCCGACTGTTCGTTTACATAGAAATATCGTCTATGATCCCTAAATTACAAGAAAGAAAACACATGTTTTAAGACCCATTCTCCTACAAAGACACTTCCATTTGGTCCTGTCCCAGGACAGCAGTCTGCTCTCACAGGGACGAACCTCTTCTTAATGGACTGCTATTCACAAAGGCAACAAAGAGCTTTGACAATTGAGGATGGAGAACCAAGGATAATTCAAAGCTATTTGCACTGCCAGCAGCTCTGTGAATACAGCCCTGAGCCCTCTCACTCCAACAGATGACTTGGAAAAACACCTCTCACATCTATTTTTTTTTTTTTTTTTTTTTTTTTGCCAATGCTTAACAGGGTTTCAAGTTTCATTAGCAAAGGGACTCAATCTCCTAGAACACTAATTTCCCTTCCAAAGAAGAGAACGAAGTTTGCGAAAGGTGACTCTTCCCCTCTTGAACCGTGGAATTCACATTTCATACTCTTGATACCAAACACAGTGAAAGCTAAAGAGAGGGAGAGGATCTGGGAGCTGAAAAATAAAAGAGCAAAGATTTCAAATAACGAAAAAAAAATCAAGAAAAGCCAAATATAAAAAGAAATGTTTTCATCTGACCTGCTGGCAGAAGATAGTAATCTTGTTCTTCATTCACATCTTCAGCCACGAAGCTTTCCTTAACTTCACCGAGGTTAATCAGGAGTAGTTGCTTCCAGAGGTCCTGTAAAGCGCACAGAGCTCTCGCATGCGCTTAACCCCCAAGCCCGCCCTACTCCGTGCAACAACACTCTGGAGTAAAAACCAGCTTTGTCCAATCTTGGGAAAAAATCCGTTACATGGAACACTTTAGACATTGCTTTTTGTTTCTCCAACGTGTGGCTGGCCCAAACTCTGCAAGTGCTCGGGGTGCTCTGCCTGCCCAGCACCGCTAATGCAGCTGCTCTCAGTCTCCAGACAGGCTGTCAGGTCGTCAGGTGGTGGTGATCACAAATCAAGTCTGAGATGTCAAAGGTGAAAGGTGAAAAGGGGAGAAGAGTGCGTACCTGTCCCAGTGGCAGGACCAGCCTTTAGGAGTGGCGTTTATTTCATACTGTTTTAGTTGTTCTGCTGCATCCTGAAGTTTTCGTTTAAGGTAGTTTCCATTAAGAGCCCCTTCCCGCCAGTCTGCAATCCGTGTCTAAAATAAAAAAGCAGTAAGTTAAAGACTTAATATTATGTCAGGAGGCAGAGGTAAAAGAAACTTAAGTCTTCTGGTCCATGATGTATATATACTCTGGCAGCAGACTAGACCAAACAGGAAAAGAAATCCCACCCTAAAAAATCTTGTTTGCTCTTCAGAGTTCTCAAAAATGGACCCCAGTACTGCCAAATCTCCAACATTTGTGAAAATGAGTAGCAGTAGTTTTGTTTTTCCCTTTGGACTATATTACGATGGTTCCCCAGTAACTTTATTTTTTGGGTAGATAGTTCATTCAATTAAGTAATGTTATTAATCAAAATTAAAGGTTTAGTTCTCAGGGAAATCAGTCAACTTCCTATAGGAATTCCTTACCTAATCCTAACCTATTTATTGTAAAGTACACAGGTTACATATAGGATCCAGAACTTCTCTTTTTAAATAGACCTATAGGGAATTCCCCAGTGACCCAGTGGTTAGGACTCCTCACTTTCACTGCCGTGGGCCCAGGTTTGACCCCGGGTGGGGGAACGAAGATCCCAAAAGCTGAGTGCCACTCCCGCCCACGCCCCGCCAAAGATGTCTATAATGCTTTAACACTTATAAAGTACTTTCAACATTATGCGGTCTCATCATCACTATGAACAGAATTTTAATTTCTTAGAAAAACAGAACATATGCCAATTCAAGGGGGTTAAGTATCTTCATCATACACAAACTCTCAGTATTTAGTTCCATAATTACGTTTTGCTTTGGCTAATACATAGTTTTATTTCCTGGGCTGGTGGTTCAAATATACATCAAGATGAAAAATTTTAATTTAGGATTGAAACATAAATAAGACAGATTCCTCACACACACAGCCTTTCATTCAAACATTGACTGTTTATACTAAAAATGGCTATTCCTCACACACACAGCATTTCATTCAAACATTGACTGTTTATACTAAAAATGGCTAAATTACCTCAGTCTGTAAAAGCAGCACATGAAAGTTGGAGATGGACTGCCTATTAATGCCTAAGAATTCAAATTTACTTGTCAGGGTATTTGCCAGTTCTCCAATCTGAAACTGTAATGCAGGAAAGAAAAAAAACGAAAAATAAAAACAGAGTCAGCAAAATTTTATTATGTAAAATCTTTCATTTATCGTTAAAGATACTAGAAAAAAGGGTCTGCCTATAAACAGCCTTTCTCACATACTGCAACTAGTTATGTACAAGATGAAACCCTAATTTACAGTAAAATAATTCACATAACAAAGTGTTAAATAATGAGACAAGGTCAAGAGAAATTTGACGCACTATCTACTCTAATACGATATGGAAGTTGAAAATAGGTCCTAAATGACATAACCCCCAATATTGTCCAAGCCATCATTTATCCATTACTAATTGCTTATACTAGCCCCACACTGAACAAAATTAATTCTCCCAGTCCCATATACACGGCTGTACACTAGCTGGTGAGTGGACAAACTCTTTCAAGTCAAAAGAATATGCTAAGTGGTTTTCCCAACAGATCACACTTTAAGAGCCACATACTTACTTGGTCCAATTCTTCTCATAACATTAGCAACAGAAATGAAATTGGAAACAAATATGCCTTTGTGTAAGGACAAGTAGTTCATGCAGGAATTAAATTTGTGACTTTAGTCTCTTTAGTACTTCCAAACTAGAGAAGCCTATATTTGATAAGCTACTGCTTTCCAATGGAGACTTACTTGTAAGTAATTAAGCATTTAGAATTTATTTTTAGACCATTTCTCTACATCAAGTCAGTCTCATAGCTCCTTATTTCAGCCTTAAATATAACCTTTTCACCTAACCAAATAAATGATTTATATTTGGAGATAGTACAGATTACTTTTTACTACTTGCTAAAAGAAAGTAGCTGGCCTATTTAAAATGGTTCGCCAATTTAAAAATACTTATTTGTCAAGTTGCATTAAGTAGTATACATACTTTCAAGTCCTGTTCTTCTTCTACTTTAGGTGCTGTTTGTACTTTAATCTTTTCTGGAGATTCTTCTACTTCCATCTCTTTGTCCGAATTTTCATCTACTTTTTCTGAATTTTCAGCACCAATTGCTAAAAAAGAAAATATGTGAAATTAAATCAAAAGGACTATAAACAATGCGGTCCTACTCTATAGCACAGGGAACTATATTCAATATCCTCTGATAAACCATAATGAAAAAGAATATAAAAAAAAGAATCTCTATATGTGTATAACTGAGTCACTTAGCTGTACAGCAGATTGGCACATTGTAAATCAACTATACTTCAATAAAAAAAAAAAGGACCAACATTAATAAAGCCTCAAATACATTTTCTCACCCCGTAGCAGAAATATCTGAAAGTTATTAGTGCTCTCCTTTGCCTGTCTTCTCCTTACATGTTAAGGAAGCCCTAATGACTTATCAACCTACTGTCTCTAAAGAGCCAAAAAATTTAATCCTTTATAATGACCTTTCTTTTTCTTTTTTTAAATAAATTTATTTTATTTATTTATTTTTGGCTGCATTGGGTCTTCGTTGCTGCACACAGGCTTTCTCTAGTTGTGGCGAGCAGGGGCCACTCTTCGTTGTGGTGCGCAGGCTTCTCATTGCGGTGGCCTCTCTTGTTGTGGAGAACAAGCTCCAGGCATGCGGGCTTCAGCAGTTGCAGCACGCAGGCTCAGTAGTTGTGGCGCACGGGCTTAGTTGTTCCGCGGCATGTGGGATCTTCCTGGAGCAGGGCTCGAACCTGCGTCCCCTGCATTGGCAGGCAGATTCTTAACCACTGCACCACCAGGGAAGCCCCTATAATCACCTTTCTTAAAATGTGTCTATATACGTGATTTACTTTGTTTTACCACATTACCAAGAAGTTTCTGCTTTCCCTTCCTCCTTCATCTATTAATCTTTTCTAATCTTCTCTTCCAGAAAACCATGGCTTCAATTATTTACAAAAGCTAGAACCTGGAATATCTAAGGGTTCTTTACCAAATGGGTTTTGATAAAAAGGCTTTCAGGGCTTCCCTGGTGATGCAGTGGGTTAAGAATCCGCCTGCCAACACAGGGGACACAGGTTCAAGCCCTGGTCCAGGAAGATCCCACGTGCCACGTAACAACTAAGCCCGCGTGCCACAACTACTGAGCCTGCCCCTAGAGTCTGCGAGCCACAACTGAGCCCACATGCCACAACTACTGAAGCCCATGTGCCTAGAGCCTGTGCTCCGCAACAAGAGAAGCCACTGCAATGAGAAGCCCGTGCACCACAACAAAAGAAAGCCCGCGCGCAGCAACGAAGACCCAACGCAGCCAAAAAATAACAACAAATAAACTTATTTGAAAAAAAAATGGCTTGGGCTTCCCTGGTGGTGCAGTGGTTGAGAGTCCGCCTGCCGATGCAGGGGACATGGGTTCATGCCCCGGTCCGGGAAGATCCCGCATGCTGTGGAGCGGCTAGGCCCGTGAGCCATGGCCGCTGAGCCTGTGTGTCCGGAGCCTGTGCTCCGCAATGGGAGAGGCCACAACAGTGAGAGGCCCGTGTACCGCAAAAAAAAACCCCCCAAACCCCCCAAAACAAAACAAAACAAAAAACAAAAAGGCTTTCAAGACCAGAGCAGCATATTAAACTACCAAATAACTCCCTTCCTGAACTGGTTAACACCTGTAGACAGCCTTTATTGGACCCACCTACTCTTCTGGTTGGTGCTGTCTGCTGGTAGTGGGAATCTCCAAAAAAGAATAGGTATAGGTTTACCACATACTTAACTTAAATGGACTAAAAGATATGAACTCTTTGTTATGTTTGCTTAACACCTGCTTACCAAACTAATCCACATATGCAATGTAAATCAATCTCTCTGGAGGATCACAGACTAAAAACAAACAAAAAAACAAATTTGAGTACCTTTTCTTAATGCTGGTTAATATTTGATCTAGAGAAGAAATGTGATTTTAATATCACTCTCAACAGCTTTAGCCTAAAATTTTGTATTAAGTACTTAACCTTATCCTACAATGGCCTTGTTTTTATTTGATCATTAATATTCCTTCTGCAATTTCATATTGTCTAAAACCAAATCTTTCTACTCTCTCACTTACTAGTTTATAGTTCATTTGTATAGTAGACATCTTACATTTGATGGCAGGTTTAAGAATTTGACAATTTTAAGCACTGCTAGAGCTCTAAGACTTGATTATTTTGGAGGGTAGTTAGGCAGGATCTATCAAATTAAAATGCACATACCCCTTGACCTAGCAATATACCACTGGGAATCTACACTATAATGGTACTAAAATCTGCATAAAGATAGATATACCAAGATGTTTACTACAGCATTATTTTAATTGCATAGTATCATTAACTAATGAGTATAATATATTTAGAAAACAACATGAGCACTCAAGTAACTACAACCCAGCTTAACAGAAGACTATTAATAACACCTTGAAACTCCCTGTGCCTCTCCCCCAACATGTTCACACCAGACACACCCTGATGTTATTAGTAAATGCCTCTACTTTCATCATGGATAGATCTTTAAGCACAATATTTCTGCTTTTTTCAACTTATATACATGGAGCACTAACATATGCATTCTTCTGTGCTTTTTAAATTCAACATTATTGTTCCTGACATTAATCCACGTTAATGCATATAACAATGGGTCATTCATTTTTTACTGCTGTTTAGTATTCAATTGGAAGAATACATCACAATTTATCCACTACTCTTTTGATGGACATTTGAATGGCTAATATTTATACTTTTTTGGGATAATATGAATGTAATATTACTTTTAAGAGTGAAACAAGGACACCAATGTCCATCAATGGGGAAAGAGTTAAATGAAGACATCTATACTACTCAGTAATTAAAAACAATTTTTAAGACCTTGTTAAATGAAAAAGTATGCCGTCTAACAATCCATATGGTTAATCTCACCTATGGTAAAATTTACATATGCACATTACACACACACACACACACACACACACAAAACCACCAACGTATATAAAAAAAGAGGAAAAGGTCTAGAAGAATATACGTAGATAAAAAAATAAAGAAAATGGACCTCAGGGTAGGGCATGAAAACAGTGAAAAGATGAAGGGGGAGGGGCATTTTTAGAATTCTACTTCATATTCTTCTATATGGTTGATTGGAAAGAAAAATTCAAGGATGTTTGCATTTATTTATTACCTGTGTTTTTGTTTACTTGTTATTTTTAAATTGTAACCTATAAGGTACCTTCTGCTTGGTACACTCAACTAAGGTTTGGTGATTAAAATTAGTTAGTTCTGGTAACAGACTGGAAAAATGCAGCAGGTTCTCTTCTATATTACCCTGAAGATAACTTGGGTCCTCACGACAGTACCAGACTATATACACACCCAGCCAAAGGCTGGACAACTTGTACACAGAGAGAGAAGATGAGGCTGGGTTTGCCAGAGGTGGGTCTTGCCTGCCGTGTTTACCAACTGGAAATAAGAGAGGTGAAGAGAATCCACGGTCTTTATGCAGATTATCACGACAATTACTGTAGTGAGTGATAAAAAGAAAAGGGAGGGAGGGACCCAATCTCATTTTTTTGTTTTTGAGGGAGAAGTTATCCCAAATCAGTAGTGAATACACAGTCTGATGGATTCTAGCCTCTCAAATTCTTACTGCTCCACTAGAGGTGGAGCAGGAAAAGGTAGAAGTTTCCTTCCCCGCATTTCCCTAAAAGGGTAAAAGTGCTATATTCTTCTATTTGCTGAAGAGAAAACAGAAAAAGAGTAAGAGGGATTTCTCCTCTACATCTTTCAACTCTCAAGTTTAATTAAAGCACAAATTACCACTTTCTCCATTTTCCGGAGTCTCCCGTCCAGTTTTGCTAGAACTCCGGCTGGTAGATTCTGGACTGGTAGCTCGAACAAACATCTTCCATTTTCCTCTTTTAGACATAAGTCTACGCATTCCATCTTGAGATGCTGGCTGGCTGATGTCAGAACACGGACTAGACCCTGACACACTACCATCTCCTTCCTCCAAGGCTCGCAGCTCTGCCTACAACGAATGGGAATTAACTGTTTACCAACATTTATTTGTGTGAGTAGCAAGAATGACAGCCACGTGTTTTTGGAATTTAAATCCTTTGAGGACAATAAGTATTTTTTAATACATCTTTCCATCAGGACTGAGCACTATGCTCCAAATTCTATTGTTATTCAATAAATGTTTATTCATGATTACAGTTAACAAATATTGATTTAAAGGGTATAGGTTCTAAAGATCCACGAACAAATTTTCTAATACATGTACACAAAGGATAAAGCTTAACTTTCGCTGGTCCCTCTCCATAGCTTCAAATTTTTCAAAAGGGGGAAGCTTCAAAGTGATTTACTGCTATTAACACCTGTTAAGACTTCGCTTCATAGTCAAGGCAGCAGTAGATAAAACTGTTCCAAGAAAAATCAGGGCAGAAAATAAGTAAAAATCAACTTCTCAATCAGGAAAGTTTCCTGTGGACCATTTATCTTAGAAGGAAAGCACATGAAATAATGGGTTCCTCTTAAATTCTCCTGTTATCTTCTCACAAGGCCCACTTTTCTTTTATTTTTTTCGGCCACACAAAAGTCTGTGGAATTTTAGTTCCCTGACCAGGGATGGATCCCAGGCCCAGGTAGTGAAAGCGCCAAGTCCTAACCACTGGACTGCTAGGGAATTCCCATAAGGTCCACTTAACTATACACACAATGCCACAGGTGATCACTGGAAGTCAACCTGTACTTTAACTGTTGGGTTAAAAACCAAATTATCACAAGAATTTGCAATGCTTGTTTGTTAAGAAGCTAAACCAAAGATACATTACTTACTGTATCTATCCTTAAATCATAACAACGTTAGCCTTTATTGGTTGTCAACTACCAAAAGCATCATCAGGGACCCAAAGAACTACAACTCCACAGTTCAAGTTTTTATTACATAAGCATATCTAGATAGAAGGATAAGAAAAACAAAATCCCAACGATGGCTGTAAATTGAGCACAGCAATCCCAGAGTATGACAGTTCCGAAGGGAGAAAATACATCTAACAAAAACTTCAAAAACTTACTTTTTTCCTTTCCAAAACCAGCTCCAGCTCCAGGGTATCTTGTTCTTCTTCCTCTTCACTTTCTCCAGACTGAACAACACTGCAAAGATCCTCCTGAGTCGGGTCCTCCACACCGTCCAACAGACTTTCTTGGGGCTTTACTATTGTTGCTTCTTCTGTTGTACTTGTGTCTTTCTCTTCTGAAACTGGCTCTACTTCTTTACAAATTACTTTTCTCCTCCATCTCTCTTCTTCCTCTTTTATTCCCTCAGGCAATAAAGGAGCAAGCAGTGATGCCGCCACCCCTTTCTTCTCCTCCTCATTATTTGAGAGAGCTTGAATTCCTTCATTTACTTCCTGTAAAGAATAAAATAATTTCGCTTAACTTTCAAAGAAATCTCACCTGAACATACACTACATTTAATTGTTTGTGTTAAAAACAACCATAATTTTCAGTCACTGGATATTCTTAAACACCACCAACTCCCATCAGATTAGTGTAAATGTTTGTACCATTTTCTTTACACATGTATAATGGAAACACTGCTACTTTAGGAAGGCAGTATTACAGTTCTGGGTGGGACTCAAACATATCTTTTCTTCTATTCTCTGTACATCACAAGGCAGACTAGTAAGAAACAGAGGCAGATTTAAATAAGATCAGAATCTTGCCAGTTCAACACATGACTGGATAAATCTTCACCTTCCTCTTCTTGTATGATGAGATAACTTCACAAATATGCTGTGAAGGTGATTTAGAGGAAAGTGAAATATTTCTAAAATGAAATGTGTGATTACATTTAAAGTGTCTACCTCCTCCACTGGGATATTTATTCCACCTCCCTCTTAGAGGTGTAAAGGTGAACTTATTCTGTAAAAGCATTTTTTGATACAACTCCCTCATCATTCAAAAATTCAAGATAAATTAAAATTCAACACATCCTCTCTGTAGAGTACAACTTACTTTTTTTTACTGATGAGATTATAAAAATGGTCGATTTAGTAGTAGTAGTTTTTAAGGTAGCCAATCTTTTTATTAAAAAAAAAAAACCAAAAAACTAAGGTGGAATCCCAAAATACAACTATTCTGAAGCAGAGAAGGGGACCCGAAGCACTGCCTGCTTGGCTGCTCCCATGTCCTTCACAACGACTCAAGGAGCCTCTATTGCACGCTCAAGCTCCAAAAGAACCACTGAACTGGGTAAATGCTATAAATGTCATATAATAAACAGAAACAGATTATGTAAAACTTTAAGAAACAAAATTTATACTGTTTCACACCTATGCTGTAAAAATATTAACAGAAGGCTTATATACCTGTGACAGAGTAACATTCAAGTTCTTTAGATGTGAAAATAAGCAGATGAGGTAAGTTGTAACACTGACCTTTTTAACTTCTCGCTTGGCTATGACCGGTGCACTTTTACTACTGGAAACTGAAATATTTTTTTCCTTAGTATACATGTCTGTATTTAACAGAAAACTAGCTTCAGCACCTGTTACGGAACTAAAAAAAATATACTTAGCAAGAGAAACAGAAGGCAAATATTATCAGCAAAAGATAAGACTCTGATTTCCTTCTAGTAACTTCTTTTTCAAGTCTATTCTTACCTGGGCTGGTAATGTTGTAATCCCTGCACCTGGGTGGCAAGATACTGGGGTAATTCCCAAGTCACTTCATTTGTTTGTGTGTTCCAATAATAATAGCATCCTGTGTTCTCATCCCAGACCTCCTGCCAATCTCCCATCTCAATTCCAACTAGAAGAAAATGAAACAAATTTTAAGAAGCACATACTCCCGCACAACTCTGACCTTCTATCTCAAGTCAACTCTAAAGCTGTAACAACCTAACAGCACTGTTAACAACTGGGCAGGGCACTTCTTTGTTGTGGAGGCAGTCCGATGTAGTGTTCACCAGCATCCTGGCCTCTCCCCAGCCGATGCAGTAAACCCTCCTCTCACCACCCACTACCACCCTCTGCTGTGACACCCAGAAATCTCTCCAAACACTGTCAAATGTTCCCTGGGGGGGCCACTCTCCCTTCCTCAGTCATCTTTGCAAACATGGTTTAAAAAAGCAGTTTGATAGTTGAAAAATGTATTTTGAACCCCAAAATACTTTTTAAAATAATGGCTTTTATTATTTACCCAGCATAATCTGCTACTGGTTAAAAGGCAAACAATTATCTTTCAGTAGATAAAAATATACCCTAGCAGTTCTCATTTTCTAAATACTGTATTTAAGAAGCCAGAATTCTAAAGTCTGGGGCTAAAGCATACAGGCTTTCACCTTTGGGAACCTCAATGCCTAGAACACCTTTAAGAACTGCACTTTAGATTTCTTTAAAACTCAAAGGATCAAGTTTACCTCCTGCCAGTGAACACTGAGTATCATACTGCCACCCTGCAGTCTGGGTTGAGTCTGTCCCATTTGGAGTAGTGGAAGAAAGGGCAGATGTTGATTCCTTTGGCTCTGGCCGAGGTGGAGTTGGAGGTGGAGCAGAAGCTCCTAAAGGAGCTACAGGCTGAGGAGCTGTTATAGCATCAATCTCCTTTAGAATGAAAATAGTGACAAACGCATTAATCACATTAAACCAGAAAAATGGCCATCACTTTAAAAAAAAAAATCCCATACACACAGGGTTTTGACTTGAGAAGCTTAAGTCTCAGCTTCTCAAGTCAAAACCCTCCTCTTCCCCATTTTTCTCCTTAAAACTGTCACAAAAAGAGGAGAGATGGGGAAAGACTAAAAAAAAAGGAGGAGAAACAGACACAGATAGACAAGTAGGCTAACCATTTGAAATTCAGATCCCAAAGTGGTTTCAATAACTAAAAACCCAAACAAAAGCACCACTAACCGCTAGGAAGTTGGCCAATGTACTATCAATATCACTTGACTGGTTTCCATTTGCTTCCTTAGACTGTGCTGGTTTTTCTGAAACATCACTCTCTTCATCATCACTGTCAGCATATGCACCAAGTAAGCACAGGCCTCCTGGAAACAAAAAGGTAAGCAACGTTTATAACAATGTCAAAAAGTCCTAGGAAGTATCCAAGAGAAAATATGATTCTTTAGCCATTTAGTTTACTTATAGAACCTCAAAAAAGTCTTCAATGAACTACCAAAAAGAGGTGCAAATTGACTATGCACTTAGAGCTAATAAAATCAATCTGCATAGCAACTTGACATCCTTTTCAAAATATATGCTCAATTATTCAACCTCATACTCCCTCTGTCAAAATAACACATAGTATATCCTGATTTTAGAATTTGTGGGCTTCCCTGGTGGCGCAGTGGTTGAGAGTCCGCCTGCTGATGCAGGGGACATGGGTTTGTGCCCCGGTCCGGGAGGATCCCACATGCCACGGAGCAGCTGGGCCCGTGAGCCGTGGCCGCTGAGCCTGTGCGTCCGGAGCCTGTGCTCCGCAACGGGAGAGGCCACAACAGTGAGAAGCCCGCGTACCGGAAAAAAAAAAAAAAAAAAAAAAAAAAAGAATTTGTTGTTTTACGTGTCCGTCTCAAACAAGTAAACCAATTAGGGTTTAGTAAATGAAACAAGGAGATTTTCAAAGTGAAAAACAAAGCTCTTTTTCAATGATTTTCTTCCTCAAACAAGAAGTGACAAATTAAAACAGAACCTAACATGCTAGAACCAAAACAAAAAAAACAACAAAAACCCAGCTAAAACCAAAATTCCCACTCAAATGGTATTAGGTATGGCCTCTGTAATGCTGCAATGCAATTTCCTTCTTAAAAAAACTGAAGTTATACACTTTTTTACTAGTTGATCAATGTTTATTCCATTTCCTTTTGTATCACCTGTGGCTACTCTGTTACAATTAAGTGAGCATATATACCCTCTTCATATATCATTTTATTAGAATAGGTATATGAAATATTTAAGTCTAGCTAGACTTTGCAGCTATTAATAAGACTAAATTTTTCAGTGCCTTGGTAACTGAACAGATTTATCAGGACGTAAAACCTAGTTTTCTCTGTCATAATTCTGTAAATAAATTCATGGATTCACCTAAACATGAACATAAATTGCTTCATTTAATCATACAAAAGTTCACATTCATTGTTTTAGTCACATAAATCTCACCTTCATTATTTCTTTAGTATATAGCTATTTCCAAAATATTATTTTAAACTGATTAGGAAGATTCTTAAATGTATATTTCACAGTATCTCCATTTTCCAGTTACCAAATATATTATATCTCATTTTGGGGGTGGGGTCATACCAGTCAATTTTCCACATTTTCTGAACAAGAGATAAAGGTAGAACTACATAAGACATTTCTGTACAGAAAAAATCTGCATTTTAGTATTCAGCACTGAATACTAAAGGATGGGAAATTTATATTTTTATATAAACACACTTCTTAGTTCAGAGACAATAATAATCACTGGCCTTAGTTCTTTAATTCTATATCTTTTGGTAAAAGGTTCCAACCAGGTGAGCCGTGTGGAATTTTGACTACAAAATTCCCAAGCAGGGGTAATTCCCCAGGCTCTGAGTGGGTCTCTCGGGCAATAGGTTTAGCCAAGGGCTTCCCTGGTGGCGCAGTGGTTAAGAATCCGCCTGCCAATGCAGGGGACACGGGTTCAAACCCTGGTCCGGGAACATCCCACGTGCCGCGGAGCAACTAAGCCCGTGCGCCACAACTACCGAGCCTGTGCGCCTAGAGCCTGTGCTCTGCAACAAGAGAAGCCACCGCAGTGAGAAGCCTGCGCACCGCAACGAAGAGTAGCCCCAGCTCCCCGCAAATAGAGAAAGACCGCGCGCAGCAACCCAATGCAGCCAAAAAAAAAAAAAAAATTTATTTAAAAAAAAAAGGTTTAGCCAAGGCTCCACCTAGTCTTTTTTTTCTCTTCAACTCAGAGCTTTTCATATTACACACTTAAAACCTCTTCCAAACTCCTGATAACATAATGACAATTAAATAGCAAAGTAAATGAAAATGATTAAACGCAGCATTTGGGGGAACGACACGTACTTAATATTGTTAGAGACACCATAAGCTGATACAATATTTAAGAACAATCTGGTAACATATACCAAGAACTACAAAACTCTCCAAGTTTCTTATAGCTAGATAATCTCATCTCTGAGTATATAACCCTAAGAAATAATTACCACTTTTTTTTTGCACAAAGCTTTTAGGAGCCTCATTTATTTATTATTATTTTTTTATTAGTTTCTGCTTTATAACAAAGTGAATCAGTCATACATATACATCTGTTCCCCCATCCCTTCCCTCTTGCGTCTCCTTCCCTCCCACCCTCCCTATCCCAGCCCTCCAGGCGGTCACAAAGCACCGAGCTGATCTCCCTGTGCTATGCGGCTGCTTCCCACTATCTATCTACCTTACGTTTGGTAGTGTATACATGTCCATGCCTCTCTTTCACTTTGTCACAGCTTACCCTTCCCCCTCCCCATATCCTCAAGTCCATTCTCAAGTAGGTCTGTGTCTTTATTCCTGTTTTACCCCTAGGTTCTTCATGACATTTTTTTCCCTTAAATTCCATATATATGTTAGCATACGGTATTTGTCTTTCTCTTTCTGACTTACTTCACTCTGTATGACAGACTCTAGGTCTATCCACCTCATTACAAATAGCTCAGTTTCGTTTCTTTTTATGGCTGAGTAATATTCCATTGTATATATGTGCCACATCTTCTTTATCCATTCATCCGATGATGGACACTTAGGTTGTTTCCATCTCCGGGCTATTGTGAATAGAGCTGCAATGAACATTTTGGTACATGTCTCTTTTGGAATTATGGTTTTCTCAGGGTATATGCCTAGTAGTGGGATTGCTGGGTCATATGGTAGTTCTATTTTTAGTTTTTTAAGGAACCTAGGAGCCTCATTTAAATAACCAAAAGCTGTAAACAACTCAAATGCTCTCAAACAGGGGACTGGAAAAGCAAATTACAGCATAGTGCCAGATGCAATATCACTTTATGATTAATCAGACCATTATGGGATTACATAAAATAATGTTAAGGGGACAAAAGGTAACTCTAAAGGAATAAAAGATAAAATCAAGTCACGAAATAAGTTCTAATTACATCTCTGAAAATTTAGTCTATACATTAATAAAAACAGGCATGCATTTAGAATAACACACAAAAAAAATCTCACAATACTATACAAAATTGCACAATCTTAGAAAGCCAAAAGCCTCACAGGACCAGGCTTCTAGACTATTACTGAGAAGCTGTTGCTACTTGAGGCCGGAGGAAACAAGGCCATTCTTCAGAGCCAGTCCTTAGCAGTCTTTTTTGAGTAGTACTGACTCCTCAAACCTCAGTATGCTTACCTCTAATGGATGGTGCCACACAACTTGCAAATTAACTAATGATATCGGGCAGTAAATTATTTATTTCTTAGATATATACTTTACTTTCCTGATAAGCTTCAAACAGTAACTGTGCCTTATGCCCCTTAGAAACTCTATTATTTCCTCATAACACTGAACAGCGATTTTTAACTCTTTTGGTCATTGAAAGCTATTAACAATCAAAATGATAAAAGCTGTGGACCTTCTCTCAGGAAGACACACTTTAGTGTGCAATTTCAGAGGATTCACAGACGTCTGACACTCATCTATGGAACCACATTAAATACCCTTTTCTAGAAGATGCCTAAATACTCTTCACTATCATTGTAGTCTGTTGGCCTAATTTAGCAGAACTTATTCTAAATTTTCCCTTAGATAATTTCACATGCATTTACCATAATATTTGTTAGCATAAAAATACTAGATATGCTTCTCTACTATATTAAAAAAGCATACTTTAATAACTTAAAATTTAAATTTCATTTTTGTGCAAAGAAATTCAGCATGTTCATAGTGATAAAAGTAAATTCTTTAACTAAAATCATCTTTAAAAAATATATATCGGACTTCCCTGGTGGCGCAGTGGTTAAGAATCTGTCTGCCAATGCAGGGAACACGGGTTCAACCCCTGGTCCAGGAAGATCCCACATGCCGCAGAGCAACTAAGCCCGTGGGCCACAAATACTGAGCCTGCGCTCTAGAGCCCATGCATCACAACAAGAGAAGCCACTGCACTGAGAAGCCCGCGTACTGCAACAAAGAGCAGCCCCTGCTCACCGCAACTAGAGAAAGCCCGCGTACAGCAACGAAGACCCAACGCAGCAAAAAAATAATAAAATAAATTAATGAAAAAAATATATATATATATATCAATTCTTGAGTATCTACTGTTTCACAAAGCCATGCAAATAATAATGGAAAATTGCTTCCCTTTTGTTTTTGTTAAACTTTTTCCTATGCGTTATACCAACTAGTAGGTAAGAAATGAATAAAGCTGATATATTCTTATGTTGCAGGATGAAGCTGAACAGAATGAAAACATTTCTGTTCACAAGGCACATAAAGTCTGAAGTGCTGACTGACACTGCAACCAAGGAAATTTCTCGTAGAACATTTAAATTCTATCCATTGCACATGATTCTTAGAAGACCCAAATGAAATAATATATGTAGTTTACAAATACAAAATGGTATTTCCTAGTTCTGAAATTTCTCTCACAACGTGGTTTTACCTTTTCTAACCCATACTTTTTTTTTAAGTGGCAAATAGGGGGCAGGGGGGAACAAGCATCTATTATTTCAGGTGTCACATAGTACAAAAAGTCGTGCAAATTCAGAAGAATAAAATTACTACCAATTATAGAATATTAGTATCAAAGCATATTTTAATCTTTCAAGATACATAAAGAGTAGAGAAAACTAACATTCTTGGCACTTGCTGTGTTAGAAATTTATATATATTGTTCAATTTAATCATCAAAATAACTTAGGGCTGTAAGATCTATTTTACAGATCAATGATGTCCTGAGGTCTTAGTATGAATGCTACAGTGGTGATTTGAACCCAGGTTTGTCTACAAAACCATCACTGCAAATATTCCTTCATGCTTAAAAAATATTCAGTAAGAGCAATTTTCAGCTGCACAAACATTTGCTAGGTACCAATCAAAGCTGTGTGTTAGAGAAGTAACATAATGAAAAGACACTGTTGGTGTCCCTAAAGAATGCCAAGATAGTGGGGAACTAGAAAACCAGTTACAAAATAGTATCAGTAGAAAAAGTAGTACAAAGTAATCTGGGTACAGAGAAAAGGGAACAGCAAATTTTACATTGGTTAAGGGACTGCCCTAGTGGCGCAGTGGTTAAGAATCTGCCTGCCAATGCAGGGGACTTGGGTTTGAGCCCTGGTCCGGGAAGATCCCACAAGCCGCGGAGCAACTAAGCCCGTGCGCCACAACTACTGAGCCTGCGCTCCAGAGCCCACGAGCCACAACTACTGAAGCCCGCGTGCCTAGAGCCCGTGCTCTGCAACAAGAGAAGGCACCGCAGTGAGAAGCCTGTGCACCACAACGAAGAAGAGCCCCGGCTCGCTGCAACTAGAGAAAGCCCGTGCGCAGCAACGATGACCCAACGCAGCCATAAATAAATAAATTTTTTTTACATTGGATAAAGTATATATACCAACAAGCCCTCACAAAGATTTAAAATTTCCATTTTATGGGAGGCATATAAATTAGCAACACTGAAACATTCATCAAAACACTATATACAAACACGGTTTGATCCTAATGTAGAAAAGATGAAAAAAAAAAAAAAACTATACCTGTTGCTTTAACGGCAGTGGGCCCGGTGGTCATGACTGGTTTGGGAGGATTCTGAACTCTAGGAACCGCCACCACCACCTCCTGTTCATCTGGATTTTAAAAAGCGAACAAAAGAAAACTACAGTTAGACGATGGAACACAGAAAAAACTATACAGGTGACAAAACAATCTGTGACTTCTCAAGTCTAGATTTCATCAGTTTAAAAACAGGGTAGCTGTAATTCATCACTGACCCAAATAACTGGGAGACAAGAAAACAAGTATAACTAGAATCTTCCATTTGCCTAGTGGCTTTAACATTAAGAATTTAAACACCGTATCTAAAAATTACATCTGAAATAATCCAAAGTTAACACACACACACACACACACACACACACACAATAAATCTTCTCCAGGCTACCTGAAGGCTTTTACAAAAAGCACAACTAGAGCATTTTTTTTCGCAAGAACCACCCAACGTGATTTTTTTTTTTTAACACCTGAAATGGTCGGGGCTTTTCCGGCGTCTGGCCCCTGCAGTATAGCACAGTCCGGTTATTCTTAACCCAAGTACCATTCTGGGGATAAACACAAGTACTTGGGAACCCACAAACACCAACTCTCCAGGGATTTGAGGGAAACCTGCCAACTAGGAGTTACTTACACTTTAGCTGGCATAATAAAAATGGTATGCTCACTTCTAAAGGGTCTCTCTCAATTTCAACAAAAACGAAAAGGAAAAGCCGATGTCGTGTAGAAAACGGCAGGTTCCACGGTCACCAAGCCTAGGACGCGGCAACGCATACTCTCACATTTACCCCGTAAGTTATTCAAAGCCAAGAATAGACGTTGAGCAGACTGCGCGCCCGGGCCAATCCCTGCATCAGAGATGGCGCCTCTGGGTCGGCTCCGGCCGGGCGCACACGGCTCCACCGCCCCTTCCGCAGCTTTGGGCTCACAGCCGTCCTCACCGCAGGCCGCACACAACAGGCCTCGGATGCCGACGCCGCCCGCCCGGGTTCCTCTTCCTCCTAGGACTCGCCCGAGAAGCCTAGGCCGCGAGCCGCGAGCCCCGAGCTCGAGTTTCGGACGCCACACCTAGGCGCCGCGGCCCCTCAAGCACGCTTACCTTCTGAAGGTGAGTCGTCCGGGGCCGCGGCGGCAGTGACCGCGGTTGTCGTCGTCGGCGCCGCCGGGGCTGGCTGGCTGGGCGCCGCCGCCGCCGTCGAGTCCGGCTCGGTGTCGGGTTCCGGCTCCGGATCCCGGCCTGGCGTGCTGCTCCGCGGACCTGGCGGAGAGAGCTGCAGGATGGGCCTACGGCCGGGTACCGCCCTGGACTTCTTCCCCATCGCGAGCCCGAGCGCGAGCTGCGAGCGTCGGGCAACCGAGAGGGGCGGGCGTTCGGCGCGGCGCTGCGTAATCAATATTCATACACTGCGACACCGCCTCCTAGAAGGATCTGCTTTTAACCGGCGGAGCGCGCGCCCGCGCAAGCGCCTTCGGCCCCGTACGCTCTTCTGGCTCCTCCCCCGGGGGGAGGGAGGACTTTACCCACGGGGCTAGGCGATTGGCTGTTTTGACACATTGAAGAACCCGGTAGCCAATGGACAAGGAAAAGGGGTCAGAGTCAAGCCAATAGTACGGAAGGATGTGAGTTTAGACTTGCTTCCAATTACGTCAGGCTCCACCCATGCGGTTTTTGCGGAGTCTTTTCTCTGCCGTCTTGTCCTCCATTTTGTGCCCGTTTTTGCCTATGTGTTTCTTGTCGTTTGTCGTCTAGGAAGCTGTGCTGCTTTCCAGGCCCTTCCCCAAGTTTCACCCTGATTATTGTGGCTTACTTTGGGTATAACATTAAACATGAGGTAAAATAGTAGGTCTTTTATGGTTTTGTTAATTTTTTCTTGGGGCACAAAGATGACGTCTCATCGTGTGGCTTATCAGGTGGAAAAATATCACTAGACATAGTGCATACGAGGGTAGAGCCTAAATTGTGATGGGATACAGGAGCCTTCCCAATGTGGCCGCTTTAATAGACTTATCTTCCTTTAGCACTCTCCTCTCCCCTGTCCCATTCTGGAGCCAGCCACTCGGAGCAGTTCTCTCACCTTTATTCCTTCACACTAGTTGGAAAAACTACGGCATCGCGTGGCAAAATTATTTTCCTTCCTCAAGACCCATTGCAGGCATAACATCTCTGAACCTTTTATCTCAATGCTGAGCCCCTCCCTAGCAACTTGACTTACCGTTGATACTCGTCTCCCACTTCTAAATTGAGTTTAAGAAATCCAGTGGTATATTTTTGGCCGCACCTCCCACCAGGGATTGAACCCACGCCCCCTACATTGGAAGCTCAGAGTCTTAACCACTGGACAGCCAGGGAGGTCCCCAGTGGTATATATTTTTATATTCCCAGCGCTCACTCAGTTCTTGCTAGAGCATGCTAATAATATGTAACATTTATTTTATTGACCACTTACTATGTGTCAGGTACCGTCTAAGGACTTTATATGTAGAATTGCACTTGATTCTCACAACTTTATAGGGTAGATATCATTATTCCTAATTTATAGATCATATTCCTCATTTATAGATGAACCCTTAAATTGGTTGCTGAGTGCAAAAGCCATGAAAGCAGTGACTTGTCTGTTTTGTTCCCAGTATTGAAATGCACTTTCTGGAACACAAGCACTCAGTTTTTGAATGAATACAGTGCTTGAATATATACAAACTAGAAATAAGTAGCAAGAGTTCTTTCCTCTTCTTACCTATGGGAGGAATATCTGGATTAGAGTGTTTTGAGATTAGACTCCCAAGACTTCTGAAAAATTAACAGCTAGAAGCAGGGGAGACTATGCTGTTTTGAAGCTGTCACCAATGTTTTTTTCTCTCTTCCTTTCTTTTTTTCTGATTTATTCATTAAAAGAAACGTTGAAATACAGTAGTTGTACATAAGAGTTTTGAAGCCAAACATCTGGATTCAAAACTCAACTCCAGCACCTTCCAGATGTGATTGCTATGACAAGTTTTTCTTTTTTTTTAAACAAATTTATTTTTGGCTGCGTTGGGTCTTCGTTGCTGCACGTGGGATTTCTCTAGTTGTGGTGTGTGGGCTTCTCGTTGTGGTGGCTTCTCGTTGCAGAGCATGGGCTCTAGGCGTGTGGGCTCAGTAGTTGTGGCTCTTGGGCTCTATAGCACAGGCTCAGTAGTTGGGGTGCACGGGCTTAGTTGCTCCGCAGCATGTGGGATCTTCCCTGACCAGTGCTCGAACCCGTGTCCCCTGCATCGGCAGGTAGATTCTTAACCACTGCGCCATCAGGGAAGCCCTATGACAAGTTTCTTAACATCCCTAAACTTGTTTCTGCAACTGTAAAATGTTAGTGACAGTATCCATAGAATTGTTGTGAAGTTTAAATTACATCATAGTTTTAAGCTCTTTGCAATTCAGCCAGGAACAAAATAAGCAATTATTCTATAGTAGCTATTATTACTACTAATGAGCATTTTGTTTACATGAAAGTCCAGATCCTATTATAAAACTGGCTGTAAACAAGTTGAGATTATGAGCTAAACTACAATGCATAGAAATATGAAAGGCTGTTTTCCCTGGGGGAAATTTATATTTTTGGAGGTAGCTGTTAATGTTTGTAGCCAGGGTTCTCGACCCCGGCTGTTTAGAGAACCATCTGGAGGGAATTAAAGCAATATAAGAATCTGAATCACGGGTGA
The DNA here is from genome assembly GCF_964165515.1 of Mesoplodon bidens. Lineage (NCBI taxonomy): Eukaryota > Metazoa > Chordata > Mammalia > Artiodactyla > Ziphiidae > Mesoplodon > Mesoplodon bidens. The sequence continues at coordinate 103,661,521 of NC_138164.1, forward strand.
GAGTGCAGGGCTCATATCAATTTTATTTTAAAAAGCTCTTTATTTTAATGCTTAGCCAGGGTTGAGAACCACTGGCTTTAGAGACATGTTTTGCTGTTTTGGGCCTCAGAGAAGGTATTAGGATCTGAACCAAGAATGGACAAATCATGGCTAAATTATGCCTACTTTTTATTTATTTATTAAAAATATACATTTTTTGGGCTTCCCTGGTGGCGCAGTGGTTGAGAGTCCGCCTGCCGATGCAGGGGACGCGGGTTCGTGCCCCGGTCCGGGAGGATCCCACATGCCGCGGAGCGGCTGGGCCCGTGAGCCATGGCCACTGGGCCTGCATGTCCGGAGCCTGTGCTCCACAACGGGAGAGGCCACAACAGTGAGAGGCCCACGTACAGAAAAAAACAAAACAAAAAACAAACAAACAAAAAATATATATATACATTTTTTGGCTGTGCTGCATGGAATATGGGATCTTACTTCCCCCAACCAGGGATTGAACCCACACCCGCTGTAGTGGAAGCATGGTGTCTTAACCACTGGACCGCTGGGGAAATCCCAGGCCTACCTTTTAAAGGGTTGAACAAACAAAACAAAACAAAGAATGTATGACAGAGGTCTGCCCTGGTGGTGCAGTGGTTAAGAATCGACCTGCCAATGCAGGGGACATGGGTTCAAACCCTGGTCCGGGAAGATCCCACATGCCGTGGAGCAACTAAGCCCGTGTGCCACGGCTACTGAGCCCACATGCGGCAATTACTGAAGCCCGTGTGCTCTGGGGATGGCGTGCTGCAACTACTGAGCCCGTGTGCTTCAACTACTGAAGCCCTTGCACCTAGAGCCTGTGCTCTGTAACAGGAGAAGCCACTGCAATGAGAAGGCTGCGCACTGCAACGAAGATCCAGCACAGCCAAAAAAAAAAAAAAAAAAAAAAATCCTGTGATAAACCATGATGGTAAAGAATATAAAAAAAGAATGTGTATATGTAGGTATATATATATATATATATATATATATATATATGTATGTATAACTGAATCACTTTGCTGTGTAGTGGCAATTAACATTGTAAATCAATTATACTTCAATAAATAATCAATTTAAAAAATATGTGACAGAGAACTGTGTAGACTACAAAACCTAAACTACTTATCTGGCTTTTTTTTTTTTTTTTTTTTATGTCTCCACACAGAGTGAGTAAACATGGTCAGTCACTCCCTTTAAAGAAAAATTACGCCTGCTCTTTTTTTTTTTTTTTTTTTTTTTTTGCGGTACGCGGGCCTCTCACTGTTGTAGCCTCTCCCGTTGCGGAGCACAGGCTCTGGACGCACAGGCTCAGTGGCCATGGCTCACAAGCCTAGCTGCTCCACGGCATGTGGGATGTTCCCGGACCGGGGCAGGAACCCGTGTCCCCTGCATCGTCAGGCAGACTCTCAACCACTGTGCCACCAGGGAAGCCCTAGGCCTGCTCTTTGATTGCCAGGGACCTAAACAGCTCTGGAATTACTGAGGATGTTTTGGTTGTGGTGATAATGTTGTTTTAGTAAAATCAAATTATCAGAGCTTACATTTGACAAGTGAAACCTGGGAAGAACAATCATTTAAATAAACATGCATTTTCAAATATATTTAGTTATAATCACAACTGGTGGGCGATGTCTTTACTCTGTATTTGATGTTAATTTCAAAAGCCAACCTTCCTAATCCATATTAAAGCTCTGGCTTTTGGAACTTCAACATGAGGTATGCTGTAGAGGAAGACTGTACACAGAAGTCCCAGCTTCAGCAGTGTAGAATGAAGTTTTAGGGTTGTGTGTGTTAATTCATTTAAATTTTATCATGTAAGAAATTAATAAACTGAAACCTCAGACTTCCCTGGTGGCACAGTGGTGAAGAATCGGCCTGCCAATGCAGGGGACACGGGTTCGAGCCCTGGTCCGGGAAGATCCCGCATGCTGCAGAGTAACTCAGCCCATGCGCCACAACCACTGAGCCTGCACTCTAGAGCCCGCGAGCCACAACTACTGAGCCTGCATGCCACAACTACTGAAGCCCGTGCACCTAGAGCCCGTGCTCTGCAAGAAGCCACTGCAATGAGAAGTTGGCTCACCGCAAGGAAGAGTAGCCCCCGCTCACCACAACTAGAGAAAGCCCTCGTGCAGCAATGAAAACCCAACGCAGCCAAAAACAAACAAACAAACAAAAAGGAAACCTCAATTAAATAGTCTTGGGAGACTAGGACTGGGAGCTCTCATGCCCTGGGATGATAGCAGAGCTCAATAGGAAGAAAACTCTTCTTTCCTAGCAAGGTCTCAGCCAGTGAAAAGCCATGTGCTTTGTTTACTATAGCTCTCCCAACTTCCCCGGCTCCTTTCCTTGCCCTGGGGGGACTTGCACATGGCATGCCATGGTTGCAAGACCCTGGATTGCAATTGTCTGATGATTCCGAATATATCTATCTTTGCTGGAGAAATAACTGGCAGTATATATTTTTTAGGTCAACAGTCATTTATTGTCTCACTCCCAACTGGGTGTACTTTGATCAATTCAGTTCTGAGGATAAGCCCCAGGAGGTAACATCAGGTTTAAGGGCTCAGTCCCACACAGGACTGCCCTTACTACAGAAGCCAGCTCCACATGAGGTCTCCATGCCACTCACACTTCTGGCTATATCAGGGGTTCCCACGACCTCCTCACATTTTTTAATTCTCTAGAAGCATTCACAGAACTCAGGAAAGCACTATACTTATGATTCCAGTTTTATTATAAAGGACACAAGGTGAGGGACTTCCCTGGTGGTCCAGTGGTTGGGACTCTGCGTTCCCAATGCAGGGGGCCCAGGTTCAATCCTGGTCAGTGAGCTGGATCCCACATGCTGCAACTAAAAGATCCTGAACGCGGCAGTGAGGATCCCACATGCCACAACTAAGACCCGGCGCAGCCAAATAAATATTTATTAAAAAAGAAAAAGGTACAAGGTGAGGTGTGGGAGGGAGCACAGAGCTCCCATGCTCTCTCTGTGGAGTCATCATGTCACCCTTCCAACACATATTAATGTGTTCTCCAACCAGGAAGCTCTATTCAGCCTTGGTGTCCAGTTTTTACTGGGACTTGATTACATAGGCATGGTTGATTGACTCACTGGCCACTGTGACTGTGGCTGAACTCAGTCTCAAGCCCCATGCCCTGTCCTTCTGGCCCAAAGTTCTAACCCTATATTCACTATCACAGGGTGGGTCTTCCTAGGGACTAGCCCTATCCTGAAGCTATCTAATGGTCCCCCTGCCAAGAGTCACCTTATTAGCATAACAAAGACTTCCTTCACTCAGGAAACTACAAGGGTTCTGTGGTTCTATAATCTCTTTGCCAGGAATAGGGGAAAAAGACCAGACATACTCTTTATTATACCACATTATTTGACCTTGTGTGTTTCATGGAAGTTCATTTAAACCATGAAGCCTCATTTACTGGAAGAAATACCTACTTTTAGTCTCTAGAAACTGGCATAGGTCATTTGAACAATAAATGTCTTTTGATGTTGGAGTTCTGTTCAGACACAGAAAGGTATATTCTTGTGGCTTAGGGTTAATGACGAGCTGATTATGTTAAAAAATAATGCAGGACTATCTTTGTTTTTAGGTACAAAATTGGAAAGAGCTGTGAAGATTAAAAGAAATGTTAGTGCCGCGGAGCAACTAGGCCCGTGAGCCGCAACTACTGAGCCTGCACGTCTGGAGCCTGTGCTCCGCAACAAGAGAGGCCGCGACAGTGAGGCCCGCACACCGCGATGAAGAGTGGCCCCCGCTCGCCGCAACTAAAGCCCTTGCACAGAAACGAAGAACCAACACAGCCAAAAATAAATAAATAAATAAAATTTAAAAAAAGAAATGTTAGAATTTTCTATAATATATAGTGTTCTAGTAGAAAAAACAAGTATTATCAGGTTGAGGTAAATTAGGTTAATTCTGTTACCTAGAATGTGTTCACTGACGGGCGGCTCTGTAGAACAAATGAGCTTTCTTAGATCACAAAACTCATAGCAATAAACTTGGTAAGAATGGTCAATATGAAACTCTGTGTGCCATAAATTCTATTATTAACAGAAATGGTACCTACTGTACCTTTCCACAGGCTGGAAAGGTGTAACCTTACTAGTTACATTATGCTAAATTATTTAAGAACTATGAAGTTTTCCTCCAAGAGTCACACCTTTATTTAATGGTAGTTAAGCACTAAAAAAGAAGGGACCCCTTTTAATAACAATTTGTAATCAGAAAATTGCCAGAGTTGGAAAACACAAGGAAAGACGATGCTATTAATACATCACATAGTCCAGAAAACAAAACTGCGGACTCAAAGTGATGAGAAAAGTGAAGTGAAAGAATGTGGGCACCTTCCTTCTGTTCTGGTTGGATTTCAAAGTGAGGAAGGTGGAAGAAAATTGACAGAAGAGCTGGGCTGGCTCCAGCATGAGTTCTAGGTCTTGAACCAAAACAGTGAGGACAGGAAAAGCTGGTCAGTGTCTTATGAACAGCCACCATGGAAACCACTGCTTTGATCAACAATGCAAATGAACAGCTTTCTGCAATAGGGCCAGTCTTGAGCTACTTCTTATCTTTCAGAAATGGCTACAACAGGGTTTGAAATTTTTCGGGCTGTAGGTTATCATCCATTAGTCACTCATGAAAATATATCAAGTGAGGATACCTATTTTGTGAAAGCTTTCTCTTGGTTATATATGTGTATACAGGTCAAAATATATTTCTCGCTACAGTTGGAAGCCACAAGTTTATGGAGCTGGAAAGGCAAGACCTCTTGCAGCCCCTAATTGCATCAAACACTTCGCATTTATCATGGCAGAGATAATGTGAAAAAAGAGTCACATATCGTAATATCTACCAATAATAGTACCACAGGGAAACTCACACTGTTATTTAAAATATATAATGTAAATATGGTATTGACATAAAAATTAAATGCTTATGAAAAACTCAAGAAAGATCAAAGGGCATACAAGCAAGTACTATACAGATGGTTTCCTTAAAAGATAAATTTTAATATACAGAATAAAATTCAAGAGTTTATTTTTTCACGTCCCCCCACGTTTGTGGCCATGAATGCCTCTGAATCTGAATAGGAAAGTTTATATTTTGGTCCAATACGTTACTAGACTGCCTGTATGATCAAGTCCGGCTTGATTATCATAAATCATAGAGGTTAATGGAATTTACTTTGAAAATCTATTACTTTTACAGATGATAAATTTTCAATTTTTTCTTAGCTAAGTGTTTATTCCACTTCAGCCTCAGAACCAGATTCAAGATATCTTCCTTTAAAAATAATTTTAAAAAAAGATATCTTCCTTAACAGCTGGTCATCACGTTAGGCTTAATCTAGGCAAATTACTTAATACTTTATTGAAGATCATAAGAAAACTCCACAATAAATAATGAAAAGGGTATGCAAAATCATTAGCCTCTGTTTGCAATACAGAAAATACATGTCAGTTCTGGACCAAAATAATTACATTGAAATATAAAAAGTGATAGGGAAGAATGAAAGGATTTGCAGTGACTGCTTTTGGTGGTCAGCTACAACGAACCAACAACCATCAGCTGTTTTGGAAAGTGTAGGTGGGTTTTAATTTGCAGATAAAGAATGTCTTCGGTAGTTTAAAAAAATATAAACTCTAAAAAAGCTTGTGAATCATATACAAAAGCAGCTGTCTGAGACCAAGGTTGAAAACCAGAAACTGTGTGTTAGCACCACCAGCAAGCACAGGTCCTGTGACTCATCTGCCCTTCTTTCTTGTGCAGAATGCAGACCTGACTGTTGCAGACATCATTTACAGGTATAAAAACCGGCCTGGAGTACAGGTTCCCTGTTGGGTAAAGTCTTAAGCCCTAAGAGGCACCAAGCAGTTACAAAGGCTGGGCAACCATCCAGATCACAAGTTCCGACGATATAATAAATCCCGTGTTGCCTTATCAACTTTTTGCTGGTAGTCCTCCAATTTGTCAAGTATTTTCTGGGACAGCTGTAGGAGAAAAGAAGGGAATCATTGGAGAATAGGTCAAGGACTGAAAAAGACTAAAGTTATCAATCATTTTGACTTCAGCAACCAGATTTCTCCTAATAAAGTTGTTAGCCATTGTGCTTCATTTAACCACCATTCAGTATAGGAGTCTGCTCTGTGACTCCACTGATATAACTGGACTTTTCTGCTATATACAATACTCCAACCCTGTTTCCCTAACGAATTTCTAAATATGCAAATCATACCAGTTATTTTTAATAAAAGCTTTATTAGCTCTCTTCCCAGAACCAGAGAGGTTATATCTGATTTAACTAATCATCTCATAAAGGGATTTGGCAGCATGTGAAGGGCAATAAATGGCTTTTGCCCTTTCCTTAATCCTTGAGAACCAGAAAAGCAAGCTTTAAGGTGTAACTGCTAGTGCAAGGGCTTATATAAAATGCCCCAGGAGAGGATTTACTCACTGCAATGTTGTGACTGTTGGCACTGTTCTCTCCCAGAGCCTGCAGAAGCTGATCAATGGAAGAGTATGGGAGCCACACCATTGGAGCCGTTGCAGACAGTGGAAACTGAAAAGAAAAATACCTATTATTTGAAGAAAATCTGAGAAGTGGACCATTTCCTCTGGGTAGCTACTTCCACAGGATTCGATAACATGAAATGCTTTACTTGTTTCCACAACAAGAAACTGTGTGTGTAGGCATGCATGTGCACACACACACGTGTGCACACGGTACATGACTGGAACCCCCCCCATCTCTTTTCAACTGGGGAACTGGTCCTTTTCTTAGTTAAATCAAATGTATTTTTAAATTCATATCATCTTTAATCTTAAAGTAGGGCTAAGGCTGATTAGGGATAAACACACCAACAAAGCTCTTCTCTAAATTGTCAATGAACGATACTATTTCCAGTCTGAAATTTAGATGTAAATTATCTGAAAAAACTTTGGAAAAGGAAAGTGTGATAATACAGAATTAAAAGGAAATGCGGATACAAGCCCACCTCAATTCCAAAGTACTGATGTCCTTTTCCCAATACAGCATCCACGTATTCTGAAACCAAATCCACGGCTTCTTCCAAAAGGTCATAGTTTAAGTAGAGACGGAGCAACTCAGCAGCGTCAACCTTCTGTAAAAAGTTAGTGATTAAGAACATTTACCAATTTCCATCTTACCTGGGCATGGACCAAAGGATGCTGAGTGTCTGATTCCCTGGCATTTATACTTTTCATTACAAATAAACGAACACCTTGGTTTACTTATCTTGGGATGAGGGTCAGATTCCCAAGAGCCCAGTTACCTCTGGGCACCCTGTGAGGCCCCTTCTGTTAACTGGCCTTCCTCACCTGTTCTGTGATCTAAGACACATTTTAATTCTTTCCTACTTCGTTTCCACAGTAGTAAGTCAACGAACCTTCCCAGAAATGCTGAATACCAGAGATAACATAGTCACATTAATTCTCAGAAACATATGAATGACAAATGAGAAAGAAGTTAAAAGAATCACCAACTTTAAATGCTTGAATTACATTTCTATTTAACTCAGGGTGAGAGAAAAGTGATACAGCCTCAGTTTGGAAGGCCTATCCTAATTATGTCAATTATGCTTTCTATATTCTGATTTGATCACAATCTTAACTTTTACCATCTTAGCTGCCTTCTCTACTTTCTAACTTAAAAAAACAGGTTAACTTTCTTGACCTTAAGCTTTATATTCTCTTTTCCTATTGTGCCCAATGTATTTCAGGTACAGTAGTTCTCAAACTTAGCATGCATCAAATCAAATCATGACCTTGTTAAAATATAGATCCTGGATCCCAACTCCAAGGTAATTTGATTCTGTAAGTCTGGGATGGAGCCCAGGAATCTATATTTTGAAGAAGCCCACCATCAAAATAATTTAATGCAGGTGGCCCAAGGACCCAATTTTGACAGAAACTGAAAGAAACACTGTTGTAGAATTTGAAAAGAATTCCACTCACTCCTGTGAATTTTTTTAGTAATGAATAGTGAATGCTGTGTTCCATATATACTCATTGTTCTAAATACATACTCATTGTTCAGTGAGCACACAAGCATGCATTAACTTAATCACCAACAGGGAGAACTTTAAATCTAAACACCCAGTACTTCACAGGACTGAAGTAAACTGTTTTTAGCTAAGACTGAGAAGCTGTAAGTATATAAGTCGGTATATTTCCATAAATTGTCACTCTATCTTTTCCTTTTTAATCATCTCATGAAGTTATTCAGGACGATAAAGACCAGATTCTTACTCTCTACAAGTTAAGATACCACTTACCTTATAACTGTTTATAAGCCAGTTAGGCAGAGGCACTCCATGAGACAAGAGCTTGTTGATTACACAGTGGTGATATAAGTTATTCTGGACTTTGTACTTTTCCAGGTAAGTTGATAATAGCCTCCATGCTTCATCTGTAGCACTTGATAAAAGGAGAAAGGACTTATGAGTTCCAGATTCTTAATAGATAATTATAGTACCATTCAAAACATGTATTTACATGGAAAAAATCTTTAGACACTCACAACAGAATTGATAATACAGTTAAATGACAACTAACATTATTAGGGCCAATGTGACTTAGGGGTGGTACTAGAAACTAGATGACTTGGATTCTTGTATTTCCCAATAACCACATATTAACTCAACTAAACAATTCACTTTACTTGTTTGTTCCAGATTTCTAAAACAAGGAAATTGGCTCAGACCACTATTTCCAAACCTGATCACGCATTAGAATCATGCAGTAGTTCTGATTTAGAAGATTAGGGTGATATCTTGTAATCTGTATTTTGATAGTAATTCTGGTGTTAATTTAGGGTTTGAAAAATAATGTCAGAGGACCTCAAGACTGTAAAATGCTATAATTCTCGAGTGCTAAGCTGCATAATACAAATTAGAAATGCAATTCAGGAAAGGGAAGTTTACTGAGGGCTAGGGTTGTTAGAGAAGGATTCTGAAGACGCTGAAGTGCATTCAGGTAGACACTGGGGAAGGATATGGAGGGTGAGCCCTTGCAGGGTTGGATGAGGACTAGGGCTGTACCTAGACTCCTTAGTGGTGATGACTGATGAGAGCTGATTGGCTGCTAGCCAGGCCCAGGCTTCTGCTTGGGCTGCCTCTCCTCCAAACTGCAATTTGATGCATCTGCAATGAAAATGGTTCCACACAGAGTAAATTAATTTGGTGAAAAGCACCACATTATTTTGCTACTGAAACTGGAGACGAGAGGACAACTTTAGCTCTAGTCTATTACTAAATTCACCCTGGGTACTGGCCCTTCCCTCTCCTGACAGCCACACAACTGGATGACCCACGAGGCCATTAATAAGTGTTGAGATTATTTACTTACAAGAGAAAATTGATGATGAAAAATTCTGATGGTGGGCTTCCCTGGTGGCGCAGTGGTTAAGAATCTGCCTGCCAATGCAGGGGACATGGGTTGGAGCCCTGGTCCGGGAAGATCCCACATGCCGCGGAGCAACTAAGCCCATGCGCCACAACTACTGAGCCTGCGCTCTAGAGCCTGGAAGCCACAACTACTGAGCCTACGTGCCACAACTACTGAAACCCATGCGCCTAGAGCCCATGCTCTGCAACAAGAGAAGTTACCGCAATGAGAAGCCCGCTCACTGCAACAAAGAGTAGCCCCTGCTCGCTGCAACTAGAGAGAAAGCCCGTGTGCAGCAAAGAAAACCCAACGCAGCCACAAAAAAAAATCTGATGGTTTATTTCTAACTCACAAACAACTTGACTAATATTTAGGTATAATGTAACTTCAATAAGAAGTACTTTTTAACAATGTTTGCAGGGGCCACTAGATGTCCTAAAGGATTGAAGAGAACATATGCCTTATCTAAATGTACACCACTATTTAACCCAGGTTATCTACTGTCATGTGGCCATGTGGGCTCAGGAATGCCAGATCTGATTTCTCAAAAGAAGCTATAAATCAAGATAAAAAAAAGAAAAAAATCATTGTGTGTATTACACAAAAACTGTTCTTTAAAGCAGGCTTATAGGATACCTATAAGGTATAGGATATAGGTATCCTATACCTATAAGGTATAGGGTATGGCTCGTGTGACTACTGCTTCACACTAAGCAACAGTAGAGTATTTTTGCATTAGAAAATTAAGATTACAGAAAGACAATTTCATACATACTTGAAAGCAAGTCCCTCAAAGACTGGCATTAAGGGAAGCTTAAAAGTCTGGCAGAGTGATATGGCAGTGTCAAAGAGGCCAGCCTGAACCAAGAGAGTGACCATCTCCTCTGCTGACGAACTTCCTGCGGAAATGGAAAAGAGCTATTTAGTGCACCCAATGGCATATGGAAATGAACTGATCCCAAAGACTGCTTCCTTGATGAATACCTCAGAATAACAACGACATGCTTTAATACCCATCTAGTATACTATGTCCACTGCCCGGCCCTAAAATATGCTGTTGGTGCTGAATGCCTACCTGCAACCGTGACTGCTGAGGGATCATGCTGAGCTAGAGTGAGGCGAATGCGAGCCAAGGAACACTCTTTCTCCAGATCTTCTAGTTCCAGGATTTCAATTTGTCTAGTTGCTGTAAGCCAAAGAAAAACATTTTCAATTCCCAAAGTACAAAGGAAGTGCCTATTAGACTAACTCAACCTGTCAATATCCACTAAAAATTAAGTAACATTCAGCTTTAATTTCATGAAGGTGGGGAGAAAACAAGGGGTTCAATAAAAGCTAACTTGAAAAATAAAGCAACATCCCAGTCTCACACCACAGCTGAGTCAAATCAAAGGACTCTAATGACAACAGCTGCAGATGAGGAGGCGCTTGCAAGGCCTTTCACAAATAATTTCAATTAACTCTTACAACTGTGAAACACTGCTATCTTTATCAGTAAGAAAGGAGCATGCCCAAAGCGAGAGGCAGGATTAAAACCAACTGTGCCCAACTCTAGAGCCCAGGCTCTTTGAGGAAGGAAATCATGCCTCCATGGTAATACCAAAGGAGCCTGATAAAAAAACATTTGGTACTGAGCTGATTTAAAAACAACAAACAACAAATGCGTGCACACAACATACACACACACACACACACACACACACACACACTCTCTCTCTCTCTCTCTTTTTTTTTTTTCTTTTTTTTTTTTTTTTGGCGTTACGCGGGCCTCTCACTGCTGTGGCCTCTCCCGTTGCGGAGCACAGGCTCCGGACGCGCAGGCCCAGCGGCCATGGCTCACGGGCCCAGCCGCTCCGCGGCATGTGGGATCCTCCCGGACCGGGGCACGAACCCGTGTTCCCTGCATTGGCAGGCAGACTCTCAACCACTGCGCCACCAGGGAAGCCCTCTCTCTCTCTCTCTCTTTTAAGCATCTTCATTTTCCATACAGGCATACAAAGTTTTCAAAGAGCTACCAGACAATCTTTAGCACAATACTGAAAATAAACTACCAAGAAGGAACTTTACAATATTTTAATAATATAACTACCATACATAAACAATATACTACAATATAATTATACATAGTATTACAACTACTATCCAAAAAATAAATATAAATAATACTACTATAACAATATAATTGCTCTTCAGCAAAGAATCAGCATGAGATCCCTGACTCACTTGGGGCAGCTGTGCATTCTCCATCATGATTCCTCTTAGGGGATGCTCCAGGGCGATCATACTGAAAAGACAAAACAATAGATATAACTGTGAAAAATTAGGGTTTTTTAAAAAAATTAATTTTATTTTTTGGCTGCATCGTGTGGCATGTGGGATCTTAGTTCCCTGACCAGGGATTGAACTCGTGCCCCTGTGGTGGAAGTACAGAGTCTTAACCACTGGACCGCTGGGGAAGTCCCTGAAAAAAATGAATATTTTATTTTCATATCATTTTTGTGTGTGTGTGGGAACTTCTATTTTTTTATTATTATTTTTAGATGCTGGGGGTAGGAGTTTATTAATTAATTTATTTACTTTTGCTGTGTTGGGTCTTCGTTTCTGTGCGAGGGCTTTCTCTAGTTGCGGCAAGCGGGGGCCACTCTTCAGCGCGGTGCGCGGGCCTCTCACTATCGCGGCCTCTCTTGCTGCGGAGCACAGGCTCCAGACGCGCAGGCTCAGTAGTTGTAGCTCACGGGCCTAGTTGCTCCGTGGCACGTGGGATCTTCCCAGACCAGGGCTCGAACCCGTGTCCCCTGCACTGGCAGGCGGAGTCTTAACCACTGCGCCACCAGGGAAGCCCCTCATTATTAATATATACCCTTCTTTTTCATTAACTATGATCCAGAGCTTTCAGGCTTAAATTCTCTCAGTGTAAATTATGTTTATTTCAACTAGCACAACTCTTCTCACAAAAGTTCTGTAACTACTAGACAAAGCAATGGAGTTGTTTGCCAACTTGGCTCACTTAGCTAAAATATGTTACTGAGTCCAAGGACACAGATTTGATCTCCATATAAACCACTTGACTTTCCTTGGTTTCAGAGTTACATTCTCTACCCATAACCCTGGGAAAAAGCATAGTACATTCAGGAACTATACCATACAAGTAGCTGGGAGTATATGACCCCATCAGCATGACCAAAAAAAACACCTCGCGGTTCACCTCCCCTAAAATAGTAACAATAGATTAAATTAACAAAAATGAATGAAATAAAAGCAGCTACCATTTACTGAGCACTTTCTGCAGGCCAGGCACTGTCACTGTCCTAAGCACTCTACATGAATTATCTCATTTAATACCCAAACAATCCTATAAGGTAGACATTATTATCATCATCCGTATTTTATCCAAGAGGCTAACTGGACAGTAAAAGATTAAGTAATTTGCCTGAAGTTAGGTTGTCTAACTCCAAAACCACTCTGTAATACTTATTCCGACAATAATTCTGAACTTGGAAACTAAAGGGGTAGTAACGTATAATAAATGAATTGCTACAAAAATATATTAAGTCCACAAATGTCCCAGTGGAAATTTTAAATGAAATGAAGCAAAATGAGGTAATAGTTTTCAAAGGACCAAACCAAATAAATTAAATGATCCCCAAATTCCAAGATGGAAAGTTTTCATACCACTGCACCAGATGCTGGCTGAACAATCCACGCGTATTCTGGGCGAATAAGGCGCAAACAATTAATAGCAGCCAGATAACAGTTGCCTTGCTTCTCAAGTCCCCGGAGAGTCCGAACCTCTCTGCCAAGACGCATTCCGTACTCATACATCACTGTGCCAGCTATGAGGCAATAATAGATATTACAATTTCAAAAATGTATCTCTTTAGAGACACACAGAGAGTTTGTTACACTTATCAAACACTAACATTTAAAACAAAATTGAGTTTAACTTAAAACCACAAAAAATCATGTGCTGGTGAGAATGTGGAAAAATTGGAACCCTTGTGTAGTGCTGCAGGAAATGTAAACTGGTATAGCCACTATGGAAAACAGTACGGCAATTCTTCAAAAAATTAAAAATAGGGCTTCCCTGGTGGCGCAGTGGTTGGGAGTCCGCCTGCCGATGCGGGGGACGCGGGTTCGTGCCCCGGTCCGGGAGGATCCCACGTGCCGCGGAGCGGCTGGGCCCGTGAGCCATGGCCGCTGGGCCTGCGCGTCCGGAGCCTGTGCTCTGCAACGGGAGAGGCCACGGCAGTGAGAGGCCCGCGTACCGCAAAAAAAAAAAAAAAAAAAAAAAAAAAAAATTAAAAATAGAATTACCTTGTAATTAATCAATTCCACTTTTGGGTATATACCCCCCCAAAAAAAAACAAAACTGAAAGCAGAGTCTTGAAGGATTATTATTTGTACATCCTTGTTCCTAGCAGTATTATTCACAACAGGCAAAAGATGGAAACATCCAAGTTTCCAGAAAAATGTGATATATCCATACAATGGAATATTATAAATTCTGACACTTGCTACAACATGGATGAGCCCTAAAGACTTTATGCTAAGTGAAATAAGTCTGTCACAAAAGTCAAATACTATATGATTCTGGTAGCCAAATTTATAGACAGAGAATAGAATGGTGGTTGCCAGGGCATGGGGGAGGAGGAAATAGGAAGTTGTTGTTTAAGGAGTATAGTTTCCATTTTGCAAGATGAAAAGAATTCTGGAGATTGGTTATGCAGTAATGTGAAGGTACTTAGCACTACTAAATACTTAAAAATGGTTAAGATAGTAAAGTTTATGTATATGTACTTCACCACCACCACCACCAAAAAAAAAAAAAAAAAAAATCCCCCAAACATCTAAAATGTTACTTTTGATGTTTAGATACAACATTCCCAGACAGTACAGAGAACTAGTCTCAGCCATATTGTCACCTATTCCCCACCCAGGATTTGGGTGTTCTGTCCAAATCATACTCTTTTTTTTTTTTTGGCTGTGCCATGTGGCATGTGGAATCTTAGTTCTCCGACCAGGGACTGAACCTGCATCCACTGCATTGGAAGTGTGGAGTCTTAACCACTGGACCACCAGGGAAGTCCCCCAAGATCACACTCTTATTTATTTATTTTTATTTTTGTCTGCGTTTGGTCTTTGTTGCTGCGTGCGGGCTTTCTCTAGTTGCGGCGAGCAGGGGCTACTCTTCGTTGCAGTACGTGGGCTTCTCACTGCAGTGGCTTCTCTTGTTGTGGAGCACAGGCTCTAGGCGTGCCGGCTTCAGCAGTTGTGGCACGTGGGCTCAGTAGTTGTGGCTCACGGGCTCTAGAGTGCAGGCTCAGTAGTTGTGGTGCATGGGCTTAGCCGCTCCGCGACATGTGGAATCTTCCCAGACCAGGGCTCGAACCTATATCCCCTGCATTGATGGGTGGATTCTTAACCACTGTTCCACCAGGGAAGTCCCAGAATCTTATTTTTATAATGCTTTAGTTACATAGGTTGAATGAAATATTGAAAAAACACTGTTCTGAGACAGCATGGGACTCCAGAAACTAAACAGATTTTAAAATCCCCTGTCAGTTTCCAAATCAAATCAAACTATTTTTCATCTCAACAAATATTTTTGAGTGCCTGCAATATGTAAGACAGTTTGTCAGAAAAACAGCCTTGCTCCAGAAAGACCTGAACGTTAATCTAGCTAAACTGGTCTTAATCAGGTTGATGTAATAGATGTTGTCATTGTGAAAGCAGTAATAGATCTTGAATCATCTATTTTTCCTTTCTTGTATTATTCAAAGAATATGCAGGACTTCCCTGGTGGCGCAGTGGTTAAGAATCTAACTGCCAATGCAGGGGACACGTGTTTGAGCCCTGGTCCGGGAAGATCCACATGACAAAGAGCAACGTATTCCATGAGCCACAACTACTGAGCCTGCGTGACACAACTACTGAAGCCCATGCGCCTAGAGCCCGAGCTCCGCAATAAGAGAAGCCACTGCAATGAGAAGCCCACGCATTGCAATGAAGAGTAGCCCCTGCTCGCCGCAACTAGAGAAAGCCTGCACAGCAATGAAGACCCAACGCAGCCAAAAATAAATAAATAAATTTATTTAAAAAAAAGAAAAAGAATATGCAAACATATTTTACCATTAGGAATATTAAGAACATGCCTATGAATTACTTCCATCCATTCTTTCCAATGAAAATGAGTAAGAAACCTAATAAAAAATTCTGAGTGAAAATGGTATAAAAATGTTAGAGGTTCCAAAGGGTAACCACAATGGTTATCTTGTAAAATATGATCTTAAAACAGATATGTAATCCCTTTATTTTAGCTGACCTGATAACGACTTCACTGTCATCATACAAATCCAAATTTAGAAACATTCTACAAAAATGACTGGCCTTTCTTCTTCAAATATATCAATGTCATCAAAGGCAAAGTAAAGCTAAAAGAATGCTCCAGATTAAAGGACTAAACAGGACAATTAAATGCAAGATGTGATCCTAGATCAGTGGGTGAGGACAGTATGGGAGAAATGTACTATTAAAAAAAATCATTGGTCTTCCCTGGTGGTGCAGTGGTTAAGGATCCGCCTGCCAATGCAGGGGATACGGGGTCGGGCCCTGCCCCGGGAAGGTTCCATATGCCGTGGAGCAACTAAGCCCATGCACCACAACTACTGAGCCTGCACTCTGAAGCCTGCGAGCCACAACTACTGAGCCCCGCACGTCTAGAGTCTGTGCTCTGCAGCAAGAGAAGCCACCACAATGAGAGGCCCACACTCGGCAACAAAGAGTAGCCCCTGCTCGTCACAGCTAAAGAATGCCTGTGCACAGCAACGAGGACCCAACACAGCCAAAAATAAATAAATTTAAAAAAAACCCCATTATGTTTGGCAATATTTAAATATGAATAGCACATCAGATAAGAGCACCACATTTACATTTAATTCACAAAATTAGTTACATGTTCTCAATTTGATAATTGTATTGAGGTTATATAAGGAAATATCCTTGAGATGCAAGTATTTATGTACTGAGACATGATGTCCACAACTTACTCTCAAAAGGATCAGCAAAAATAAGAGAAAAGAAAGGCCAATAACAAAATGGTGCAGGAACTTAAAACCAGCCACAAGAATTCAAAGTGCCTTTAGTGAAATAACATTTCTTTTAAAATTAGACGGAATGGACTTCCCTGGTGGCCCAGTGGTTAAGAATCCTCCTGCCAATGCAGGGGACACGGGTTCGAGCTCTGGTCGGGGAAGATCCTACATGCTGCAGAGCAACTAAGCCAGTGCACCACATCTACTGAGCCTGCACTCTAGAGCCTTCGAGCCACAACTACTGAGCCCGTGCACCACAACTAATGAAGCCTGCACGCCTAGAGCCCATGTTCTGCAACAAGAGAAGCCACCGCAGTGAGAAGCCTGAACACCACAATGAAGAGTAGCCCCTGCTCACCACACCTAGAGAAAGCCCGTGGGCAGCAATGAAGACCCAATGCAGCCAAAAAAAAAAAAAAAAAAAAAAAAAAAAAATATATATATATATATATATATATATATATAAAATAATAATAGTAAAAAATAAAATTAGATGGAAGATACACACAGAATGCGATCTAACTAGAAATGCCTCAAGAATGTTCTAGGATGGGAGAAGTGTCTTTTTTTTTTGGCCGCACTGAGTGGCTCGTGGGGATCTTAGGGATTGAAACTGTGCCCTCGGCAGGGAAAGCGGGGAGTCCTAACCAGTAGACCACCAGGGAATTCAAGAGAAGTGCCTATCTTTAGGGCTTACAGGTAATCCACAAAAAGGTGAAGCTAACCTTGAACTTAAACATAAGTTCCCCAAACGTCTGTAGAGAACACTTGTCCAATGGTAAAAATAAGGTAAAAATTACTAAGTCAAACATAATATTTTTTGTAAAACACGATACAACTGATAAGGTTGCCTCCACAAAGACTGTACGCTTCAACTGCTCACCCTTCCGGTAATTGTGACGATAGATGTGAAAGGCATACAGAAGCTCATAGTAGTTGTGAGTCATAAGGTCCACAGCTCTCGCACGTGATTCAATTATTCCCACAACCTAAAGGAGGAGATCAGATATCAAAGTTAGTAGCCAGCATAACAACCACCACAGCTGTGTCCAGTCATCAGTGGATAAATAAAATTACCTCATTATGCAGATTCACATAGGGAAACTCTACAAGATCCTGTAGCTGGGAGCGTTCACAAAGAACTACCACCAGCTGCCGTAAACAATCTAACTGTCTAGAAGGAAGGAAAGTGATACGAGGGTAAATTTTCTTAGTGGATTACACAGGGCTGGTAAATTGCCTCCTCTAAATAAGACTGTGAGATTGATTACCTGCTGGAATCAGGAATCTGGGTTAAGGCTTCATATGCGTGGCTATTGTGACCTAAATCCAAATGATGTTTGAAAATGCATGTCCTTAAAGTAGCCTAAGTATCAAACATAGGGAAAAAAAGAACAATAGAAATTAAAACACCACATCCACGATAAACCTCAAGGGCAATAACTAGATTACAGTTAGTCCTTACCTGACTTTTCCAGTCATCACCTGCTTCAGTTATCGCTGATGTAGCCAACTGAATAACCAGTTCAGGCAACCCAACAACATCAAGCAGACGCAAAACCTAAGGGGAAATAGAAGAAATTTCCATTAATATTAACATGGTATAGTGCACTTCAAATTGGAATACGATTTAAAATCAATTAGAAAGATAAGTAGGTAAGATAAAGATTAAATCAAAGGTGCCGACAACAAGATGGACAAGATTATTTGGTTAATATTTAAGATTTTCCTTTAGATTCTACTGTTAAATAAGACACCTGTGTAAAACCCTTTATTGGTCTTTTCTGTGCACAGCTGTATCCTCAGTGTTTAGTACGTAATAGGTTATCAGTAAATGTTTGTTGAATGAGCAAATATAATTTCACTACTAACTTTTCCTACTAACTGTTTAGGTCATAGATGAATTTAAAGCCTAGTAAATTAGCACCATAGCCTTGTAAAAACACTAAAGGGAATACATTAATATTTGACATAACTCATTTCTAATACAACATAGGATAGTGCTCTTTAAACTTTTTTGATTGTCCACCCTATTAAGAATGTCTGAGTACACTCCCCAGACATTTACTTATACTATATACACACATTTCTAAAAAATATGTATAATAACACTTTCAAAATAGAAATTTCTTAAAGATGAAGATAAAGGTAGTTTAAAAATTATTATTTGTAGTTATTAGTACTCACTGATTATTTGTTTTTTCTGTCTTATTAGCAGTATAAAAACATCCTTTTCTTCTGGATGCTTACAGTTTTTTTTTCTTAAGGTTATACTTTTTTTTTTTTTTTTTTGCGGTACGCGGGCCTCTCACTGTTGTGGCCTCTCCCGTTGCGGAGCACAGGCTCCGGACGCACAGGCTCAGCGGCCATGGCTCACGGGCCTAGCCGCTCCGTGACATGTGGGATCTTCCCGGACCAGGGCACGAACCCATGTCCCCTGCATCGGCAGGCAGACTCAACCACTGTGCCACCAGGGAAGCCCCCTGAGTTGACATTTTAATTCAAGGTACACTTAGTTAGATTTTAAAGTGGCATTCTTGAAAAGTTCAATTGTTTCTGGCTGATTCTCAGACCTGATTATAGACTGTCACTGTTTTTACCTTGCAATGTGGTTGATGAAGAGCCCATATCAAAAGTAGAAGTGCCAGCCCTATCTTATCCTCATTTGTTCGTATGTACTTTGTTAATATTATATTCAATCTGGCTGCTTCACAGGAATTTTTTTTGGCCACACCACGCATGGGATGTGGGATCTTAGTTCCCCAACCAGGGATCGAACCCACGCCCCCTGCATTGGCAGCATGGAGTCTTAACCACTGGACCACCAGGGAAGTCCCTTCACAGGAATTTTTAAAAGCAAGTCCATACTGTGAAGGTGATTTTCATTATTTTAAAATTTTATTTATTTATTTCTTTAATGGAAGTATAGTTGATTTACAATGTGTTAATTACTGCCGTACAGCAAAGTGATTCAGTTATACATATATACACATTCTTTTTTTTTTCGGTGATTTTCATTACAATTAAGCAATATAATGTGTAAATCAGCTTAACCAGGCAAACATACTGAAACCAGGTGGATGAGTGACAGTGCCACTCGGCAGCCCCGCCCCTCGCTGCGACTCACTCTTCCCTCGATACTAAGTGACAAATGACCACCTGGTGAAAGGACCAAATAAGGGCACCACAGTCAATTCTGATATTAAACATTAGCACATCTTAATTTATTTGTTCTGTGAGTGAGTCCACTGGAGCAGTGATTTTTCATGTTTTTTTTTTTTTTTCAGTGATGAAAACTATGGAGCGTCTCCACAGAAAAAAATACAAAACGCTTTGCACGTATTTTCAGGGGATGTATTGATACCTCAAACCTATCTGCCCTCAGATTAAAAATCTTTACTTAAAATTCAAAATAATTTTCTCATTAGTAGAATGGCAGACAATTATTAAGAGTTACAAATCTACTTCCGTATAAATTCATTTCTCTCTTTAACAAGCAATGAACAAACTGTGAAGCCTGCTCTTGTTGCATTTACTTTTTGGTAGGAAATCCAAATAAACAAGTAACGTAGAATCTAGGGGCGGAGTCAAGATGGCAGACTAGGAGGACGCAGAATTTGAGTCTCCTCACAACTAGGGCACCTACAGGAACCGGGGGGCGGGGGGGACCATGGACGCCTAAGGGGATGGCAGGAACCTCCAGCGACCGGGTAGGATGTGGGAAGTGGGGGGGAGTGAGGGGGGAGGAGAAGTGGAGGCGGGACAGGACTGGTGCCCCTGAGGTGCAGCTGGGGGAGGGGGAGGGATCCCACACCCGAAGGGGGAAGTTGGGGGACCACTGGGAGGGCAGAGGATCAAAAGGGAGAGTGGCCAGGTTTCCCTGCCCACCTGGGCCCCCGGGAGCCTGCTGAGATCTGGGCCTGATCTTCTGCCCACCTAGGCCCCCTCCAGCCGTGCGGGTCCTGAGGGAGTGGGAGGGAGGGAAGGGGGAGCAAAAATAAAGGCTGGATCTACGGGACCACACCCCTGAGGGGCAGCTGGGGGAGGGGAGGAGTTCCTACACCCAGCAGAACCCACCCACGGTTAGGGGTCCAGTGGTGATGGGGGAGACCCTGGGGGAGACCGTGGGGGGAGAGGGGGGCACAGAGGAATGGAAGGGAACGCAGCCAGCACTTTCCCTGTCCACTTAGGCACCAGAGAGCCTGCTGGGCTCTGGGGCCCAATCCTCTGCCCGGGGAGCCTCCCTCCTGCAGCACAGAGCCCAAGCCCCACCCCTACACCCCCACCCAGGGCCACACCTCTACACTTGGAGACCCCCTCTGAGACCCCCTCCAACACGCCAGGCCTAAACCCCACCCAAACACCCTCACCCAAGGCCTTACTCCTGACTCCTGAACCCCACACTCCAGAGGCCCTCCTTGGGAAGTGCTGCCACTCCCCTTCCATGCAAGTCCTAAGCAGAGGCCCCACCCTACAACTGAACGTCACCCTGGCTAGGCCTCACCCCCAAGGCCTTTTCCAGCTGCGTGGGTCCTAAGTCCATGCCCTGCCCCATGCTCAGATGTCACCCCCCACCCACCTAGGTCTTGCCCCAGCCTAAACCATGCCACTGCCTAAGTTCTGCCCCCACCTAAACTCTGCCCCCGTAGCCAACGCTTTTTTGTTTTCTTTTCTTCTTTTTTCCTCTTTTAGATTGGGGTTCTGTTTTACCTTGTTGATTCATTTATATTTTTATTTTTTCAAATAAATCTTTTATTTTTCTACGTTTATTTTATTCTTTATACTTTGTTATTGTTCTGCTCCTTTTGGCTTGTTCCTTCCCCCTCCGCCGCTGCCTTTTTTTCTGTTGTGGTTTTATTTTACCTTGTTGCAGTTGTTTCAATTATATTTTTATTTTTCCTAATATATTTTTTATCTTTCTAATTTTATTTTGTTTTTTATTCTTTGTTATTGTATTGCTCCTTTTTTTTTTTTTTCCCCACACCACACGGCTTGTGGGATCTTGGTTCCCAGGCTGGAGGTCGGGCCCAAGCTCCTGTGGTGGGAGCTCTGAATCCAAACCGCTGAACTAACAGAGAACCTCAGACCCCAGGGAATATTAATCAGAGTGAGGTCTCCTGGAGGTCTCATCTCGGCACCAAGACCTGGCTCCTCCCAACTGCCTGCAAACTCCAGTGCTGGATGCCTCAGGCCAAACAACCAGTAAGACAGGAATACAGCCTCACCCATCAAAAAAAGAAAAAAAAAAAAAAGAAATGACTAAAAAATATGTTACAAAGGAGCAAGGTAAAAACCTACAAGAGCAAATAAATGAAGATGAAATAGGCAACCTACCTGAAAAAGAATTCAGAGTAATGATAGCAAAGATGATCCAAAATCTCAGAAACAGAATGGAGAAAATACAAGAAACATTCAACAAGGATCAAGAACTGAAGAGCAAACAAACAGTGATGAACAACACAATAACTGAAATTAAAAATACTCTAGAAGGAATCAATAGCAGAATAACTGAGGCAGAAGAACAGATAAGTGACCTGGAAGATAAAATGGTGGAAATAACTGCCAGGGAGCAGAAGAAAAAAGAATGAAAAGAACTAAGGACAGTCTCGGTGACCTCTGGGACAACATTAAACGCACCAACATTCGAATTATAGGGGTCCCACAAGAAGAAGAGGAAAAGAAAGGGTCTGAGAAAATATTTGAAGAGATTATAGTTGAAAACTTCCCTAACATGGGAAAGGAAATAGTCAATCAAGTCCAGGAAGCACAGAGAGTCCCATACAGGATAAGCCCAAAGAGAAACACTCCAAGACACATACTAATCAAACTATCAAAAATTAAATACAAAGAAAAATGTTAAAAGCAGCAAAGCTTTACAGCAAGCAAAAGCTAGCAGGATTCAGCACCACCAATCTACCTCTACAACAAATGCTATGGAACTTTTCTAAGCGGGAAACACAAGAGAAGAAAAAGACGCACAAAAACAAACCCAAATCAATTAAGAAAATGGTAATAGGAACATACATATTGATAATCACCTTGAATGTAAATGGGTTAAATGGTCCAACCAAAAGACACAGACTGGCTGAATGCATACGAAAACAAGATGCTTATATATGCTGTCTACAAGAGACCCACTTCAGACCTAGGGACACGTACAGACTGAAAGTGAAGGGATGGAAAAAGATATTCCATGCAAATGGAAATCAAAAGAAAGCTGGAGTAGCAATACTCACATCAGATAAAATAGACTTTAAAATAAAGACTGTTATAAGAGATAAGGAGAGACACTACATAATGATCAAGGGATTGATCCAAGAAGAAAACATAACAATTATAAATATTTATGCATCCAACATAGGAGCACTTCAGTACATAAGGCCATAAAAGGAGAAATCGACAGTAACACAGTAATAGTGGGGGACTTTAATACCCCACTTACACCAATAGAAAGATCATCCAGACAGAAAATAAATAAGGAAACACAAGCTTTAAATGACACAACAGACAAGATAGACTTAACTGATATTTTTAGGACATTCCACCCGAAAGCAGAAGAATACACATTCTTATCAACTGCACACGGAACGTTCTCCAGAATAGATCACATTTTGGGTCACAAATCAAACCTTGGAAAATTTAAGAAAACTGAAACTGTATCAAGCATCTTTTCTGACCACAACGCTATGAGATTAGAAATCAATTACAGGAAAAAACAGTAAAAAACACAAACACATGGAGGCTAAACAGTACACTGCTAAATAACCAAGAGATCACTGAAGAAATAAAAGAGGAAATTAAAAAATACCTAGAAACAAATGACAACGAAAACACAACAATCCAAAACCTATGGGACACAGCAAAAGCAGTTCTAAGAGGGAAGTTCAAAGCAATTCAAGCTCACCTCAGGAAACAAAAAAAATCTCAAATAAACATCTAAACTTACACCTAAAGCAACCAGAAAAAGAAGAACAAAGGAAACCCAAAATTAGTAGAATGAAAGAAATCATAAAGATCAGAGCAGAAATAAATGAAATAGAAACAAAGAAAACAATAGCAGAGATCAGTAAAACTAAAAGCTGGTTCTTTGAGAAGATAAACAAAATTGATAAACCTTTAGCCAGACTCATCAAGGAAAAAAGGGAGAGGACTCACATCAATAAAATTAGAAATGAAAAAGGAGAGGTTACAACTGATACCATAGAAATACAAAAGATGATAAGAGACTACTACAAGCAACTATAAGCCAATAAAATGGATAACCTGAAAGAAATGGACAAATTCTTGGACGAGTAAAACCTTCCAAGATAGAACCAGGAAGAATGAGAAAATATAAACAGACCAATCACAGGTAGTGAAATTGAAACTGTAATTAAAAATCTTCCAACAGAAGTCCAGGACAGATGGCTTCATAGGTGAATTCTATCAAACATTTAGAGAAGAATTAACACCTACCCTTCTCAAACTCTTCCAAAAAATTGTGGAGGGAGGAACACTCCCAAACTCGTTCTACGAGGCCACCATCACCCTGATACGAAAACCGGACAAAGATATCACAAAAAAAGAAAATTACAGACCAATATCACTGATGAACACAGACACAAAAATCCTCAACAAAATACTAGCAAACAGAATCCAGCAACACATTAAAAGGATCATACACCATGATCAAGTGGGATTTTTCCCAGGGATGCAAGGATTCTTCAATATATGTAAAACAATCAATGTGATACACCATATAACAAATTGAAGAATAAAAACCATATGATCATTTTAATAGATGTAGAAAAAGCTTTTGACAAAATTCAACACCCATTTATGATGAAAACTCTCCAGAGAGTGGGCACAGAGGGAACCTATCTCAACAGAATAAAAGCCACATATGACAAACCCACAGCAAACATCATTCTCAATGGTGAAAAACTGAAAGCATTTCCTCTAAGATCAGGAACAAGACAAGGACGTTCACTCTCACCACTATTATTCAACATAGTATTGCACGTCCTAGCCACAGCAATCAGAGAGGAAAAAGAAATAAAAGGAATACAAATTGGAAAAGAAGAAGTAAAACTGTCCCTGTTTGCAGATGACATTATACTATACATAGAACATCCTAAAGATGCCACCAGAAAACTACTAGAAATAATCAATGAATTTGGTAAGGTTGCAGGATACAAAATTAATGCACAGAAATCTCTTGCATTCCTGTACACTAACAACGAAAGATCAGAAAGAGAAATTAAAGAAACAATCCCATTTTACCATCACAACAAAAAGAATAAAATACCTAGGAATAAACCTACCTAAGGAGGCAAAAGACCTGTACTCAGAAAACTATAAAACACTGATGAAAGAAATAAAAGATAACATAAACAGATGGAGAGATATACCATGCTCCTGGATTGGAAGAATCAATATTGTGAAAATGACTATACCACTCAAAGCAATCTATAGGTTCAATGCAATCCCTATCAAATTACCAATGGCATTTTTCACAGAACTAGAACAAGAAATTTTACAATTTGTATGGAAACACAAAAGACCCCGAATGGCCAAAGCAATCTTTGAGAAAGAAAAACAGAGCTGGAGGAATCAGGCTCCCTGACTTCAGACTATACTACAAAGCTACAGTAATGAAGACAGTATGGTACTGGCACAAATACAGAAATATAGATCAATGCAACAAGATAGAAAGCCCACACACATATATGGTCACCTTATCTTTGATAAAGGAGGCAAGAATAGAAAATGGAGAAAAGACAGCCTCTTCAATAAGTGGTGCTGGGAAAAATGGACAGCTACATGTAAAAGAATGAAATTAGAACACTCCCAGACTTCCCTGGTGGTGCAGTGGTTAAGAATCTGCCTGCCAGTGCAGGGGACAATCCCTGGTCTGGGAAGATCCCACATGCCACAGAGCAACTAAGCCTGTGCTCTAGAGTCCACGAGCCACAACTACTGAGCCTGTGTGCCAGCTACTGAAGTCCACGCGCCTAGAGCCCGTGGTCCGCAACAGGAGAAGCCACTGTAATGAGAAGCCCTCAAACCACAAGGAAGAGTAGCCTCCGCTCACCACAACTACAGAAAGCCCGTGTGCAGCAACAAAGACCCGCTGCAGCCAAAAAAAAAAAAAAAAAAAAAAAGAACACTCCCTAACACCATACACAAAAATAAACTCAAAATGGATTAAAGACCTAAATGTAAAGTCAGACACTATAAAACTCTTAGAGGAAAACATAGGCAGAACACTCCATGACGTAAATCACAGCAAGATCCTTTTTGACCCACCTCCTAGAGTAATGGAAATAAAAACAAAAATAAACAAATGGGACCTAATGAAACTTAAAAGCTTTTGCACAGCAAAGGAAACCATAAACAAGACAAAAAGACAACCCTCAGAATGGGAGAAATTATTTGCAAACGAAGCAACGGACAAAGGATTAATCTCCAAGATATAGAAGCAGCTCATGCAGGTCAATATCAAAAAAACAAGCAACCCAGTCCAAAAATGGGTGCAAGACCTAAATAGACATTTCTCCAAAGAAGACATACAGATGGCCAACAAACGCATGAAGAGATGCTCAACATCACTAATCATTAGAGAAATGCAAATCAAAACTACAATGAGGTATCACCTCACACCAGTCAGAATGGCCATCATCAAAAAATCTAGAAACAATAAATGCTGGAGAGGGTGTGGAGAAAAGGGAACCTCCTCCACTGTTGGTGGGAATGTAAACTGATACAACCACTATGGAGAACAGTATGGAGGTTCCTTAAAAAACTAAAAATAGAATTACCATATGACCCAGCAATCCTACTACTGGGCATATACCCTGAGAAAACCATAATTCAAAAAGAGACACATACCACAGTGTTCACTGCAGCACTATTTGCAATAGCCAGGATATGGAAACAACCTAAATGTCCATCAACAGATGACTGCATAAAGAAGATGTGGCACATGTATATAATGGAATATTACTCAGCCATAAAAAGGAACGAAATTGAGTTATTTGCAGTGAGGTGGATGGACCAAAACTCTGTCATACAGAGTGAAGTAACTCAGAAAGAGAAAAACAAATACTGTATGCTAATGCACATATATGGAATTTTAAAAAGCGGTACTGATGAACCTAGCGGCAGGGCAGAAATAAAGATGCAGACGTAGAGGACAGACTTGAGGGCACCGGTGGAGGGGAGGGGAAGCTGGGATGAAGTCAGAGAGTAGCACTGACGTATATACACTACCAAATGTCAAATGGATGGCTAGTGGGAAGCTGCATAGCACAGGGAGATCAGCTCAGGGCTTTGTGACGACCTAGAGGAACGGCATAGGGAGGGTGGGAGGGAGGCTCAAGAGGGAGGGGATATGGGGATATATGTATACATACAGTTGATTCACTTTGTACAGCAGAAACTAACACAACATTGTAAAGCATTTATACTCCAATAAAGATGTGAAAAAAAAAATCATAGAATCTAAAATATAACATCAAGCATGGCTAAATGTCATAAAGAAAAATAAAGCGGGGCAAGGAGAGAGACTGCCCACAGCGCCTAACTCTGCACTAAGGGAGAGAAGGAGCAGGTGTGCAGGAGAGCACGTGCACGTCTGCTTCTTTGTAGGCAAGGCAGGGGGGAACTCTCAGGAGGTGACACAGGAGCAGAGACCTGAATGAAATGAGGGCATTAGAAACTTGACTACCTGGAGGAAGACCATTCCAGGATGAGGAACAGCAGGGAGAAAGGTCCTGAAGGGAATAGAGTATGTGCTTGGCTTTTATGAGACAGTAAGAAGACCACTACTGTTATAGCTGAGTGAGTGACCAGAGGAAAGAGTAGAAGGAAAAAAAGGTCAGGAGGGGTACCCAGGGCTAAATCACAAACTAAGGCTAAATACAGCATTACAAGTTAATTCTTTGAGATATCAGCAAGATGAATACTAAGTAATAAAGTTTTAATGATGACAGAGCTAACAAAATTATATCATGATGGGAATTTCATTTAAGTTAAAAACATTTATCAGGGACTTCCTCGGTGGCACAGTGGTTAAGACTCCATGCTCCCAATGCAGGGGGCCAGGGTTTGATCCCTGGTCAGGGAACTAGATCCCACATGCATGCCACAACTAAGGAGCCCTCCTGCTGCAACTAAGACCCAGTGCAACCAAATAAAAAAAAATGAAAAAACAAAAAAAAATATATCAAATGTAAAAATATATGTTTCTTCAATTTCTCTAGGCAAATTCATTTTTCTCTTCATTTGGAGATTCAGGGAGTGATTAAATTTTTATGTTATTTTTCTCCCCAAATACCAAACTAATATATTTCAGATACATTTTTTTAAACTGAAGTATAGTTAACTTACAATGTTGTGTTAGTTTCAAGTGTACAGCAAAGTGATTCAGTTATACATATTTATCTATATGCATATATTCATATTCTTTCTCAGATTCTTTTCCATTATAGGTTATTACAAGATATTGAGTATAGCTCCTTGTGCTATACAGTAGGTCCTTGTTGTTTACCTATTTTATATATAGTAGTGTGTATATTTTAATCTGAAACTCCTAATTTATCTGCCCCCCCCCCTGCCCTGTTACATTTGTACACAGGGTGGTGTAAGAAGGACCAAACCATGACAGAATATACCTTATCATAATACTGCTGCCTGGGGGTGGACACAATCTCCCCATCCTCTGAACGGATCAAGCGAGCTAAGAATTCCTCTTTGCCCACTTCAGATGCTGCCTGGCAGAAACATTCCAGAGCCTGGAGAAATAGAAGAATACAAAATGACTTATGATAGACTGTTCCACTTCTAGGTGCTATAAGTCAAGGGTTCTTGTACCAACGAAAACCAAAAAAGAAATAAAATTATTTAAGACCATTGACTGCATTTGCAGTTTCTGTCATATCTAAATTCTCTCTGATGCATTATTTAATATTTTCTTTAATTTATCTAACTTTTTAACTTAAATGCTGTTAGTTAAAAAGTAAACTTTAATAAGAAAATTGATGGATAAATGTGATACACCAACTGTAGCAACATGTTAACAATTGTAGAATTTGAGTGGGGGGTATATAATTGTTTAGTATGAAAGTCTTTGAACTTTTCTTTGTTTGAAAAGCTCCATAACAGGATATCAAGAAAAAATTAGAAATGTAAACTACCATAATAGGAAGAAAACCAGAATAAAAAAAAGATATACAACTTCCCAGGTGGTGCAAGGGTTAAGAATCCACCTGCCAATGCAGGTGACATGGGTTCAAGCCCTGGTCCGGGAAGATCTCACATGCTGCAGAGCAACTAAGCCCGTGCGCCACAACTACTGAGCCTGTGCTCTAGAGCCTGCGAGCCACAACTACTGAGCCTATGCGCTTAGAGCCCTTGCTCTGCAACAGGAGAAGCCACTGCAATGAGAAGCCCGTGCACCACAACAAAGAGTAGCCCCCGCTCACCACAACTAGAGAAAGCCCACGCACAGCAACGAAGACCCAACGCAGCCAAAAAAGAAAAAAAAAAGATATAATAAAAACAGTGTAACGGTTTAACAGTTGCTCATCTTTCAAATGCAGTTTACCTTCTGTCCCTCTCCTGTAACCAGGTAACACCGTCCCAGCATAAATCGACAGGAACCAACATTGACTTGACACCAAGGATGTAGCAGCTGAATATAATCCTTAAAGGCATAAAAGATGCTTTCTGATTAGAGAATAAATATTCCTTAAGGAGATACTCATTTCCAAGTTCTTCACAGAGGGAGAGAAGATAGTGGTCAATCAACACAAAAGTTGTATTTCCAGAAATCATCTGGAGATTAAAACTGAATCCTGTTAATCCATTCTTATACTAGGTTATTAGACACTTTAAGAAAGCAAACAGGACTGCAATAACACTAACACATGTAAACAAACATGCACTTTCCATTCTAGCAATTTTCCAATTTTTGGTATTTACTGGTTCAACTGACTAGATTCCAGTGAAGGATTTATATGGAGACAATGGTATGTTTTCTTACTATAAAGAGAACCCAATAAAGAGAACTAACAAAAAAATACTCTATAAAAAATTGTTAGGAATGATACTGCCAAGAGGGAAGTAAAGGAAATCTCTCTGGGGTATGTTTCAGTGTAAATGAGTGTACATTATTGTGGTTCTTACTATTAGCCCAATTAAAATGCAGGAAACATTTACAAAGAAAAAAGTCCCAGAAACCCCATTCTTTACAAGAATGATTGCCCTGAAATGTTCAACAGTACTCACCTGCAATTGTACATACTGACAATTCCCCATCAAACATTCTAGAAAGAGGCAACCAGGATTGCTAGGCCATCTAGTCATTGGTTAAGGAGATTATTTACTGTTTTGGCAAAACTTAAATATATCAATCCATGTTAGGCATCAAACTCCATGAAATGGCTTAATTTTTAAAAAGAAGGTAAAGAGGGGCTTCCCTGGTGGTGCAGTGGTTAAGAATCTGCCTGCCAATGCAGGGGACACGGGTTCGAGCCCTGTTCTGGGAAGATCCCACATATCACGGAGCAACTAAGCCCCTGCGCCACAACTACCGAGCCTGCGTTCTAGAGCCCGCGAGCCACAACTACTGAAGCCTGCACGCCTAGAGCCCATGCTCCACAACAAGAGAAGCCACCGCAGTGAGAAGCCTGTGCACCGCAACGAAGAGTAGCCCCCGCTCACTGCAACTACAGAAAGCCCGCGCACAGCAACGAAGACCCACCGCAACCAGAAATAAAATTTTTTTAAAAATTAATAATTAAAAAAAAAAAGGTAAAGGGAAGGTGGCGTAGCACACGTCCTTTCTATGTAATTATGTAACTTTAATAATGGACTAAAGCATGTATTTCATCACTGGGTTGTCATTTCTAATTCAAGCTAGTATATTGCACAAGCATACTATGCCAGTGGATACCCAGTACCTAACACAGCGCCTGGCATACAGAGCCATTCAATAAATAAATATTCAATAAATATTTTATGAATGTATGTTTTAAAAGAGAGCACAATGAGAAAAAGCCTGCATTCAGCAACAAAGACCCAACGCAGCCAAAAATTAAAAAATAATAAATAAATTATAAAAAAAGAGATCTAGGTATCAAATGTGTGTGCACCAATAAAATCTGGCTCAACTCATGAGCAAAAAAACAAATTAAAAGACAATAAAAATTGGGATATCTGAAAATAAATATCATCTCTTGTTGGGGATAAGTACCCAACCTCATTAAAAATCTTCATTACACAGGCAGAATATTACTGAATCTTAGACTATTTGGATAAGAGAAACCATTCAACTGGCTTTTAAATGAAAGGATACAGAAGCTGCAATAAATAACTGGTAATTGCAGTAATCATCTCAGGCCAGTTCAACTCAGTCTGGCTGAGAGGTGCCTTTGGTTGAGAGAACAAATGAGATATAATGTGTTTTCTTGCAACTTCTTGGAAGAATAACTCCACAATTGTCTGAGGGCTAGATACTTAAAAACAAAAAGTTTTAACAGTCACCAACTTGTGATAGTAGGTATCAATTTTCAGTTAAGACAGTCTACCAATTCATTTCATGCCTGTAACAAAGAACATTTTTTATTTCAAAATATAAAATGCATCACTGGTGTAATCAATGCCAATATAAATAAAAGCAATCTGTAAACTATGAAGTACTATATAAATTCAATAAAAAACCCATTTAACATTGTAGTCATTCCTTTTCTCTAGAAAGTGCTTCCAGTAAGTACAGTCCTAAGATTCTAAGTTTTATACCAAAACAATAGAAAATAAATTCTCCAGAATGGTTCTCAAGCGTGAGAGAGGGCTCCTTTTGAATATTTGTTGATGAAGACAAGATTACAAAAGCTATATGAACTTCGCAAATTAAAAAAAAGATTTTGTTGAATTAATCACTGGAGTGTCAATATACAATGGAAAAGCAGCAGTGCATATAAACACACGCAATACCCTTCATTTATGTCTCATCTAGGGTTACATCTGCACAAACCTCTTGTCACAACCAGAGGTCTCAGGACACAGCTTGCTTGTACCCTCTCAAAGTGAAAGCACAGCCTAATCGACCTTTCCAAAGCAAAGGTGGCAAAAGACCACTTTAATGAATACGCAATAAATGCCAAACTTGAAATCAAATGCATACACAGTCCAGTCCTTACCGAACTTATTTGCCATTAAAGCAACAGAGTCAGTTAGTTCCAGTACTGATAAATGTTGAAGATTAGACTCCCTGTGAGGAAAAGGAAAACAAAAAAACAACAGCTCAATAAATTCTCCTATGCTAAACATTACCTCAACAAGTTAGCCTATCAAGAACACTGTCAATTTTATTAACAAATTACACATGAAAGCTCCATTGAAAGCACAAGAAAATCTGGAAAATGAGCCATGGTTTAGATTGTTGCCCATCGTATCATTCAGTGATCCGTCAATGAGAAGCCAGAGCACAAATTTCTTAAGACCTCCATGCCATGAAAATCTTTCCCTTGCCAGAAAAAATAAAATGGCTTATCTAAGTGAAATGTGAGTCTTGTAGGTACATATTGAATTTTCTTTCTTCTTTTGGCTATAAAGAATCTCAGCCTACCCTTAATAACTAGCACATTTTTATGTGTGGTCTAACCTTCCCCATGACCTCATCTTAATATTTTGCCTTCAACAGGATTTGTCTTTGCATTATACATACACATATATAATAATAAATATATATTTATTATTTTCATTCTTAGAAGTTGCCTTTAACCTTTATAAAATGGAGTACCTGAAAGCTCTGAATTTTAAAGGCATATCAGTGCTATAACATAATATTAAAAATTTTTTTCTTTCAGACAATGGGAAAAATAATTAAGCTCACAATTTATTTTTAAAATAATCAGAACAATGAAACTCACAGTGTATCAACTGGAACATCAGTTGCCAAGCACTGACTTCCCCACTTAATGAGGTAATAAGATAAGAGTAGGGGAGCTGTTCGATGTAGTAGGTCTTGCTGAGCTTGAAAGAGCTGACTAGCTCCCCAAATCACCTATACATGGTGGGTGGGTGGGTGAGACAGTAAATAGCAATTAGTAATGATAACTCTTAGGTTCAGGTGGAGGTAGAATAAAATAACACAGTTACAAAGGGCATAAATAAAAGCAACACACACACATACATAAAAGCAACACACCTATTTATTACATTTTGGGGTAGCAGGCAGCAAAAATATCTACCCATTTAACAGTACAAAATAATAAAAAATAGCTCACCATGTCATGGGAGCTGATGGTGTAAAAGAAAACAACAACAAACAGCTTAATTTTCATTAAATCTGTAGGTTCAGGACTCAAGAAGAGTAACAGGGAAATCTAAGTCCTTTCTTAAGCTTCTGGTCTTAGGTAAAAATAGGTATGACCATTAGAGGAAAATTTTACAAGAATACCAAAAGCTTTAAAAATGTGCATAACTTTGGGACTTCTCTGGTGGTCCAGTGGTTAAGACTCCACGCTTCCACTGTGGGGTGCACAGGTTCATCATTCCCTGGTCGGGGAGCTAAGATCCGTATGCCACGCGGCGTGGCCGAAAAGAAAAAAAAGATGTGCGTTAACTTATGACCAATCAATTCTAGTTCTTAGAATTCATCCTGGAGATATAGTCAAAGGGATGCAGAAAGTTCTATCTATAAGGGGACAACTGGCAACAACCTGGATGGCCACAGGATTGGTTGAATAAATTAAAATTATAGTAGGTAACTATTAAAAATAATGTTGTATAAAAATACTTCGTAACATGTGAACATGCTGGTGAGATTTGTAAAGTGGAAGAATAAAAACCACCAGATTCTGAAAAATAATATATAGCATATACTAATTTCCTAATAAAATTTAAAAACTATTTGCAGAGAAAAAAAATGGGTGTATAACAAAATGTAAATAGTGGGACTTCCCTGGTCCAGTGGGTAAGACTCCACGCTTCCAATGCAGGGGGCCCAGCTTTGATCCCTGGTTGGGGAACTAGATCCCGCAGGCATGCTGCAACTAAGAGTCCGCATGCCGCAACGAAAAGATCTCGCATGCCTCAACTAAGACCCGGTGCAGCAAAATAAATAAATAAATGAATATTAAAGAAAAAAAATGTAATAGTGGTTATCACTGGGTAGAAGATTACAGATGAATTCCCTGGTGGTCCAGTGGTTAGAACTCAGGCTTTCACTGTCAGCATCTGGGTTCAATCCCTGGTTGGGGAACTGCAAGCCATGCGGCAAACAAACAAAAAAACAAACAAAAATACCCCCCAAAACCTGAAGAAATGGAAGAATCTACAAAGATTAAAAAGAACTCAGTTAGTAAGGGCTGCCCTAAGTGACAGACTCTCAGGAAAGGTTCCTGTTTCTCCTTGGTGTCCTAAACCAATCATCTTCCTAAATGTTTTTTCCTTATTTTTACCTGAAATTCTGCCATTAGCAACGTATTTGATTTAATAAATTCTGATTTAAAAAGTAAAAATATCCCTGGGAGCCCCAAAGGCCTTTCAGCTATTTATACATTAACATGAATTAGTTTAGTCAGACTGCTTCCTTGTCAGGTTCAGATGAGTGAGATAAATGGGACTTCTGATGGTGGGCAGAAAGGTAATTTTTGAACATAAAACATTCAGTAGGGGGGGAGAAGAGGGCAGTTGTATGGCAACAAGAGTCTGGTGGCTCTCAGAGCTGACATTCTGCTATGTGCCGGTAGGTCAAGAAGAGGTTTCAGATGTTACAAGCTTTCCCTCAAGTAGTACTTACTGCATCTCCTAGCCTCATTAGTAGCTGCTGTAAGATCAAGAGGTCTCGGCAGATGAGGAAGCGAGTACTGGCAATTTTACACACACTTCTGCACACAATACGCCCTGCTGTGCTACTACCATAGAGCTGGGAAAGATTCATTCGAATATTCAAAGGCTGAGCTGTAATTTAAAAAAAAAAAAAACAAACAGTTAAATGTATCACTGTTTTCTCTAAATCAGAGAGGAACATTTGTTGTTTTGTCATTCACCTGGATTGAATCCCTTTTCCATTTCCACTTCTGTTTCATAATCCATTTCCCGTATAAGAAATCCAATGGCATGGGCTGGGT
The DNA here is from genome assembly GCF_964165515.1 of Mesoplodon bidens. NCBI lineage: Eukaryota > Metazoa > Chordata > Mammalia > Artiodactyla > Ziphiidae > Mesoplodon > Mesoplodon bidens. The sequence goes on from NC_138164.1 coordinate 103,696,174, forward strand.
TCCTAATCTCTTGCAGTTTACTACAAATATCCTCCATCACATTGTCTCTATAAGGAAATTAGAAAACTCCTATGACTACCGAGAATATATGAGGTAGACTCTATATGCCGTATAAGCTAAATGCTCTATGAAACATGAAAATCAGCCATATAACAAAGGAGTAGAGATAATCACTCTCGTGTACAAGATACTTTTACTCCATGTAGAAATTTTTCCCTCATTTATTTTTGGAAATGACAGACAAAATGAATGTGAGAAAAATACTTTTACATTTTAGAATTTATAGCTCAGTTAATAGCCAGACCATAATTCATGAGTCTGTTTCCAAACCTGAATTCATGTATTAGATTTTCTGTTTAAAAGCTGAAATACCTACTGAGAATCACGGCAATTAACTTTAAGCCTCTACTTTGTACACACTTGAGTGTACATTAAAAACCCGATTTTGGGGGCTTCCTTGGTGGCGCAGTGGTTGAGAGTCCGCCTGCCAATGCAGGGGACACGGGTTCGTGACCCGGTCCGGGAAGATCCCACGTGCCGCGGAGCGGCTGGGCCCATGAGCCATGGTCACTAAGCCTGCACATCTGGAGCCTGTGCTCCACAACGGGAGAGGCCACAACAGTGAGAGGCCCGCGTACCGCAAGAAACAAACAAAAAAAAACCCTGATTTTGGCACTAAGAATTGCTAAATTTCCATTAGGAAATGGACTTTACCCTAAATTCTCCTTACACATCAATAGTGATCAAATCTTCCAGAATCTGTTCTGCAGCCTTTTCTGGAGACTGTAGGTTGTAACAACTCATTTCCATCATTACTGACATATCCATAGTTACTGACTCTCCAATCAGCCGAAGGCATTTTATGAGACATATGACATCCCGAGCAACATCCACATCTATAAGCAAGAGAAAGTTGACATTCATGTCTCAAGCCAATGAAGAGCTGCTAGCTAATATTATATTAAATTAAAATATTAATAATTAAATGCCAGGTATCTATCTGAGGTCTTAAAGATGTTTAGGCCTCTTCAGTTTCCCCTAAAATATCTACAATGTGGTAAAGTGGCCAGGAAAAACCACAGTAGAAATCAATGTTTTCTGCATTCATTTGAAAGAAATCATAGGGTTCATGGCAGAAAGGGCTTAAATATGGACATAACAATTACTATTACCATCAGATATGGCTGTCTCATCCTCTGTCAAAAGATTCTCATCAGGGAGGAGATATAAATGGTCCACTAAGGAGGAAGGCACAAGGAAAGACAGGTACCCCTGGAAATACAAATCTTCCAGTTACATTTGTTTTCAGTGAATGTTTAAAGATAAAAAATATTTGAGACCTGAATCTTATCATGAGCTAACCCCAGACAAATCCAAATTAAGGGACACTCTACCAAGCAACAGGTGTAGTCTTCAAAAAAATGTCAGTGTCATGAAAGACAAAGAAGGGCTGACAACAGCTGGAGATTAAGCTAAAGAAACCTGACAACTAAATAAATGCAAGATCTTGGATTGGATCCCAGATCAAGAATAAAAATTGTAAGCACAACTGGTAAAATCTGAATATAAACTGTATTATATTATATCAATATCAAACTGCCTGATCTTTAAATTGTGCTGTGGTAATATAAGAATACCCTTGTGCTTAAGATACATGCTAAAATGTGTAAGGATTAAGGGGAATGATGTTTACAACTAACTCTCAAGTGGCTCAGGAAGAAAAAAACATATCTATAGAAAGAAAAGAAGCAATGGAATCTGGTTGAAGAGTATACAGAAGTTCTCTGCATGACTCTTGTAACTTTCAAATTAGAAATCACTTCAATACAAAACAAGACGCAAAAAAGTATAAATAATGCAGAAGAATATTTAAACAAAAATGAACTATAATTTTAGGACCCCCACCCAACAAAAAACCCACCAAAATCCTAAAAGCGAACTACAATATACAATAGACACTACATTCTGAAAGACCCACTGAACAGTCTAAAGGAGTTCTTCTGTTATGTTTCTGCTCTCTTACTTTTTTCAGCAGGCACACCATGTTTGTGTGTGGATTCAAATGTAGGGCAAGAGGATGAGAAAGGCCTTCTTGATACTGAAGACAACAGGCATAGAACTTGCACCAAAATTCCTGTTGTAAATTTCGGAACTCTTCCTGGGAAAATTCATACTCTGTTACACTTCCTTGGAGCTGGCAACAACAAAAAAAACCCTCTTGATACCATTTGGGATCTTTCTCCCCCCAAAACATAATTGTTTAATATCATTTTACTAAGCTATAGGCAAATGAATATCCCTTATGCATTACATGCCATAGACTAATTAAAAGGTTTAGACATTTATATTTCTTACTAACAAGGTCCAATGAACAATTTGAACAATTTCTCAGTACCAATCTACTCCATAGGGAGATGAAAGAAATTATCATTCTTTCTTTACCCAAACCTCACCTCACTTTCAACAGCTAAAGTAACTTCTTTCTTTAGTTCATTCCAGGAGAGATCTAAATTCCTGTCAGTTCCTCGACAGAAAATCTAAAAATAAAACAGACACAAAGAGACACTTTAGAGTATCACATAATACTAAAAACTGAATGAAAAATACTCCAGGTCAGAAGATACTGAGGTAATATACTATACAATAGAGACTGGACATGCCTGAAACACACATTTACTCTTAACATTGCGCAAATAATTTCTTTTTATAAATTGACTGATTGATTGATTGATTGGCTGCGTTGGGTCCTTGTTGTTGCCCGTGGGCTTTCTCTGGTTATGGTGAGTGGGGCTACTCTTTTTTGGGGTGCTCGGGCTTCTCATTGTGGTAGCTTCTCCTGTTGTGGAGCACGGGCTCTAGGCACATGGGCTTCAGTAGTGTGGCTTGCGGGCTCTAGAGTGCAGGCTCAGTAGTTGTGGCACACGGGCTTAGCTGCTCCGCAGCATGTGGGATCTTCCCGGACCAGGGCTTGAACCCGTGTCCCCTGCATTGGCAGGCGGATTCTTACCCACTGCGCCACCAGGGAAGTCGTATGCAGATAACTTCTAATTGTGAAATCATAGCAACTTTGAAATAGTTTCTATAGTCCAGGATAAACTATAGAAGCTCATGAATCTGTAAGAATTATAATTGGGTACATCTGGATCATTACAAAAAGCAAAAGGAAACATAATGGCTATTGCTTATCTGGAGGAAGATATAAGATGATGCCCAACATATACATCCTGACTGGCACAAAGGTGAGCTAGAGTAGTGGTGGGGTAGGTCACTCTAATGGGAATAATTCTCCTAAGGCAAAGCTTGTGAATGCCTTACTGATTATTCAATATCTCCGTGTGCAAGAGATACCATGAGAAATCATACATGTGATTACTGTTAATAAGAAGGGCTGATGAGATGAAAGAAATAATACCTTAGAAGAAAGTGACCATGTCATCCTGGAGTTTTATTAGAGAGAAAACAGAAAACATAGAATACCCAGATATTTAAGAATGTACCTAGAAGAAAAGTCAAGGATCTGGAAACCATAATCACCTGAGAGAAAGTTAAGGAACTGGGTATATTTTTACCCTGCAGAAAGATAACATGGAAGGATTCTTAAAATATTTGAAGGGTTGCTTTATAGAAGAGACATGTTCTATGAAGTTCCCAAAGAAAGATGCCACCTAAATGATGGGGGGTTAAATTTGAACCAATACTGGGATGAACTTTTTTTTTTTTTTTTTTTTTTTGGCCGTACCGCACGGCTTGTGGGATCTTAGTTCCCTAACCAGGGATTGAACTTGGGTCCGGGCAGTGAAAGCGCCAAGTCCTAACCACAGGACTGCCAGGAAATTCCCAGGGTTGAACTTTTAAGTGGCACAGTTTTGAACAGTAAGTCACAAAAGAGCTGGTGAGAGACTTGTCACTGGAGGCAGACACAACTAGAAGCTGAATAGCTGTCTGTCAGAGAAGCCTCAGAAGGTATTTCTGCTTTGTGTGGAGGTCAGATCAGGAGATTCTAAGAAACTTTTCAATTCTATAAGTGATTATTCTATTTTAAATTCATGAAGCTAAGTAGCAATTTAAGAAAGCCTAAGTGACTTTACAGTAAAGAATTCTTTTGGAAAAAGTTAAGCATCTCTTAAACCATGTAACTTTGAAGCTTAGATTATTTTCTTGAACCTGAACCAAGTCAGACCTTCACTGTACTAACAAAAGGGTAAAAACAGTACCATCAAACCTACCCAAGAAAACTTCTTTCAAGTATAGAGATTATATGCAGTGTAGTATGGTATATCTTTTTACAATAGTGTAGGTACAAGTTTCTCTTTTTACTACTGGCATGCTTCACTAGTCATTGGGAAAGTGCCCTTAATCCTATCTCCCCACCTGGACTCTTGCTATTTTTATGGAAAGAACATTTAAAAAAATTACAATAGCATTTATAAACACATGTATATACAGTTGCAAAACTATGTTTGGTATTAGTATATGCAAAACAACAAAAATTAATAGTAATCATTAATTATATAATATTAGTAATAAAATAAGAGAGTCTTAAATGAACACTAAGTATTTTCTCACTGACCTGTAAAGCTTTACATAAAGCTGCGTTAATGAATCGCCCTGGTGTAAAAAGACTCTGCAAATACATCTCCTGTTAGAACATTGAAACAAGAATTAGTATCATTCTAAAAAAGATAAAATTTGGAAAAATCTGAATGAACAATTCAACACATTAAAACCAAAGGCTGCATTCCTATTACATGAATGTGGAAATTGTGCCCTTCAGCATTTGAGCAGTAACAAGTGGCAGAGTAGTCATATATTTTCACACTGTGAAGCCTGCAGTGTCTTTGAGTCAACTAGATGTACTACACTGAGAATGCTGTGTTCCTCATGGTGCACGTCAGTGGGTTCCACTGGAAAACACAGCTTGTCAAATACCAATCTTAAATGCAAGAGTTGTATCTAGTTTATTAGTGACAAACACTGGTAAGAGAATAATTAAACTAAGGTGGTTTCTACACCATCCACAAAAGAACTCATTTTATGGTTTACATATAAAAGAAAAGGAATTGATAATAATAGGTATTATATGTAAAAAACAAACAAAAAAACCTGCAATAAGCTCTCACAAGTGGGGAAAGGAAGTAGAGAGAACAAAATGGAAAGTCTCATACTGCCTATGGTCTCATTTTGACCAAATTTTATAAACCAAATTTGGCAATAAGCAGCAAACCTGGCTGACCTTCATTCACGTTTCCTTCCTTCTACTGAGGTTCTAGGAGATATTTATAAAATGACCAAAATGGAGAAAAACAAGAATTTTAATAATTAGCATGTGATTTTGGCTTTTAGACAAAAGTTAAGTGCCAATAAACTCTTGGGATTAAAAATTTTGCAATATTCAATTTCAGATATTCAAAATGGGTTTTACAATCCTACAAAGAGTCATTGTTTCAGACCCAGAGCCCATGACCTTTGTCTCATTTTAATACTAATGCATCAACTGAAAGTTTTTCTTCCATTTATCTTGAGGATGTCCTTGAAAAACAGGGAAATTGACCTGTTTTGATATTGCATTACCTTTTAAAGTTATGTTCGTCATAGCTTATACCTCTTATGTCTAGTTTTTATGCATATATTCACATGGCTAGTATAGTGGACACCTACTGTCTGTGCCTGCCTAGAATCCATTTCCCCTTCTTTTACTAACAAATCCCTTACCTTTCTCTGAAGAACCATTCCTCCCATACCCATACCCAACTGACTTCACCCTCCACAATAGCAAGGCCCATGCCGGACATGTTTCTCATGCCAAGCCAGAATGTTCTATTCCTTCTGATCAGAGTGACTATGCCAGGAATTAGCACATGACTTAAGCCAGGCCAGTGTCAACTCCAGGGCCTGGAACAGAAGTGGTCTTTCCCCTGGGGTTGCTAAGTTCACAGAAGGCAAGCTTGGCTCAGAAAGCCTGCCGGACAATAAACCCAACAAGGAGGAAAGCAGAATTGAGACAAAGGAGAGATCAAGCCCTGAAGGCATTGTTTCAGCCATGGCTGAAACCAGGTAACTGTGAACTTCCCAGCAGCAAAAGCCAATACATTCAGCTTAAGTCAGTTTGAGGTGGGTTTCTTTCATCTGCAGCTGAAAGAGTTCTGCTAATACAACTGGTTCTTCTCAAACTAATGATCAGGGTAAATCATCTCCTTACATAAGATTTTAGCATTGCTTACTCTGGGGTCTTGATCATCTCTGATAATGATTTCTTCCTCTGGCAGAGGCTGCATAAAAACTGGATTCCACTGACCTGCAACATTACTACAGAGAGAAAAAGTCCATCAGTCTACATAAAGATGATGAATAAAAATGAAGCTTATGTTGTTGGCAGTATTTGGGCAGGGAGGGTCCCATCACTGAACCTCTGCTACTACTGCTTGATCAATTCTATTAAAAAAGTTTCCAAAAAAAGAAACATATTCAGGGCTTCCCTGGTGGCTCAGTGGTTGAGAGTCCGCCTGCCGATGCAGGGGACACGGGTTTGTGCCCCGGTCCGGGAGGATCCCACAGGCTGCGGAGCGGCTGGGCCCGTGAGCCATGGCCGATGAGCCTGCGCGTCCGGAGCCTGTGCTCCACAGCGGGAGAGGCCACAGTGGTGAGAGGCCCACGTACCGCAAAAAAAAAAAAAAAAGAAACATATTCATAGCAGAGTCTGGACTATAGAAGTGCTCTTACTTGTTCTAATAGGCAGCTTCCTGAAATTAAAACTCTAAACACAAATCTACAAATAATAGCTAACTTTCATTCTGCATTTACCATATGCTGCACATTATACTAGGTGCAATTCTAGATACTATTCATGTATAACTTACAATAACTCTTTGAAGGATACACTACCCTCATTTTTAAGATGTCAAAAGTGAGGTTTAGGGTATCTCAAAGCTAGTAAGTTGTACAGCCAGGATTCAAACTCTCACCTGACCGCAGATTCTTTGCTTGAATGCCATCTATAAGGAGTACTCTCTATCTTCTGAGGTGTGGTTCAGGGTCAATCTGGGGGCAAGGGTCATGAGAGACCTGCTTGAGCTCAATTAGTTTACAGCTGACTCTTGAACAACATGGGGGGTTACAGATGTCGACCCTCTGTGCAGTCAAAATCCATGTATAACTTATTCAAGCAACTGCAGATCAAACAGTACTGCAGTATTTACTACTGAAAACAATCCGTGTAATAAGCGGCCCCCCCCCCCCCCAGTTCAAATCCATGTTGTTTGAGGGTCAACTGCAGTTCCAGGGATGTCAAACTATGTTCCAGGGAATCCTCCACAGGTGTTTCAGGGACTACACAAGTGTTTGATTCAAAATTTGTTTTTAAATGTATTTTGTAACTATTAAAAATGTTAAAATGAATATTATGTACATTAAAAATATCAGATATTCCAAATATATCTAATATTAGAGTTATCATGTTAACTGTGTTATAATTTTATATTCATAAAATACTGGTTTTGTTATATATTGGAGTTCATTTTTCTTTTTTTTTTGCAGTATGAGGGCCTCTCACTGTTGTGGCCTCTCCCGTTGCGGAGCACAGGCTCCGGACGTGCAGGCTCAGCGGCCATGGCTCACGGGCCCAGCCGCTCCGTGGCATGTGGGATCTTCCCAGACTGGGGCATGAACCCGTGTCCCCTGCATCAGCAGGCAGACTCTCAACCACTGCACCACCAGGGAAGCCCTGGAGTTCATTATCTTTTGAAAAAAGAAAAGGGATTCCTGCTTTAAAAAAAAGTTTGAGAGGCACTGTATTTGTCCAATCTACTTCTCATCTCATAAGGAAACTGAGATCCCAAAGGGGCTGCAGTGCCTTTTGGAAGTTGTGGGTATCAGAAATAGACTTTGCACAGAAATAAAGAAAATGCACAGATTAGAAGCATTTGGGGCCTTTCTCGCTCCCTGGGCATCTTGGCAGCTGCTCTCGGTTGGGGGTGTCCTGCACCTCAGGCAGGAAGATGGTGCCCGCAAGGAAGACAAAAAAGTCACTGGAGTCGACCAACTCTAGGCTCCAAGTTGTTATGAAAAGTGGAAAGTATGTGCTCGGGTACAAGAAGACTTAAATGATCAGACGAGGCAAAGTGAAACTGGGCATCCCTGCCAACAACTGCCCAGCCTCGGGGAAATCTGAAATAGAGTATTATGCCATGTATCCATCACTACAGGGGCAATAATACTGAACTGGGCACAGCGTGTGGAAAATACTACAGAGTATGCACACTGGCTATCACTGATCCAGCTGATTCTGATATCATCAGAAGCATGCCAGAACAGACTGGTGAAAAGTAAATCATGCACAACTTTTCTTTAATAAAACCAGCCACAGCTTGTTTAAAAAAAAAAAAGAAAAAGTATTCTGGTTATATGCTATCTCTCCCCCAAAAGATGGTATTTTCTTCACCTCATTCCAACTCTAAGGATCCTTATTTTGTCCTAAAATCATAAGGTAAGAAATAACAAAAAATGAAAAAGAAAGTATGTCAGAAAATAGGCAAACCCAGGTCTGAATCCTTTAAATGCAAACATTTGACTTTTGTTCTACATAAAAAGCTCTCCCTTCTTTTCTAAGTATGAATTTGCTTGGGGTAAGGTAGGATGACAGAGGCGAGGGACCCGTACTGTTCAAAGTTGATATATTTCACAACTGTTTGGTTCTCAGCATCATGCCACAAGGCCCAGATATCCGTAGAGGTTAAGGCAAAGTCAATCAGTGTCTCCTAGAAGGAAATGTAGGGGGGAAACAAATAAACAAAAACTCTTGTTAAAACAAGAAAGAAAAGGTACTAAGTTATGGTGACTTAAACTTGTATTAGTAGGAGAGGTAAAAGCATGAAAACAAAAGACAGTACCATGTGAACTTGGTAAAATCCAAATGAAATTTTTTTGCATGAAGTTTCATTAAATATTCCATTTTAAGATTTCAATCCCATTACAACATAGTTAAGTTAGCCAATGTTTCTTTCCTGTACTTCTATGATATGCAAAGGATGACTCAACCTACCTGAGAAGTGAATAGTGAGGACATGTGATCTAGGCTATAGCGGTTATTCTCAGTGCTCACCAACTGGAAAATGCAGAACTGTTAAAACACAAGTTGATAATTCAGTACTTGAAATAACCAACATGCTATTTTTCTATGCAAGACTTACTAGCATTCAGCAGCTAATTTTTTTTAAAAAGTATGGTAAAATACATGTAGAATTTACCATCTTAACTATTTTTAAGTGTACAGATTAGTATTAAGTATATTCACATTGTTGTGCAACTGAACTCCAAAACTTTTTTTCATTTTTTCAGAACAGAAACCCTGTACTCATTAAATAACTCCCCATTCCCCCTCCCCACAGCCCCTGGCAACCAGCATTCTACTATGACCTTGACTGCTACATAATGGAATCTTAACAGTATTTGTCTGTTTGGGGACTGTATTTTTACTTAGCATAACATCCTCAAGGCTCATCCATGTTGCAGCACGTGTCAGAATTTCCTTCCTTCCTTTCTTTTTTCGGCCGCATGGCATGTGGGATGTAGGATCTTAGTTCCCCGACCAGGGATTGAACCTGCGCCTCCTGCATTGGAAGTGCAGTGTCTTAACCACTGGACCACCAGGGAAGTCCCAGAATTTCCTTCCTTTTTAAAGTTGAATAATATTCCATTTTATGTATATACCACATCTTATTTATCCATTCTTTCATCAGTGAAGACTTAGGTTGCTTCCACTTTTTTGGCTATTGGGAATATTGTTGCTATGAACATGGGTGTACAAATATCTCTTAAATACCCTACTTTAATTCTTTTGGGTATATACCCAGAAGTGGAATTGCTCGACCCTATGGAAATTCTATGACTAATTTTTTTGGGAACTGCCATGTTGTTTCCCATAGTGGCTGCAGCATTTTATATTCCCACCAGTAATGCACAAGGGTTCCAATGTCTCCACATCCTCTCCAACACTTGGTATTTCTGTTTTTTCCCCCCATAGTAGCTATCCTTTTGGGTATGAGGTGGTATCTCACTATGGTGAGAAACCTATTTTTAAGTTTATATTTTTACCAAAGTACCAAAAATAATTTAAAACATACACACAATACAAATCAACTCTAGTCAATCTTCACTAAAAATAAAACCCTATAAAATAATTCATGTTTAGTATTTAACTCTGTTGCCAAAACAAAAAAATGTCAAACTCAAAAATAATATTTAATGGACAATATTTTAAATAATTTTTTGATAAAGAATGTGTATTATAAACTGATAAGAGTGATGAAGATTCTATCCTTATAACACAAGCAACTGTTCACAAGGAAGTACTAAAAGAAAAATATACAGTGAGAGTCTTTTTGAGAGAAAAATAGGAATGTATGAAATATGAGAAATATATGTAATGCTCATATTCATTCTAGCCTAGAGCTGTATTTACAAGCTGCATATCTCAACCCATTAGTGGGACATGAATCAAATTTAGGAGGTCTCAACCAGCATTAAAAAAAATTAAAGAAAAAAGAAAAAGAAACAAAGTATCAGAGTTTATCAGTTCATCACTCATGGTAAAGGTAAACATGTTTCATGAAAACTATTTTCTGTTATATGCCCATCACCACATAGGTATAAAGTATGTAGCAATGCAAAATATTGTAGATTCTAGCCAAAAAGTTGGAAAAATGCTGGTCTAGTGCAGTGCTTCTCAAACTATCTGTGGAAAGGAACAATGTTTTTTTTTTTCTTTAATTTCTAATCTGTTCCAGACTGATACTTTTATGAAATACAGAAACCTTGAATGTCTGTGGCAATGTCACTATAAAAGCTTCTAATGCATTCTCTCACTTTCTATATTTATCTATCTTACTGCAATCCAGTAACAAATAATTTGTGGCCCAGGACCATTTCACAGACCACACCATAGGTCTACAGGACTTCTGTTTGAGATTTTTATTAGTGTCCTAGATGGAAATACAGACGGCATATTTATAACACCGAGGACATGATGCTGGAAATGATTAAATTAATGCACTTATTAACATAATTAGAACCCAAGGAATGAAAAGAAAACCAAGAAGAAACAAATGAAATTAACAGGAATGGGTGTAGGGCTTGCCTGGTGGCACAGTGGTTAAGAATCCGCCTGCTGATGCAAGGGACATGGGTTCAAGCCCTGGTCCCGGAAGATCTCACATACCATGGAGCAACTAAGCCCGTGCGCCACAGCTACTGAGCCTGCGCTCTAGAGCCCGCAAGCCACAACTACTGAAGCCCGCGAACCTAGAGCCCGTGCTCCACAACAAGAGAAGTCACCACAATGAGAAGCCCACGTACCACAACGAAGAGTAGCCCCGCTCACCACAACTAGAGGAAGCCTGCGCACAGCAACGAAGACTGAACACAGCCAAAAATAAATAAATAAATAAATAAATTTATTTTTTAAAAAATTGGGATGGGTGTAAAATATTACAGAGATTAAAAATAAAACCTTCAAATGTGCAGACTAGGGAGAAAAAAACATGCTGAAGAGCAGTTTTTGTTCAAAAAAAGAAGGAAAAAAAAAGACCTCAACTTCATTATACTCTGAATAGGCACAACAGTGTTACATGGCTGCTAAAAGTGTATCTGATTTTAGGCTTCATTAATAGAACCATAATGCTCAAACCAAAGGAGGTAATAGCTCAGCTCAGTTTGATACCACTCCTAGAATAGCATATTCAATCTCAGTCTAGTGTTTAGAGCAGTGGTTCTCAAAATATGGTCCATAGATTCCTAGAGGTCCCTAAGACTGTTTCGGGGGATTAGTGAGGTCAAAACACTTTTCATAATAATACTACATCATTTGCCCTTTTCACTGTGTTAATATTTGCACTGATAATGCAAAAGCAATGGTAGGTAAAATTATTGGTGTCAATGTGAATCAAGGCAGTGGTACCAAAGTGAATACTCTTTCATTAATTACACACTCAACAAGCTAGGAATAAAAAAGTAACTTCCTCAACACGATAAAGGGCATTATGAGAAATTCAGATAACATCACACTCAATGGTGAAAGACTAAAAACTTCCTCTCTTAAATCAGGAATAAGACAACTCTTGTCACTTCTATTCAACATTGTACTGGAGGATCTATCCAAGGCAATTTAAGGGGGAAAAAAAAAAAAAAGGCACCCAGATCAGAAAGGAAGCAGTAAAACTATCTTATTTGCAGATGATATTGTCCTGTAAATAGAAAGTCCCAAGAATTCCACTATAACACTACTAAAACTAATAAGAGTTCAGTAGGGTTACAGGATACAAGTTTGATATAAAAAAATGAATTGTATTTCTATAAACCTGCAATGAGCAATCTGAAATGAAATTAAGAAGATAATTTCATTTACAATAGTATCAAAAGGAATAAAATATACACAAATAAACTGAATAAAGAAACCCTGCAAAACTTACACTATGAAAATTATAAAACATTGCTAAAAAAGTTAAATACAATCTAAATAAATGGAAAAGCATCCCATGTTCATGAACCAAAAGCCTTAATATTGCCAAGATGGCAATTCTTTCCAATATGATCTACAGAGTCAACAAGCCTCTATCAGAATCGGTGAAGTAATAATAAATATATATATTGGTCTCTGGTTCTGGCTCCTGACACTGAGCTCCTAAAACTCCTGCAATCTCCTGAGTGACAGAGGTGCTAGGAGCATCTTTTGTTCTAATATTTGATCTTTGACCCTGGTTCCCGACACAGAGCTCCTAAATTCCTTTGAATATCCTGGCTTATGGGAACACTTTTTGTTCTAATGAGGTGACTCCTGGATAGCTTCAGGATGGGGCTAGTCACCAGAAAGACCAAGTCTAATTAAAAGCTTGAAACTTTCAGCCCTAACTCCCATCCTCTGGAAAGTGAAGAAAGGCTAGAAATTGAATTAGTAACCCATCATGCCTATGTGATGAAGCCTCCTTAAAAATTCTTAAGGTATGGGATTTGGAGAGCTTCCAGGTTGGTGAACACATCCATGTGTTGGGAGGGTGGTGCACCTCAACACCATGAGACCCTTCTGGACCTTGCCCTACATACCTCTTCATCATTTATCACCCAATAAACTAGTAAATGTAAGTGAGTGTTTCCCTGAGTTATGTGGGCCATTCTAACAAATTATGAGCCCGAGGAGGGGATAGCAGAATGAATCAAGAACCCAAGAATGTAGAAGAGTCTTCATATTTGGGAATAGCCTGGCTTAGGGTGAGGCGCATAAGCAGGGTGAGAGGGTGTCCACATATATGGAAGGTCTGGGGCAGGGTGAAAACTCAAGCAGGGTGAGGAGTGTCCACAGAGAGTGGCAGCCTGCACTGGGGACTAGAGCCCAAGTAGGTGAGAAGGGTGTCCACTGCATGGTGGGGGTGGACTAGTACAGAGTGTCAGGGCCCAAGTAGGGTGAGGAGGGCATCCATGTGGAAGGGCAACCTGGAGTGGGATATCAGAGCCCAACAGGAGTGAGGAGGGCACCAAGCAGAGCAGCACCCAGCATGGGGAATCAGGGCTCCGGCAGGGTGAGGAGGACAAAGCCTACCTCACTGGAATGTTATTAGGATTAAATGGATGATATGTGTAGTGTGTGAGTAATAAGCACAGTCCAAGCGTTTGCTATTAATGTACGTAAAGGGCCTGGCAACACGCCAAACACACAATACCCAACAAGCGGCTGTTTATTTATTTATTTGGCCATGCAGCTTGCGGGATCTTAGCTCCCCTTTGAACCCAGGCCCCTGGCATTGGACACTCAGAGGCCTAACCACTGGAATGCCAGGGAATTCCCGTGGCTGTTTATATTATACCTTTGTATTGTATCGTAAATACCTCACTGACATACAACAGCTAGTGTTTACATGATGAGCAAAATTATTTCTAAAAATTAACTTCCCTTGTACCTCTTAATAACACCTACATCCCTTTCACAACTCCATTTTTTCACACAGACTTTCAAATTGGCTCTTTCTTGCTTAGTTTTGGTTAACTTTTCCTTCCATATCCCTTTAAACTCTCTACTCCCTTTCATCCTGACTTTTCCTTCAAGATCTTTTCATTCATATTAGCACAAAACCTACCATCTCCGCGGAAACAACGCAAGATACATCTAGGTTGGTGTGAAGAGCTTAAATAGACTCCATGACTCTATAGCTACTTCCCCATATCAGCATATACAGAATAACTTGATACGTGTCTTATTCGTTTCATACCTGTCCTCGCTTTGGTGCATGCATGTATATCCCTAGGTAGAGTCCAAGGGTAAGGGAATAGGCAAATCGTAATTTGTGTCCAGTCCCAGCAGTGAGCCGAAGATCTTTATTCACAGGGACATACTCTAGCATGTCAACTACCATCAGGCACATTTGGTCCTGCCCAAGAAAACATTTAGTAAGTAGTATTAAAGAATATTCAGGATAGAAAAACAAACTCCTTCCCTTTTTAAAGAATGCACATTCATTATATCTAGCACTGTATCTAATTTATCTGAAGGGCCCTAAGGGTTTTTTTTAAAGGGCTGAGATGAAAATATCTCTTTAGTCTGATAGATAAAATCATCAGCTGTTTTGTTTGCGAATGTTGAAAACTATTTTACCAACTTGCATTTTAAAAATACATTTGTTGGGCTTCCCTGGTGGCGCAGTGGTTGAGAGTCCGCCTGCCGATGCAGGGGACACGGGTTTGTGCCCTGGTCCGGGAAGATCCCACATGCCGCAGAGCGGCTGGGCCCGTGAGCCATGGCCGCTGAGCCTGCGTGTCCGGTACCTGTGCTCCGCGACGGGAGAGGCCACAACAGTGAGAGGCCCGTGTACCGCAAAAAAAATAAATAAATAAAAAATAAAAACAAAAATAAAAATACATTTGTTCCAAAGTGAAGAGTATACTCTGTACCACTTCAATGTTTCTGTAGGACTCATAGTTTTCAAAATAAAAATACAAAAAGTTAGGGGAGAAATGTATGAAAAATAAAGCTAAATGAAACTGTCTGAATCTGGAAATGCCCCATAATTTCCAAACTAAGAGATCTGATCATATTATGAGAAGCGAGATTTATTTCAATTCCCTTATAATTTGCAATCCTATTTTAACTTGCAGTAACTATAAATGTAGCATTTACCTTATAAGACCACATTCGTAGTTTATGATCTTGACATAGAGCAAAGATGAAGGCATCGTGCTTGACACAATGAACAGCAAGACTCAGGGGACGATCTGAAGGCCCCTGATCACCTCTGAAAACATAAGGCCAAGTGTTAGAGTTTTATTGTTGCAAATTACCTGATCATTAGAATTTGCAATTTAAGAGATAAAATAAAATTATAAATGCACACTCTTAACACAAGAAAAAGAGTTTATAGGCTGGTATAAGATGACTACATTTTCTGGGCTTCCCTGGTGGTACAGTGGTTAAGAATCCGCCTGCCAATGCAGGGGACATGGGTTCGAGCCCTGGTCTGGGAAGATCCCACATGCCGCGAAGCAACTAAGCCTGTGCACCACAACTACTGAGACTGCTCTCTAGAGCCTGCGTGCCACAGCTACTGAAGCCCACGTGCCTAGAGCTGTGCTCTGCAACAAGAGAAGCCACTGCAGTGAGAAGCCCGTGCACTGCAATGAAGAGTAGCCCCTGCTCGCCGCAGCTAGAGAAAGCCCGTGTGTGGCGACGAAGACCCAACGCAGCCAAAAATAAACAAATTAATTAAAAAAAAAAGATAACTACATTTTCTATTTGATTTATATCCATTATTCTGATAAATTTTAAAAAGCTCTAGATATCAGTGGAATACTGTTCTAACCATCAAACTTTCTACTTCTAATATTACACAAAATTGGATTTGGTAAGTCAGGGCAGAGCACTGAACTGGATATTGTGAGAAGTATAGTAAGCCAGTTTCTGTTGTCAAAGTGTCAAGTCCCAAATGAAGTGGGCTCTGGAGTGCAGCTCCTCTCAGATGGAATGTAACGTTGTGTAGACCCTTCTCCTTTCCAGTATAATGTTTATTTGCCTTGGAGTCAGACTGGAAGCACTAACAGGTGTTGACCAGGGCAAAAGACTAAGTTCTTGGGCCCCATGATTTACCGACCAGAGGCCACTCACCTGATAACTGTTGGCATCCAGCCTATAAGCAATCGTTGCATTACTGAACTCTGTTTCAGCTCCACAACTGACACCATCCCTACAAGATTGAAAACAGACCAATGATATCCAAGGCTCCTCTTGATCATACTTAGTGAAGCCCAAAGGCAAGAAGGATGCAACCATGAACAAGGAATTTGTAACAGGTGACAGCTTCCACACTTCTATACTAAGGAAGTCTTAGGCTGTACCTTTCCACATATACCATACCTAAAATATTTTGAATCATTATGGGAACAATAACAACAGCATTTTTATATTCCTAGGGGAAATTTTTTGCCATTTACAAACAGTAACCCATATTGCTGCTCAGAAGCAGCACTTCATTCTTTCCAAAAGAAACACCGAGTACCTTTCATGTGCTAGGCACAGTTCTAGGTGCTACAGATACAGCAGTAAATAAAACAAATTAAAACACTCCTGTCCTCATGGAACTTACATTCCATTGGCAGGAAGGGAGAAGCAGAGATAGTTAACAAATTAAGTAGAATGTAAAGAGTGGAGAAAAATAAAACATAGAAAGGGTATAGTGAACGGGGATGGGGTGCGTGTGTACAATTGTGTTATTGTTAAAATTGTGCTACAATTTTAAAAAGGTCGTCAGGTCACTCACTGAGGTGACACTGAGTAAGAACCTAAAGGAGTTGAGGGAATGAGCCACACTGGTAGCTGGGGAGACTAGCCCCACCAAAGCCCTGAGGTAGGTGTACCTGGTATGTTCAAGGAATTGCAAGAAGGCATGTGGCCGGTTCAGAGGAGGGGGGAAAGAGTGAGACGATGAGATTAGAGAGGTAGTGGGGTGTCACAGTAAGGACTCTGGGTTTATTCAGAGTGAGATGAAGAACAGCCCCGATCCGAGGGCTTTGAGCAGTGGAATGACATGACTCACCCTGGGTTTTAAAATGTATCAGTCTGCCTGAGAAGTTTCTGCAGAGGGGTAAGGACGGATCTGGGGAGCTATTTAGGAAGCAAATGCAATAATCCAGGTAAGAGGAGTGGTGACTTGGAGCAGGGTATCAGCACTGAGCTTCCTTGTTTCAGGTAACTTATTTTAGTTACAATACCACAAAGTGAAGGTAGAAAACCAGTCAACTCATGTCTACTAAGGGCCTTAGA
The DNA here is from genome assembly GCF_964165515.1 of Mesoplodon bidens. Classification (NCBI taxonomy): domain Eukaryota; kingdom Metazoa; phylum Chordata; class Mammalia; order Artiodactyla; family Ziphiidae; genus Mesoplodon; species Mesoplodon bidens. The sequence continues at coordinate 103,713,467 of NC_138164.1, forward strand.
ATAGGTCACCTTACAGGTATCTGTTTTCCCATACTCCAGTAAGCTGGACAGTTCCTCGTTCACTATATAAAATCCCGCCCTCTTGGGAAAAAAACAGTAAAGCATTAGGGAATCATAATGCAAGCAATAATGAATGACCATTTTAGGGTAGTGTAGAAGCAATTCCTGCATTGGATGATGGCCTTGGACTTCTAACATCTGTTTTAATGCCAGTATTCTTTTGTTTAAAATTAAATCCATGCTCAGTTCCTGTTCTTACCAGGTACGTCATGAGGAGGTAGTTTAAGAACAAAGATTCCCCCAGAGGCAGATGGTAGAGCAAACAGAGCCTCCCCGTCATTGCTAAGCCAGGCTGCCGAGGTGGTAGAATTAGGGGAGAGTCCAGGTACTGTTGGAATTAACTGATAGTTGCAAGGATCCCTGAAGTCAACTTTTCCAATGTCAGTGAATATTGACTGCATCTGACTTTCAATTGCCAACTCCTGTGGAGTAATTAAAAAGAAAAATCTGTTAAACCAAAATAAACCGGATTTTGCTCAGTCCCTCCCAATCGCTATCAGTTTTTAAAGTAAAAAATTGTTGAGCTTAAAAAGAAAGCTATTTTTTCTTTTTTTAAATCATGGCTCTCCACTTTATTATTTTTTTTAATTTTTATTTTTGGCTGGGCTGCAGGGCTTGTGGGATCTTAGTTCCCCAACCAGGGATCGAACCTGCACCCTCGGCAATGAAAGTGTGGAGCCCTAACCACTGGACCACCAGGGAATTCCCAGAAAGCTATTCTTTTTTTTTTTTTTGGCCGCACCACATGGCATGCAGGATCTTAGTTTCCAGACCAGGGATGGAACCCGAGCCCCCTGAAGTGGAAGCATGGAATCTTAACCACCGGACTGCCAGGGAAGTCCCCAAAGTTATTCTTTTTAATGAAACTATTTTTGCAGCTTAAAATGTGTGTGATCATTTTAAATAGTAACTATGATAGTATGCTTGGTTAGGGCCAGCAAAGAATCCAAATATTCTTCAATTCCAAAGGACATTGCTCTATTACTAAATTTGTGACAGTCAGAGTAACTTGGGAATTAAAGGATATTATACTTAACCAACTTACACTCCTATACATCCGGGAAGGGTGTGGTAAAAGTAACCTGTGCACTGTTTGATTGGTTAATATCAAGATTATCACATGATTCTGAGTCTCAGAGACATGAACCCCTCCGGGTAAGAGGATGCAATTTTGGAATTTGAGGCGAACTGCATTATTTAACAGATTTATGTCCAGTGACTCTTCCACCAGCTCCAATGTATCTTCAGAGGTCTTCCTATTAAAGTGAAGAGACATTTGTTAAAAAAAAAGTTTATGCTTTTCTTTCTGATTGTTGCATTGAAATGTATGGCAATAATCTCCAGGTGAACTCTCCCAACTTGAAAATTTTGGATAAACAAACTCAGACCAATTTTGACATTCCAAACCACCACATTATATAGTCTACAAAACACAGCACTATATAAAATTCATATCTTATTATATGATTCTGTTCAATGGAGGCATTTCCAAACTTCATAGTCTATTTTTTGAAAACAATATTCAAAGCAATTAAACTCCACTATAATGAAAATTCACACCACACACCCTCATTACTTATAGTGTAATGTGGCCTCTACATATGTTACTACAGAGTCAAACTACAGTGACCTTATAAATGTGGGTAATTCCCCTTCTATAGCTTCCTCCTACTAGGATGCAGGGAAGAGTCTTCTTGAGGCACAACTCTGCTATGTGGTAGCTTTGCAACCATAGAAAGCACTATTCTGGGAATGCCCTAACTTGCCATCACCTCATCTACCACACTACCTGAATCCATTCTCCAGATGATCTCCTTTGATATAACAGCTTTGAATGCCATTGAATGCCTACAATTCCTAAATCTGTATCTTATTCAGCCCAAACTCTCCACTGACCTCCTGACTACTGCCCCAACACTTCTACTTGTATATCTAACAGGGATCTCAAACTAAACCTGTCCAAAACAGAATTCCAGGACACAGCAAACCTGAAAGACAAAGAAACAAAAACACCTGCTTCACCTGCACTTTTCCAACTCATTAATGACATCTCTATAACTTCTAGTTGTTCAAGCCAAAAATCTGGGGGTCACCCTTGAATCTCCTCTTTCTACATACCCTACATCTGATCTAATAGTAAATTCTAATAAAATCACTTTTAAAACATATCCACAGGGACCTCCCTGGTGGCACAGTGGTTAAGAATCTGCCTGCCAACGCAGGGGACATGGGTTCAAGCCCTGGTCTGGGAAGATCCCACATGCCGCGGAGCAACTAAGCCCGCACGCCTAGAGCCCGTGCTCTGCAACAAGAGAAACCACCGCAACGAGAAGCCCACAGGCTGCAACGAAGAGTAGCCCCTGCTTGCTACAAATAGAGAAAGCCTGCGCACAGCAACGAAGACCCCACACGGCACCCCACCCCCCAAAAAAACCCATATCCACAATCAGAACATTGCTCACTGCCTCTAACAACACCAACCCCAGTCTAAGCCACCACCATTTTTTGTCTGGATTGTGGCACCAACCTCTAACTGGTCTCCCTGCTCCCACCCTTTCCTATTACACTCTGTTCTCAGCACAGCAGCCAAGCCACCTTTAGAAACACAACTTAGACCATGCCATTTCTTCACTTAAAAACGTCTGATCTCACTCAGAGTAAAAGTCAAACCCTTAAAATAACCGACAAAGCCTTAATCTGGCTCTTGGCTACCTTATTCCTCTATCCTTTGCTCACTCAGCTGCAGACTCCTAGCCCTTTGCCATTCTTTGAAAACAACACACAAGCTCCTGACTCAGGGTTTTTGCACTTTTTGTTCCTTTTTCTTCGAAGGCTCTACCTGAAATCTCATCCCTCAGATATCCTGACTTCCTCTGCTCAAGTGTCAACTTATCACTGGGTCTTGCCGGACTACCTTGTGTGCAATATTAAGAAGAAGAATTCCCCTTCCCTCTTCCCTGTTCTCTTCCAATTATTACCTGATGAATTATATTTACTTGGTATCTTTGGTTATTGTTGTTGATCTGCTCCCTCCACAAGAGCAGGGACTGCCTGCTTTGCTCCCTGCTAGGTTCTCAGTCCCTAAACGTTGACTGGAACATATCAGGCACTCAAAAATATTTCTTTTTTTTTTTTTGGCCACGCTGAGCAGCTTGTGGGATCTTAGTTCCCCAACCAGGGATTGAACCTGGGCCCACAGCAGTGAAAGTGCCGAGTCCTAGTCACTGGACCGCCAGGGAACTCCCTCATAAATATTTCTTATATAAATGAGATATGCATCTTTAACACAGGTCTTCCTTCTGAGCCTATAAATTTCAATGCCTACTTGACATTGCCAAAGAGCTACTACACAGATACTTCAACAGTACCTCTAAAAGAATTATTTACATCTCTCCAAAACCCATCTTCTGTATCTCATTAGATGGCAACCCCTCCACCCAATATTTGGTTAGTCACACTAGAAAATAGGGGCTTGTCCTTGCTCGCTCCTTTTCCCTTACTACCCCTCACTCACCCCATATTTAATCTATCTCCAGGTCCAAATGAAGCTAACTTCTAAGTGTATCTTGAATCCATGTATTTCTCTTTTCCTAGCCACTCCCACAACTGAGTCACTAACATCTTACTTGGTCCAACATATAAGCAAGTTGTTCTTTTGTATTGTACCCATCCAACCCAAATCTACTTTCCACAACGTAGACTGATTATTTTAAAATGTGATTTTGATCATTTTAGTAATCCTTTAAAACCCATCAATGATTGCTCAATGTACTCAGGATAAAATCCAAAATCCTTAAAAAGGTCCTGAGGGTCCTTCCTGATCTGAGTCCTGCTGCTACCTCCCTAGTCTTAGCATCTCTCACATCATTTTCCATTTTGCCCATTTGCACCTAAGCCACACAGACCTTCAGTCAGTTCCTCAAACCTGCCACGTTCTTTCCACCTCATGGATTTTGTGCACGCTGATCCCACTTGCTGAACTGCTCTCTCCCTCAACCCCTTGCCTGGCTAGCCTTTCATCCTTCAGATCTCAGTTTAAATGTGACTTGCTTTAGGGCTTCCCAGCACCACCAATAATACTTGGTACTCCCATAGCCCCTCAAAGCCCCTATACTTTTCCTCCGAGGCAAGCATGAAAAATTTGTATTTATAAATGTGGTCATTAGCTATATAATGTCTTCCCCCTTCTCAAAACTGCCCCATGAAAGGTGGGTCCACATCTATTCTTACACTGCTACATCTTGCATGATGAAAATGGTGATTGTTTTTGTTCCTCACTTCACCCCCAGCATACCTAGCACTGCCTGACATATAAAGGCTCAGACATATTTGTAGAATGAAGGAAGCTGTAAAACACTATAAAAACGTAATGGGTTCATGTTTAAAACTGGTCTTTGGGGCTTTAACCCCTAAGCTACATTTCTTCGGCTTTTAGTGCTGCCTGGGAGGGTACCTCTTCCAGAACTCTGGGTCTCCTTAATTTTCCACTGACTCACATATGAATAGAAAACAGTCTTTCTCTTTTCCTGTCGATAACCACTTCGGAGAATGAATGACACCTTGAGAACAGCCGCGAAAATTCAGCCGTCGAACAACCCGACCTTCCAGGGGGTCTGACAAACAGCACTTACCAATGAATGAACCTGTTTCTGGTGACGGAGAACAACTTGCCACTTTCCACATAATAGAAGCCTCCCGCGCTCTCACCGTATTTCACGGCTCCGGTCACGACATTTGCAGTTCCTGCAAAATGAAAGTGGTCAGCCTGCACAGGTGGTTCTCTGGGAATGACACGCACTGAAGGTGCTGAGAAAGCAGAGGGTGACGGACTGACAATCCATACAAAAAGAAGGGGAAGAAAAGACGAAGAAGTAGGACACTAAAGAAGCTCTGATTCCGGGGCTATAGGCATGTGGACTCAGGATCCAGGGGAGAAGCCAGAGGCGAAGGATCGGATCGCGCCCTACTGGGATTCTGCCGTACCAATGCCGCAAACTGTGAACTCCCGAAAGTGCCTCGGCCTTTCGCGCTCAGCTCCGCTTAGCTCCACGAAGCTGCGTTCCGTTGCTCCCGCCGCCGCCATCTTTCCGCGCCACCGCGAGGCCCGACGGGACACCAGCAGTACCCGGCGGACGTCGTCACTTCCTGGGGCGGAGCGGGTGGAGATGCGGACAGGTGAAGAAGCCGGCAGAGGTCAAGCGCGGGTCCGACCCTGCGTTGTGAGGCTCCCACCGAGTTAGATGGAGACAGGGTGGGCAGGGAGGAAGCCAGATGAGAAGCGGGTAGGGGAAGCCTGCAGACTCTACCTGCGGGAACCTTTGCGTGGCCTGCTAGGAAGCCCCAAGGCGCGGCGCCATTTTCCCGGCGGCCTCAGGGCAGGGGGCGGGGCCGGGTTTGTTTCCATTTTAAAAACGCCCGCCAGGGCAGCGGGGCCCAGTCTCCCGCGAGGGTCGAGGTCCGGGGAGGCCCAGCAGATGGGCGCCCTCTGCTGGATTCCTAGCTTGCGTTCATCTCTCCCTGCGTCGCTGTGTCAGTCAGTGAATCTCCACCCTGTCTCCTTTTCACTCTTAAGCGACCGTAGGGATAGTGGGGAGAGGGAGTGAAGGGCAGAGGGGCCTTTTGTGTTGGAATTTTTTCGAGACTGTATTCGTGTTTTTTTTTAAATAGATCTTTATTGGAGTATAATTGCTTCACAATACTGTGTTTCTGTTGTACACCAAAGTGAATCAGCCATATGCATACATGTGTCCCCATATCCCCTGCCTCTTGCGTCTCCTTTCCCTCCTATCCCAACCCCCTAGGTGGTCACAAAGCGCCAAGCTGATCTCCCTGTGCTATGCGTCTGCTTCCCACTAGCCATCTGTTTTACATGTGGTAGTGTATATATGTTGATGCTACTCTCACTTTGCCCCAGCTTCCCCCTCACACCTGGTGTCCTCAAGTCCATTCTCTATGTCTACATCTTTAATCCTGCCCTGAAACTAGGTTCACTTTGGTTTTTTTTTTTAGATTCCATATATGTGCGTTAGCATACAGTATTTGTTTTTCTCTTTCTGACTTACTTCACTCTGTATGACAGACTCTAGGTCCATCCACCTCACTACAAATAACTCAATTTCGTTTCTTTTTATGGCTGAGTAATATTCCATTGTATATATGTGCCACACATTCTTTATCCATTCATCTGTTGATAGACACTTAGGTTGCTTCCATGACCAGGCTATTGTAAATAGTGCTGCAATGAACATTGTGGTACATGACTTTTTTTGAATTACGGTTTTCTCAGGGTATATGCCCAGTAATGGGATTGCTGGGTCATATGGTAGTTCTATTTTTCGTTTTTTAAGGAAACTCCATACTGATTTTTTTTAAATTTATTTTTGGCTGCGTTGGGTCTTTGTTGCTGTGCACGGGATTTCTCTAGTTGCGGCGAGCAGGGTCTCCTCTTTGTTGCGGTGCGCGGGCTTCTCATTACGGTGGTTTCTCTTGTTGCGGAGCATGGGCTCTAGGTGTGCGGGCTTCAGTAGTTGCGGCACGCAGGCTCTAGAGCGCAGGCTCAGTAGTTGTGGCGCATGGGCTTAGTTGCCCTGCAGCATGTGGGATCTTCCCGGAGCAGGGCTCAAACCCGTGTCTCCTGCATTGGCAGGCAGATTCGTAGCCACTGCACCACCAGGGAAGCCCTTTGCTCACATTTTTAATATAACTGTGCTTTTATCCATGGGTTGGGGAAATTTGGGTTTTACCATATTGAACTATTTCACTTGTGATGTCATCTTCTTCTTAGAGTTCTGTGTGCTTTATCGTATGAGTTTTCTATTGCTGCTAGAACAAATTACCGTAGATTTAGTGGCTTAAACAATACTGTTAGCTCACAGTTCCGTAGAAGTCCAATACAGGTCTTATGGGGCTAATATCATGGTGTCTGTACGGCTGTATTCTTTCTGGAGACTGTAAGGGAGAATCTCTTTCCGTTTCTTTTCCAGCTTCTAGAGGCCAACACATTCCTTGGCTCGTGGCCCCCTTCTTTCATCTTCAAAGCCCACAGTGTCATATCTCTCTCCGATCTCAGGGAAGGGTTCTCTGCGTTTAAGGACTCATGTAATTAGGTTGAGCTCACCAGATAATCCAGAGTAATCTCCCCATCTCTAGATACTTAATCACATCTGCAAGGTACCTTTTGCCATGTAAGGTAACATATTCACAGGTTCCAGGGGTTAGGATGTGGACATCTTTCTTGGGGGGGGCATTTTTTTTACCCACCATATTTATGATTTACTAATCATGTCACATTCTAATTTCATTCTCATAGCATCCTTGTAAAGTAGCATTATCCTTGTAAGGTAGATAACTTTTCTGAAGCACTTGTTAAAAATATAATTTCCATCAGTTGCCATCACCTTAACCCAGAGATCAGTCTTAGCATTACTCACTAATAGGGACGACCAGATATAAGGTGCCTCCTGGTGTGCTATAAAATGAAGGATACAACATCACCTGTAAAGCTTTTTTGGGTTTTTTTTGGCCACACTGTGTGGCTTGCAAGATCTTAGTTCCCCGACCAGGGATTGAACCTGGGCCCTCGTCAGTGAAAGTGAGGAGTCCCAACCACTGGACCACCAGGGAGTTCCCTGTAAGGCAGTTTTAACCAACTTTCTTCAGATAGTATTCACATACCATAAAATCCCCGCCTCTAAACTGTACAATTCAGTGATTTTTGTATATTCACATAGTTGTGTAACCATTCACATAGTTGTGTAACCGTCGCCACAATCTCATTTGGGAACATTTTTATCACCCTAAAAGTCACTGACCATTCTCCCCTCCTCAGCCCTTGGAAACTACTAACCTACTTATGTTTCTATAGATTTGCCTATACTATACACACACACACACACACACACACACACATCCATCAGTTGCTGGACATTTGGGTTATTTCCACTTTTTGGCTATTATGAATAATGCTGATATGAACATATAAAGTATTCTTGCAAAAAATATATAATCCAGATTGTGGTAGGCAGAATTATGCCCCCCCCCAAGATGTCTACTTCCTAATCCCTGGAACCTGTGACCTTACATGGCAAAAGGGACTTTGTACTACATGTGAGTAAGGTAAGGATCTACAGATGGAAAGATGAGCCTGGATCATGCAGGTGGGCCCTGTCTAATCACATAGTCCTTAAAAGGAGAGAACACTTCCCTGCTGAGGTCAGAAAGAGAGAGATGTGAGGACAGAAGAAAGGTTAGAGTTATACGAAATGGCTGCCATGTAAAGATGGAGAAAGGGGGCCATGAGCAAGGAATGTGATCAGCCTCTAGAAGCTGGAGAAAACACAGACACAGATTCTCCCCTGAAGTCTCCAGAAAGGAGTGGAACCCTGCCAACACCCTGCTGTTAGCTCACTGTTTTTTTTTTTTTTTTTTGCTTTTAGCTGCCTTGCCTATGGTTATGCCCCCTGTATCCAGTGAGTGGCCATTGTGGAAAATCTAAAGGTCCTGCCCCCTTGCCTGGATCTAGAACAACTGTGAAGGACCTTTCAGCTCCAGAGCACTGAGTGGGATCATCTGAGGCTTCAACTTCTCTTTCTGCCCAGTCCTGCCTCACTTAGTCCCTACGAAGTGCTCGTCCTGAGTGCACCCTCCAACAAACCTCGTGCATGCGAATCTCTGCCTCAGAGTGGTTCCTCTGGGAATCCTGTAGGAGACAGTCACACATCACCTCTTGTCTAAGGATGGGCAGCCAGCTGGGAACCAGCAGGAAAAAGAAGTTGGAAAGAGTTTAGGCGAGGATCTTTCCTAAATTCCAAAATTGATGATGCAGTATTGGAGAGAACATCAGCCGAGCATTAGAAGACTGGGGTTCAAGGTCTGGCTCTGTCTTAGCTAACCTCTTTTCACTTGGGAAGTCCCCCAAGATCTCTGTGCATCAGTTTCTTAGCAGAGGATGATGTACTTATTGACCTTCAAGCTCTTTCCTGACACTAAAGCTCTAGGGTCTGTGGCCTAAAAGTCGGAGACAGGCTGGGTCTTCACCTTCATCTCTCCTAAATTTCAAGGCTCAGAATGCTCCCTGGGACTGAGGACTGGCATGTCCTCCCTGAGTCAAAATTGACTTCAGAGTCACCCAACCTGTGACCTTTGTGCCACTTAGTTCAGACTGTTATAATTTCTTAGGTACTTGTCTATCACAGTGCTTTCCATACACCACATTTTCTCACTTCTGTGATGTATACTTAAAATTTTTTTATGTATTAAAAAAAGGATAAAAAAAGATTAAAATTTTTGTTGCATAATAAATGGCTTAACTGAAAAATTAATAAAATGTTTAAGATAAAAAAGCAAGAATGTGTCATGCAATCAATATGCCTAATGTAGTCATGTTTCTTCCTTTCTTTCTTTTTTTTTTTTCAAAAAAAAATGGTTGGTAAATTGATGGGGCATCTTCTTTGTTTCTTTTTTTTCTTTTTTCCAAAAAAGTGGTTGGTAAATTGATGGGGCATCTTCGTTTCCCAGGAATCCAGGAATTATAGTTTTTGACAGTTAGCTGTCTCATTCCTCCTCTTATTTTCAACATCCGTCAGAGCTCTCAGAACTTAAAATTTCCTAGTAAGTGTTTGAAAGAGTGACTAAAGATGAATAAATGCGCATATACATTCTTAGAACACTCAATTACCCTTTGAACTATTAATATACTGGCATGGTATGGTTGTAACATAAGTGGAATTATATTGCCATCTAGTGGTTAGGGGGTGACTTCATTTAGAAACATAATGCAGAATGTTACCAAGATTATTGTTTGTGCAGCAAGTATTATTTACAGATACTTTCATAGGAAAAATATTTTTATTGCTTAACACTATTGTCTTGGCTTGCCTTGAGAGTGTCTTGGTTTGCTAGATCACCACTAAGTATAAGTGAAGGGTATTGTAAATTGAACTTTAAAGCAGATTTTCCTAAACTAACTGAATAGCTATTCCTTAAAAGAAGAAATCAGTGGTTGAAATAAGCATGGGAAATGATGATAAATGAAATTCAACATATTTCTTTCCTGCAGAACTTTTCAGAGACATTAATATGATAGTGTGCTTTGTAAAGCTCCAGTTGGGCCTTATGTGTGATGTGTTTCCCAGACTCTATGCTCTTTTCAAGGAACAACTCATTGGACCAGTGTTCTATGGGAAAAAATTGGGGAAACACTGCTTTATTGGCATTTTCCCTGTATGTTAAAAATACCCAGATTTTTCATTTTGTTTTGGCGAGTATGGGGATTTCGTGTTTGTACAGAAGCATGTTTGGGTTTACTAAGGTATGGGAAAATTCACTAAGATTAATTTACTACATTTTACTAATAAAAGATTCTAAAATTGAAAAAAACGATTACTTCTTAGTGTTTTCCTGACTACAAAGCCTTCTTTGACCTTCGTGTCCATGTTCTAGACATGGTGACTTCAAGGAGCATTGTAAGAAGTCATAGTCATGCCCTACATTTATAAGGATCTTAGTTGATTTTTAGGTAATAATTTCTTTAATTGAAATTAGCATTATTTCACATTGAGTATTTTTAATGAAATCTTTGGTTCTAGGAATGTGGTTTCCTGCTGTTTGGACAGTTACTTTCAATAATAGCTGTTAGTGATAGCAGAAATGACTTGGGATATAACCACAATGCAAATGACTTGAGATTTTCTATTTCTGTTCTTTTTTTTTTTTTTTTTAAATTGCCATTCCCCTCTGTTGCTGTGTTAATCATAGCGACTACATTTCAAATTCCTGGCAGGGGCTTCATCTATCCTTGCAGTCTTGATTGCATGCCTATCATGTGCTAGTCACTGGGGTTAGAAAGATCCCTCAGGATATAGGCTCTGTGCAGTCAGGGGTCTTATCTGCCTCGTTTTCTGTTGTATCACTGGTGCCTAGCACTGTGACCAGCACTTCTGCAGTGTTCATGAAGTAGTATTTGTGGACAGAATAAAACTTTCACACTCTCTGCTTTTGGGACTCTGCCAGTTTAACAGAGAGACAAAGGAGAAATACAGATAACAGTAAAATATGTTCATTAATATAAAAGAGATATGTACCAAAAGGAGAAAGAGCATTCCAGGCAAAAAGTCTTAGAAGCATGGAGAGAACTGGGGTGAGGAGTGGTTTTTAGAAGGCTGGGGACCTTTTGCGAGAGCTTTTCCTTTCTTACTGAAGAGTTTAGATTTACTTAAATGTCTTTCCTTACAACTCAGTGCTTAAAGTACTCTATTAGACATTCTTGTTGTAGATTTGCTCTAAGAATTTTATTGGATCTCAAACCAAACTTTGTAAATAGTTCAAACAAATTGTTTGAAAGGTTGATCCGACCCCAGTATAGAGAACCTTAATATGCGTGGGCCTTGTTGAAACAGAGAAGACATCACTGTAGGGTTGGTAACTCATGGGGAAACCAGGATGGCATTGTAGGTTCTTAATAATGGCCCCAACATTCTGTCTAGAATTTTGAAATTCTCCCCAGGAAACCCCCAGAGCAGAGCCCATCAGGAGAAGTTTCTTTAAAAAGCAAAATTGTGGAATAAGCAAAGTGTGTCGGTGACATTTCACTTCCCTTTTCATGATTCTTTCTACCGGCTTAGAAAACCACCATGACTTCAGAAAGCAGGGTCCTCTGATGGCCCCTGAAAGCCCAGGGTTCCCACCCAGGCCTGATTTTCCTGTGCTTTGGACTCATCCGTGGGGACCATATGCCTTGGATTCTTTTCACCTTTCCTATAATATTTCCCATAAATTTCAATATGTTGTGATTCATTACATGCTTACTTAAATGTTATTTTTATATCTTTGTAAGAGTTTGCATGTACTTAATTCACAAAACCAGAAAAGAAAGTCCTTGCTTGAACCGTATGTCCTGAATTTTGCTTCTATATGTGCTATACCTATTGAAACCAGCATTGGAAATGATCTGAGATGAATTCACGCTGAGATGCGAGTGATAGAAAAGCTTAATAAATTGCCCTTCCCAGAGGTATGGGTGCTGCAACACACATTCCCTTAACCCACAGAGCATTGTCACTCTTTCCTCTCTTGCTCATCGTGCTAATCAGTTGTGGGAGTCCTTTCCTACCTCAATATCCTTTCAACACAGTGATTCAGGCAGCCGCTCTCAGTTGACTGGAATTAACATGTGATAAGTAATCAATTCACCATCTAATTCAAAGACGTGGAACTCTAATGGTGGAATTGGAGGCATCGACAAGGAACCAGATGTGTAGGCAGGCTTAACAGGGACAGTTAAGTCATCTCGATAAAATATAATTAATATTGAGCTTAAGGACCAAGATCAAAGCTGATCCAGTGAACAGTCTTACTTGCATGTACACAAAACCCAGAGCTGCTTTTTCATGTGAAAGTACAGAGTACAATTAATGCAGCGATTCCGGTTTTTAAGTAGAGATTCTCACTCGAATCTAGATTCTTGCGACGTCGCGCCCACTTCAAATGCTCCAATCGCATTCTGTCCTTCGTTGAAACCTCAGGGCTGTCACTTCTTTCGTCATAGGTAATGTCTTTGCATCTTCCTCAGCAAAACAATGATGGCAATTAATAACAATTGGGAGATTTTGCCATCTGTTTAATTCTTTTCTCCTTTCACCTCCTCCTGTGAGTTCTCTAACTCTTTCTCCTGTTCTAGTCCTTCAAAGAGTAAAAAGCTTCGAACCATAGAAATAGGGTTTTAAGAAGTATTACCCCTTCCTCATTTTGTCTGCCGAGGTTTCAATTTGCTGCAGGTGCTGACAGATGTTTATAGGCAAATAGGTCATTTCCATATCGCAAAGCAAGGATGCTCACTGACCTGAGCAAGTGTTAGGACTTTGATTAGAGGCTCCAGTTCGAGGTCAGAGGCCAATGCTTTTGTCAATCCCAGACTTTAGTTTTGCTTTTGTCATCGCCCAAATCCTGCAAAAATGTCTGGAAATTAAGTAAGAACGTATGACTATAATCTTGGGCCTGGCAAAGCTTCTATAGGCAACCACAGGTCCGCACCCAGTGATTGTTTATACTCCTCTTGCATCCTCTAGGATCCTGCTTACGCATCAGTTTCTGTTGAGTAACGGCGTGCAGAGCCAAGCCAGGAACAGTAATGTTCCTTGTCTGCCTTCTTGGGCTGGTCCTGACGCTGGCCCCTGACAATGCCAGGCTCGGGAACTATTTGTTTCTGAACTCCAGCCAAGAAGTCTAACAATTCTCTCCCTTCCTTTCCATCGCCCTCTTCTTCCTTACCAATGCCAAGTCTGGGATTTTTCCTTGTCTAGAGACTATACAGGCAAGGAGATGAACTTTCTTGGAATATGACAGACCACTTAACAGAAAATGTGCCCTTTGTTCTCATTCAACTGCCTTTTCCTTAAATGACATTTCTAAGGCTTCTGCAGATATGTCCGCGTTTAGCTACTTAATTTCTACACGGTCCCTATCAGAGGCTAAGAAGTAGGTGTTGGAATTCTAGTTTTTCTGATAGGGAAGCAATAGCTCAGAAAGGAAAACTGATATACCCAAGAATTTAGTCAAGCAGTTCTATTCGTTGTGTCTGAATCCATTCTTTAAATTTACTTAAAAATCCTTTTAGCTGCTAGCAGCCACGTCCAAGACAAAGGAAGCAAACACTTACATTTACTTAGAGAAAACAGACACAGGTCTGAGTGTTGATTGCTAATTCCACCATGAGTCAGAAATTTTTATTTCATTTAGACACACCCAGGGACAGCCTAGCACAGATTAGAGTCCACAGGGATATGGGTTCTACTTCCCACTGTTGTTTTTTTTCTCTCATTTTTTGGCTGCACCGTGCAGCATGTGGGATCTTAGTTCTCCAACCAGGAATCGAATCCACACCCCCTGCCTTGGAAGGGCGGAGTCTTAACCACTGGACCACCAGGGAAGTCCATCTACTTCCCACTGTTAACTAGCCACTTGACCTTGGGCAAGTCACTTCAGTTCTCTGGGCTTCAGTTTACTCATCTGTAAAACAGGGAAGTCGGGTTTCATGATCCCTTTGGTTTTCTTCCAGCTTCAGAAGTCTGCACGTAGGAAAAAGCTGAAATAAAGACATAAGGCTAAAACATGTTCAAGAAGTCAGCAAAACATCTACGTATAAAAAGAATAATTTTTAAAGAATAATCTCTGGGAAATAAAAATATCTATACATTTTGACTTGGCAGTTTCACTCTGGGGGCTTTATCCTAAGGAAACAATCAGAGATGTGCTTCAAGATACAAGAATGACTGTCACAAAGTTCTTTTTTTTTTTTAAATAAACTTTTAATTTTAGGATAGTTTCAGACTTACAGAGAAGTTCCAAAGATAGTGCAAAGAGTTCCATATACTCCATCTACCCTCCCTCCCCCTTTCCTTTACTATTCACAACTTATATTAGTAGGATACGTTTACCATAACTAATGAACTAGTATTGATACATTATTATTAACTAAAATCCATACTTTAATCATATTTCCCTACTTTTACCTAATGTCTTTTTTCTGTTCCAGGATTCTATCCAGAACACCACATTACATTTAGTTGTCATGTCTCCCTAGGTTCTTTAAGCTGGTGAGAGATTCTCAGATTTTCCTTATTTCTGATGACCTTGGTAGTCTTGAGGAGCACTGGTCAGGTGTTTTGTAGAATGTATCTTGATTTGGGTTGGTTTGATTTTTTAAAAAATCATGAATAGGGCTTCCCTGGTGGCGCAGTGGTTGAGAGTCCCCCTGCCGATGCGGAGGACGCGGGTTCGTGTCCTGGTCCGGGAAGATCCCACATGCCGCGGAGCGGCTGGGCCCGTGAGCCATGGCCGCTGAGCCTGCGCGTCCGGAGCCTGTGCTCCGCAACGGGAGAGGCCACAACAGTGAGAGGCCCGCGTACCGCAAAAAAAAAAAAAAAAAAATCATGAATAGACTGATGTTATTGGTTCCTGGGAGGAAGACCGCAGAGTTAAGGTGCCATTCTTTTTTTTTTTTTTTTTTTCTTTTTGCGGTATGCGGGCCTCTCACTGTTGTGGCCTCTCCCGTTGCGGAGCACAGGCTCCGGACGCGCAGGCCCAGCGGCCATGGCTCACGGGCCCAGCCGCTCCGCGGCATATGGGATCCTCCCAGACCGGGGCACGAACCCGTATCCCCTGCATCCGCAGGCGGACTCTCAACCACTGCGCCACCAGGGAGGCCCAAGGTGCCATTCTTGTTACATCATATCAGGGGTACCAGCTGTCTACATAATTTCACCAATGATGTTAATCACATAGTGCAGGTAGCGTTTGCCAGGTTTCATCATGCTATTTTTTTTTGGGGGGGGGGCCACCCCTCGCGGCTTGCGGGATCTTAGTTCTCTGACCAGGGATTGAACCCGGGCCCTCGGCAGTGAAAGCACGGAATCCTAACCACTGGACTGCCAGGGAATTCCCTCACCATGCTATTTTTTAACAATAAAACGTTTCAAGCTAGATGTCAATAATAGGACTGTAGAATTGATGAGGGCAGGGACTTTGCCTGTTTCACTCACACAATGCACCTAGTGCCAAGAACAGTTCTGACACATAGTAGGTGTTCAATGAATTGAACTTGTTGAATGAAAAAGAGATCAGTTTATATAAATTAATGTATGTAATATGATAGAATACTAGCAGTCATCATAAGTATCTGGTGATATGGAAAAATGCTAATGATAAATTCAGTGCACAAAACATTAAAAAACAGTTTCTATACATCCTATTTTCAATAAAGTGTGTGTGTGTGTGCATGTGTAGGAAAAAGACTAGAAGACTATCGTCAAAATTTTAACAGGGGTCATTGGTTATTGCTGGGTGGAAAGACGGGATTAAAATTTTCTTCCTTGTTCAATATTTTCAAATTTTTTAACAATAAAAATGAATTACTTTGGAAATCAGAAAGAAAAATACAATAAATATGGAGACAAGTTTTAACCTTCAAAAAGATTCTGGCGCAAGGAAAACAGATGTTCCAATACAATGCCCAGCAACAACATTATTTAGCCATGTATTAGTATCTGTGAAGGAACTGAAATCAGTGGTGCAGTGCATAGAGGGTGTTGTCCTCAAAATTCTGCAGTTTCTAGGAAACAGGGTACACTAGGCACCATCTGTTTCTGATTTAGGGCATTAGAGTTGCAAGATCATGAGCTGTATCTTTGTTACTCTCATAACAAATTGTTTAAAGTTAAAAAAAAAAAAGAGTAAAGAGCAAAACCAAATGCACAGGATGCCAGAGTGAATGGCATTATTGTATCGTTGGCTTTCTCCTCCCTGGGGCTTTGCATTTTAAAAACACATGTTGTGGTTTTTCTATGATTATCTTCCCACTTCCTGTGTTGTATCTGCCTTACTGTAAATATCCTTTTGTATAGTCATGCTTTTCTTGTATCTTGCATGTGTGTCTTTCTTCATATTCACTAACTTTCTCCAAACTTCCACTGTATATTTTTTCTAATTTGTTTGAGTGCAGTGGTATTTTTATTCTCTAACAAGATTTTTAGGACCCTGGTTTCAAATCCTAGTCCCATCTTTTATTAACTGTGTGATTTGGGGCAAGTCGCTTAACCTCTCTTGAGTTCCCCCCCTTGCATACTGGAGGATAATATTATATACCCACTGGAAGTGTTGCAACGATTGGATGAGATTTCATGTAAATATGTAGAGGATCTAGCCTAGTGCTAGTCGCAAACAGGGCACTTAACCATTCATTATCTATTACTTCCTTTTCCCCTTCCATGAACGCTCTGTACTGTGTCTCTTGCCATCTTTCTAAAATGCCAACATATACTAAAGGATCAAGTCCAAACTTAGGCTTTCAGGGTCCTCTTCAAATGAGGCCCAACCCATCTCACTGGTCTCACTGTCTTCCAGGCACATTCTATATACACATTACACTCCAAGCACACCAAATCACTGGCTGTTGCCTAAGTACATGTTACTCTGTCTTTTCTGCCTGCCTTTCTGCATGCTGTTTTCTGTGCCTGGAAGTCTTTTGTGCTCCTACCTGACAAATTTCTTTGTGAAGCCTCTCTGACAACTTGAGGCCCCTATGCTCCCTTCCGACCACAGTAATTTGTTCAGACTTTTATTAATGCAATTCCTTATTTAAGTGTCGTATCAGTCACTCATTTACTTAACAAAGAGGTATCCAGCCCCTACTATGTGCCGGGCACTGAGAATGCAACCTCTAGTTAAATTATAGATTCCATAATGACAGGAGTCTTATCTTATTTCTCCCTCCCCAGTGCTTAGCACAGGAGAAAAGCAAACAATGTTTGTTCAACATTGAATAAAATTAGAACATTTCGTTTTCAATAATCAAATTGAAAATCATAATGCTACCAAGTACTTCCTCGTTTGCCTTTTAAAGGCAAAGATAAAAGACACATATTTTCTTTTACATGTAACATATTGTTATGCTTATTAACAATTCCAGGGGGCTCAGAAATATTCCTTTGCTTTGAATGTTCTCCATCTGGAAGGGTTTAGCTAATTAAACCAAAGACTGCAGATGAGTTGGCCCCATTTATCTTCAAGGGATGAAATCTTTTTCTCTCCAGAGATTCCTCAGACAAATATCAAGGGTCAATGTTATTTTTAGTAACATATAGTTTTGAAAGTCTTAACATTTTATTTTCAATTTCTAAATTTGGTAACACATACTTTTAAAAATCTTTTCATCAAACAACAAAGAAATTAAATTTACTAGTGAACCCTAGCCTATACAGGAGCATTTGTATCAACTCTAGATTATGTTGAATTACCATACTGGAGGTTAAGTTAGCCATTAATCTACAAAACAGAAGTTAGAAAAAAATGCTTTCTCTTTCCTTTTTTTGGTAAATGCAGGATTCCTGTTGGTGATAATATTCTGTGCAGACTGAATGGTGATTCAGAGAAAGCTATTATTATCCTTCATTTTGAGGGATTTTCAATTTTGATGATTATTTGTCACTATTTCTAAGTTTTTATTCTTACCCCTACCCTCTCCCCTTCTCCATCCTCTCCTAAGGTACAGAAACATATGGGCGTTGCTTTCTTGGATTAATGTGGATCCCCCTTGTACACTCCACAGGACAATTATGAAAATTCGTGTGAAAATTACATGCTGATTTCTTTGAGGTTCAGAGTGAACACACTTTATAATTTCACACTAACAACAATGAAGAAATGACCACAAAAGCTGAGCTTTATTGACATAAATTCAAAAATTTTTTTCTCCGGTTGGAAATAATTTGTCCATCTCCTGGGTTATATTATGAGATTTAAACTGAAGGGCCCTGATAGGAAAGAGCTACCTCATTTTTAGTGAAAAAGATATTATGCAAACTTTGATAGCGCATAAAGCAAATTTCATGGCTAATACTGCCATCTTTGCTCGGCAGTGTCAGCATGCACAATGGATTCAACTGAATTTCATGTAAACTAAAAGTCAATAAAGAAAGTCAGTATGGGGCTAAAGAACCCCCTGAAGTTCTACCGGCCCTGTGTGGGCGAGGCCCTCTTTTGCATCCCTGCCTGGGGCTGCCCCCCAGCCTTTCTCAAGACTCTGACCTCTTCCTTTTCCGTTTTTCTTCTTGGGGGACGAAAGGACCCAACAAAGCCAAGGACGGGGGTAAGGGTTGGCGGTGGAATTCAGATCACTGGGTTTAATGAAACAAACAGGTTCTGTGGTCATCACAGCCCCAAACAATAGATTTGATCAAATCCTTAGCTCCTGAGTGGTCTTTGGCATTTTACAGTGCCCCAGAAGTCCAAGGGCTGACACCAGGCACTTTTTTCATTTTTCTTCTCTGAGGCCCTCCTGGAGGTCATTCCATCCAGCCTTCATCTCTGGGTATTGTCAGAGGAGGTTAGCCCAGTTTTGTAACCTCAGGTAGAAATACTTCTGCTCTCTTGGGCTTTGGTATTGTTAATGAGGGCCCAGACAATCCTTCACTGGGTTTTGAGAAAGATGTTACTAGGATACTGTTCACTGAACTTCTTTGGAAGGGTCCATGGGAGACACTGTCGATTTAGAACAATTATGCTCTGTCTATGCAACTGGTGTGTTTATCCTTCGGGGACCCTGTGCATTTTGTAATCCATCATTTTTCTCTCTTGCGTTGATTACCGGGAGGCTCTGAGCCAACTTTTGTCCCATCTGTCGCAAGGGCTCCACAACTTGCATCTTACTTCTATACCTTTGCTTTCCCTCATGTTTCTTATTTCCAATTTATTTGATCTTCCCCTAGTGTTTGCATTTTTATAAGCAGCCTTAAATTCTTCTGGCAAGAAGATAAGTTGTAGATAAATAAGTAAAATAAACATTTGTGGGTAGGAAAATTCAGAGAAAATGAGTTCTCTCAGGCAACAAACCTTGATAGGACTTAGGACTGCACAGTATGGCATGGATTGTGTTAGAAAAGACAATGCCCCTTTGAGTAACATGGCCACACCTATGGTATGGATAAATATGTCAATGGATATATGAATTGCAACTAAGCCATGAAGCTCAGGAATCAGTGAATGAATGGTAAAGCAGGAGTCTAGGAACGGAAATTCTTTTTTAACTTAGTTGTTGAAAAAGATTAGACTCTCCTACAGGAGAAAAACTCAAGTGACCCAGAGGAAGTGATTCATAGGGGATGAAACCAGAGAGTGGTGACAGAAGGCTAAAGATGGCGTCCCAGAGGGAAAGCTGGAAGTGCCAAGCAGGAACTGCAAAAAAATAAAATAAAAAATAAATCCACATTTGTCGAAAGGCGAGTACATAAGCCGTCCAAACCAGGGTCACAAGCTCCCAGCAAAGTGGCTAGAATTTCTGCTGATGAATTGAAGGAAATTTGCAATAAGGAAAAATACACCCATCTGAAAAGAAATCCAGTTCATAAGGTCAGCCCAACCCAAAACAACATCAGTGAACAGGAATTTCATTCTCTGAACAATACCAATCTTAGTGCTGCAGTGGCCAACTCATTCCCTTCCAAAGGGCACACAGTTCACACCTATTTTTGTACTGAAAATTCTACAGAGAACTTTTGAAAAAAGTGCTGCGCCGTCAGGAACCCTCAAAAAATGTGATTCTGTTTCCTTGTACAGCTGCATGGTAGCACATGTCCCCTTTACTGTGTTAGCAATTGCCAACTTCACTAAAACTGCACAAATGGGGGTAGTGAAACTGCCAGTTACCTCATATACAGAAAGTGTCTCAGGGAAGGGAGACAATGTCACATTGTAATATTTTACATTTAAGTGCCCATAGCCTTTTACAAGGACAAATAAGTAATACCAGCCTCTTATAGATATGATGATCATAATAATTATAATAGCTCATACCAACATGGTGCTTACTATGTACTAGACCCTGTGCTAAGCATTTAATACATATTAACTCATTTAATTTAATCCTCATAACACTTCCCTTTCAGGTAGTCACGTAAGATAGCCCTATATAAGCTTTCCCACGTTCAGAATGTCTAAGTGTGTATGTACGTAACATTGCCATACACTAGGTCAAAAATTTCCCCTGAGCCTGTATATTTATGAGCTCATTCCTTGGTCAAGTGGGGTAAGGACGTACCAGATGGCCGATTCATTGAATCCCTATTCTGTGCCTGCGCTTTGCTAGGCATATGTTATATCATGGAATCCCTAAAACAACCCTTTAAGGTGCTTTCTGTTATTAACTCCATTTTACATTTGCAGGAACAAATTCAGAAAGGTAAAGTACGGTCAGTGCCTTGCTGAAGATTACACAGCCAACAAGTGGCAAAGTTGGCATTTGATCCCAGAATTGTTAAGCTTTAGAATTTTAGTTCTTAACCAAGATTCTGTATTGTCCCTCTGCTAGACTCCATTTGAGGGGGTGGGTGTCCCAACTGCTTTCAGGTTTAAAAGTTTAAGGTGTGTTGGAGCCTCCAGATTTTCAGCTGGCTGGTCCTAAGTCATGGAGTTGGGGGCATCTGCAGCTATTTTTGTGGGACATCCTAACAGGAAAATGCACTGATTCCACCATAAGAAACATACAGATGAGGGCCATGCCCTAGGGGTGGAGAAGCCCCAAGATAGAAGGGTCTGGGCCCTGAAGACTTTGAGGAAGAGAGCTGCTACACTGGGGTGGGGAAAGAAACTCTTCTCTTGTTTAAACCATGCTGTTTGCGGGGGTGGGAGGCAGGTCCAAGAGGGAGGGGATGTAGGTATACATACAGCTGATTCACTTCATTGTACAGCAGAAACTAACACAACATTGTAAAGCAATTATACTCCAATAAAAACAAAACAAAGCAAAACCAACCAAAAAAACCCCATGCTGTTTGGTCTGATACCTGCAGATAGACCAAACTAATATACCCTCTAAAGGTTAAACTACTTATTTTGATCATCTCCTATTCAATGTCAATGTCACAATGTAAGATTTTACATTTAAGTCCCAGCATATTTTACATTTAAGTCCCTCCCCTTGGAGGATGGAGGGATGCCCTGGGGTTATGGGGATAGCCAAACACATGACACCTGACACTGGACAGATGAGACGGACAGCCGTTTATTAGTACGTACACTCACAGTCTAGAGGAAGGGGACACTGTTCCATGCAGTACCACATGGGGGCTGCATTCGGGAAAAGAGTGAATTCCCTGGGGGCTGCAGGAGGCAAGTTTTGTAGTATCAAGAGAGTGAGGTACCCCTTGGTTCCTTAGGGAGGATGTGACTGGTGTGTTTGAATAATTCCACGGGCTGTCAGGGAATTGAAATCTGCTACTCAGGAGTAAGCAAGCATCGCAGGTAGCACAGTGGTTAAGAATGTGACTGCCAATGCAGGGGACACAGGTCCCAGCCCTGGTCTGGGAAGATCCCACATGCTGCAGAGCAACTAAGCTGTGGGCCACAACTACTGAGCCTGCGCTCTAGAGCCCTCGAGCCACAACTGTTGAGCCCATGCGCCACAACTACTGAAGCCCACGGGCCTAGAGCCCGTGCTCCGTAACAAGAGAAGCCACCGCAATGAGAAGGTGGCACACTGCAATGAAGAGTACCCGCTCGCCGCAACTAGAGAAAGCCTGCGCATAGCAACGGAGACCCAATGCAGCCAAAAACAAACAAACAAACAAATAAATAAATAAATTTATTTATGAAAAAAGAATTGCACTTGGTTCATTTGATAAGGAGGGCTATTTGGCTTGGGGGGCGGAGTGGTGAGGGGACCATGTGGTTAGGCCATTTGAGGACGTCCCCATTTTACCAGCTGTCAAGGCAGCGCATAATAATAATATTAATTTACATCACACTACTGAAACATAATGGATCAGAGCCAGGCTATGGAGCCACTCTTAAAACAATAATATGGCTCCTAGGGCTTCAGTGTAAGCTGATTGAAAGTTTTAAATAGAAATAAAGATGTGTTAATTAAATGAAGACTTGATCAGATAAGAAAATGGAGCATTTCCTGCTCACTCAAGCACAGCCCAGGAAGACTGGGTCAACATCCTTGTAGGATTTCTGGTCCCTTGCTGTGGAGATGCATGAATCTGATTATGAGAGCCTGATGCCATTGAGCTTTAAGTCCTTGCTCTCCACAGCAAGTGCTTTCCTATCCATTCATTCCTGTATTCAACAGATTTATTCAACAATTATTATTTACTGAAGGCTGCCAGGCTCCAGGCACTGTGATTAGGCACTGGGTATACCATGGAGAACAAGAAGGGTGTCTGGTCCTTGACTTCATGGGGCTTCTAGTCTAGTCAGGTAGACAGACAGAAAGCAATTAAAGACTCAAATAAATGAATACTCTGAAGGAAAACAGAAAACAGGCACAGAGACCAAAATAAATCAACTGCTTTCTTCTTTGAAGAAACTAGCAAGACCAACATGATTTGACTCCTGTCAACCTCTCCTGTATCATCTCATGCCATTGTCCCCTCTTCCCATGAGTTCCAGCCCACTGGCCCTGTTTTCTCTCTCTCTCTCTCTCCCCCTTGTTTGTTTCCTATCTACACTTGTCACAGTTTATAATTACAGTGATTTTTACCTTTTTTTTTCTCCTATACTTCTGTTTTAGCCATCAACCTCGTTAGAATGTGAGCACCTCCAAGGCAGCAGTGGTGTCTATTTATGCTTCTTTGCGTCACTGTCACTAACATACTCTTGGCTCTTAGGAGGCGTTTGAAAATCATTTGTCCAATGAATGAATACACGGGATGACCTGGATGGGGTTGGAGTGGATCAGGGCAAAGGTCTCAGTGTTTTTCCTCCACTTTGAATCTTCTCAGCTTCACTTGTCTCTTGTTGTAGCTCTGCGTGGCGCTAACGATTTCACATAGGTGTAACCTGACAGTATACTGCTTCTGCTCTGTACCTCACTTCTCTGGCTTCCTGCTCTGGTGTCACCCTGTTGGAACCACCAGGAGGCTTCTCAGCACCCAATGCCCACATGCAGCCTAGAAATACAGGGGAGTTAACATCCCAGGGCTGAACCTTTGAGCGCTGGGAGGTAGGAGACAGAGGATAGTATCTCCCCTTTGCCTGCCTCTGAAGGATGGTCCCAAGACTTCTTGGGGGTGTGGTCCTGCAGATTAAGAGATCGGTTGCATTTGGAGATGGCCAGCATATCACACACTGGCTCTTCCTCTTTCCCTGCTTCTCTCCCAATTCTTCCTCCCTGGTCCCTAGGATTGTCCTCCCTATTAAAAGAATAGCCCAGCAGCTTTTTGCCCTGGGTTTCATTTTCTGGGGAACTTAGCCGAACACAGAAGCTTCTTTAAAAATGTGATATTTGAGCTGAGACCTGTCAGATGAGTAAGATGCAAAAACAGGCGCTTCTAGTTCGCAGCTCTCCCCCTCTCCTCTCCTCTCCAACACCCACGCCGCGTGGACCTGCCCTGCAGGACAGGGCCCTGCTCACTGAGGACTTGGCATCGCTCGGAGGCACAGCGGTCCAGGATGACACACAGGTGAAGGTGCGGAGGCGGCGCCTCGGGCCCCGAGGCCTGGCCGTGCTCAGCTTCACGTGCAACCGGTTTGCGCATCAGGAAAACGCCCAAAACGAGATCCTGAATTGCCCCAAGTACGTCAGACCAGGCAACAGGTTCGAGCCCAACTTCATGCTCTTCGAGAAGAGGAGAAGCGCGAGGGGAATGGCTCGCAGGCGTACCCTCTCTTCGCCTTCCTTTGTGAGGCTCTGCCCACGCCCAGTGTCGCCGCCACTGCCCTCGGGACCGACCCCAAGTTCATCACCTGGTCTCTGGTGTGTGGCAAAGAAGTGGCCTGGGCCGTGTGCCTGGGCGCAGGTATAGCCGCTGCATTCTGACCATCCACATGGAGCCTGACATCGAAGCCCTGCTGTCCCGGGGCCCAGCTGTGCCCAGGGCACCCCTCCTACCCCTGCTGCTTGGCAGTCACAGCGCTGCTCTCTGGGGATTTCATCTATGAAGGTGTTACCTCTAAACGTGCATGGCGGAACCCCTGATGTCCAGGAAAATCCCCCGAGGTGGGTGCTGGTCCTGTTCATCCCAGGCTCCCCTTTCCCAGACCACAGTTCTGTTCTAATAAAGTGATGAGTATCAGCAGAAAAAAAAAAAAGTTAGGCAAAGACAAACGAACAAACAAAAAACAAACAACCCCCCCCTCCTCCCATCCCACCGCAAAAGCTGGAGGGAGTCGGGGGCCATTGGTTTCTAGGCAGACAAAACATACATCCTAAGGCAGAGGAGAGGTCAGAGCATTGGGAACTGAAATGCCACTGTGCCATTTTCTGGGGTGAGGGAGGGGTGAATGGGGCAAAGGAGAGATGATGAGGTGGTGAGAGCTCAGTTCACGCAGCGGCTTGTAGGATTTAGGTTTTGTTCTAATGCAACGGGAGCCACTGGAAGGTTGAAGCAGGGACATGGTGTAATCACATTGTGGTTTATTTTAAAAGACCCCTTAGGCTGCTATGTGAAAAATAAACCATTTTTTCATGTTGGAGAAGGGGCAAAACTTGTGAGGTGGAGCCACCAGCCAGGGGTTTCTACAGTAGTCCAGATAAGAAATGACCATTGCTTGGACCAGGCTAGGAGCAGTGGAAGTGGATTAATTTGAAACATATTTTTGAAGTACAATCCTTATGACTTGGGTTGGATGGGAGAGGGAGAATGGGAGAGGGAGAATGGGGAGAGAAAGGGAAGTATGGCTCTCTGGTTTCTGATTGGAAAGGTGGGCAGGAACGCATGAGTGCAGATTAGAGAAGGTTAAGAGTTTAGTTTTGGATATGTTAGTTTTGAGATCTCTTTACATTATCCAAGTGGAGATGTCAAGTAGACAGTTGGGCATATGAGACAAAGTGCTCAAAAGAGAAATCCAAACTAAAGTTACACATTTGGGAGCAGGACAGGTTCCTTAATCTGCAGAACCCCGTGCAAAGTGAAAATGCAGGTCCCTTTGTCCAAAAATTATTAAGAACTTCAAGATGGTGACGGCAGAGCATAAAGCCAAGCTCAGAGAACTGTAACATGGGGCTCTGTGTGATTGTACAGGTTAAAATCGATGGAGCCCATAGGGGGTATTGAAAGCCAAGGAAATGGATAATGTTACTTAGAGAGAGACTTAAAAGGATGAGGAAGGAAAACCCAGGACTTGACCTTGAAATTCTGTGTCTATGCTGAACTCCAGATGCATGTTCCAATTGCCTATTCAACATCTCCACTTGGATATCTAATAGATATCTCAAACCAAATGTCTAAAACCCAACCCTGATTTTCACCCTAAATTTCCTCATAACAGTCTTTTCCAACTCTATAAATGACAACTCCATTTTTCTTGGCACTCAGGCCCTAAACTTTGAATCATCTGGTCACTCCTCTTTTTCTCACCTCCCATAGCCAATCTGTCAACAGACCCTCCCATCAGGAGATATTCACAATTTTCCACTTTTTATTATGTCCATGACTGCCTCTCTGGTCTGAGCCGCCTTCTTCTCTCAGCTAGGTTGTTGCAGTGGCCTCCCACTTCCACTCTTCCTCCTACAATCTGTTCTCAGCACAGCAGCCAGGGTGGTCCTGTTAGAGCATAGGTCACGCTCTTATGCCACTCCTCTGCCCCACTCTATTTGCTTCCCATCTCACTCGACAAAACTGTCTGCCAGGCCCTTTACGACCTGTGTCTCCACCTCACTGCCTCTCAGAGTATATACTCTGCCCCATCTCATTCTGCTCCAGTTGCCATGGCCTCATTGATATTCTTCAAACACATTAGACTCTCTTCTGCCTCAGGGCCTTGTGATCTGTTTAGAAAACTCCTCCATATAATAGCATTGCTTTCCCTTCCACTACCTTCAGTTCACTGCTCAGATGTAACCTTATCAGCCCAAAAAAACAGCAGCCCCGGGGGCTTCCCTGGTGGCGCAGTGGTTGAGAGTCCGCCTGCCGATGCAGGGGACACGCGTTCAAGCCCCGGTCTGGGAAGATCCCACATGCCGCGGAGTGGCTGGGGCCGTGAGCCATGGCCACTGAGCCTGCGCGTCCGGAGCCTGTGCTCCACAATGGGAGAAGCCACAATAGAGACTGGCCTGCGTATGCAAAAAAAAAAAAAAAAAAAAGCAGCCCACCACCACACCTTGGCTCTTCTAATTTCCCTTAACCTGCTTTATTTTTTTCTCTAGCTCTTATGACCATCTAACGCAGTGGTCCCCAACCTTTCTGGCACCAGGAACCGGTTTCGTGGAAGACAATTTTCCTAGGGACGAGGGGTGGGGAGGGTGGGGAATGGTTTTGGGATGATTCAAGTGCATTACATCTATTGTGTACTTTATTCCTATTATTATTCATTGTAATATATAATGAAATCATTATACAACTCACCATAATGCAGAATCAGTGGGAGCCCTGGGCTTGTTTTCACTTGCCACTCACTGATAGGGTTTTGATATGAGTCTGCAAGCAGTTGATTGATTATGGTCTCTGTGCAGTCACGTCTCTGCTAATGATAACCTGTATTTGCAGCCGCTCCCCAGCGCCAGCATCATCGCCTCGGCTCCACCTCAGGTCATCAGGCATCAGATTCTCATACGGAGCGCGCACCCTAGATCCCTCGCATGCACAGTTCACAGAAGGGTTCGCGCTCCTATGAGAATCTAATGCCACTGCTGATCTGACAGGAGGCGGAGCTCAGGCTGTGATGCGAGTGATGGGGAGCGGCTGTAAATACAGATGAAGCTTCACTCGCTCACCCACTGCTCACCTCCTGCTGTGTGGCCCGGTTCCTAACAGGCCACGGACCAGTACTAGTCCATGGCCTAGGCGTTGGGGCCCCCGATCTAACATACTACATATTTGCTTGTTTATTTGTTCATTGGATCATCTTCTATCCAGTAAGAAGAGATGCTCCATAAGGAGAAACTTTGTGTCTTTTGTCATTGTTGATTCCCAACACAGAGTAGACACTCAAATATTTGCTGAAGGAAGGAAGCAAGAAAAGAAGGCCTCTAACATTTCTCATTTAGGGAGAGAAGGAATTGACTAGGAGACTGAGAAGTGGCCATGGAGGTAGGAAAAGGGAAACCAGAAGCAGGAAGTATACTAGAAGCTTAGAGAGAAAGCATCTTTAAAAATTGTGGTAAAAATACATAACATAAAATTGACCATTTTAACCATTTTTAAGTGTACAGTTCTGTTAAGTACCTTAACAGAATTAAGTACATTCTTATTGTTCTGCAATCATTACCACCATCCATCTTCAGAAGGGAACTCCTTATTCCCTCCTCTCCCCCCAGCTCCTGGCAACCACCATTCAACTTTCTTTCTCTATGACCTTGACTACCCTAGATACCTCATATAAGTAAAATTATACAGCATTTTTCCTTTTGTGACTGGCTTATTTCACTTAGCATAATGTCCTCAAGGTTCATCCACGTTATAGCATTTTCCAGAATTTCCTTCCTTTTTAGAACTGAAGAATATTCTATTGTATGTATATACCACATGTCGTTTATCCTTTCACCTGTCAACGGACACTTTGGGTCACTTCTACCTTTTGATTATCGTGAATGCTGCTACTATGAACATGGGTGTACAAATCTCTCTTTGAGACCCTGCTTTGAAATTTTGGGGATGTATACCCAGAAGTGGAATTGCTGGATTATATGGTAATTCTATGATTAATTTCTTGAGGAGCCACCATGTTGTTTTCCACAGAAGTTGCACCAATGCACAAGGGTTCCAATTTTTCCATACCCTCACCAACACATTATTTTCTGTTCAAAAAATATTTTTTTAAACATAATAGCCATCCTAATGGATGTGAAGTGGTATCGCATTGTGATTAGAGGAAAGCATCTGAAGACTAAGAGAGTGGTCAACTATATCAAGAGGTGCTCCAAGATCTAGTAAATCAAGACTGAGAGTGTCTATTGGGTTTGGCAATGTGGAGGTCGCAGCAACCCCAGCAGAATGATTTAGGGTCACCAGATGGGAGCAGGCAGAAGAGTGAATGGGTGGTAAAGGAGAAAGATGACTTGAGAAGCTTGGCTATGCTCGAGAGTGGAGAAATATTATTTATCGAATGCTCACTGTGCTCTGACATCATATAGGATGCCTAAGTTGGAACAGAAGAGCCAACAGATGTGGTTTCTATCCTCAGGGGGATGACAGTCCAGCAGAGAAGAGAGACAGTCAACAAATTTATTGAACTTCAATCTCATAAGTGCTAAAAACATAAGTGGAGGGTGCTGTGTACATATACAGTAAATATGGCACCTGAGGAAGGGAAGGGAGGAGGCATTTCTGAGGAAGTGATGCTGAAATGGATTACAATTTGGTATCCCCTGTGGGTCTATCTTCAGGGAGAGAATGCCCTGGTCCTGCTGACATGGGCATTTGGGTCCCCATGGAATCCCTTATCATTGTGTGTCACTTCCATCA
The DNA here is from genome assembly GCF_964165515.1 of Mesoplodon bidens. NCBI lineage: Eukaryota > Metazoa > Chordata > Mammalia > Artiodactyla > Ziphiidae > Mesoplodon > Mesoplodon bidens. The sequence goes on from NC_138164.1 coordinate 103,742,422, forward strand.
CCTGGCTTCTAGAACCAGCATATGCAAATGGAAGTCATTTATGTGGGCTCAAATTATACTGGCCACATGCTCAAGTAGGAACTTAGCCTCCCCCACTAAAGTAGTCCCAAATAACGCCAGAGAAGGACTTCACCCACACTCGCAAACTAGCCTGTCAGTCCGCCTCTTCTTCATCTTTGACTCTGGCTTCTACTTGTCCAAATCCCCTACCCATGAGACCAGGTGATGGAGCCTCACTGTGGCCGGGGTTAGAGGGTCTCAGTGTAAGAATACCCACGTATGTGCCAGTGCCTTCTCCCCAGGCTTCTAACACCACCTGTCTTCCAGGTGAGGAGCAGGGCTAGGTCTGGGTGGAGGCACTGAAGTGCAATGTGCTCTACCCATACCCCAAAGCAGCAATACTCGTGCTCATAAAGTCTCTCATTCAAGTTTTCTGTCTACTTTCTGTCCTGTTCAATTCCAGTTCAAGGGCCAGATGGGAAGTAGACATATGACCTTGGGCAAATTACTTAACCTCCTCGTGCCTAAATTTCCTCATCTGCAATATGAAGATAATAAAAGTACCTATTTCAGCGAATTCCCTGGCAGTCTAGTGGTTAGGACTTGGCGCTTTCACTGCGGTGGCCCAGATTCAATCCCTGGTCGGGGAACCGAGATCCCATAAGCCTCGCAGTGCAGCCAAAAAAAAAAAAAGTACCTATTTCAGATTAAGTGAAAAAATTTAGATAAAGTACTTTGCATAGTGACTAGCATGTAGTAGGTGCTCGGTAAATGTTAGCTTTTATTATTACTTTTACTAGTATGATTATGTACTGGAGAGTTTGGTTACATTAAGTGTCTGAGCCCCAGCTCAGCTATCTGAAGTTCCTGTTTAAAGTCTACTGTTTAATAAATTGGCATTCTAGTTTTATCCATCAGTGTTACAAGCTTAGCTAATGTGTGTCTGATCCTAAGAGCTAAAGCTGAAGCTGACAATTTCTATTTCTGAACAACAAGGCTGAGGACAGCCTTGGCCTGGCGTATGTGCACCAGAGGAATAAGGCTTCTTGGGAGCCAGCTTGCTGCCCTCCCTAGATATGCCCCACCTCTCCATTATTTTTCCATTTGAAATTCCTGCGTTCTAGGGCCACCCCTGCTTTTTATATTCCCACCAGAAAAGAATGTGTTTTTAAGCACAGTGGTGCCTACACACCAAAGGTTTCTGCTTCAAGAGTTTAGGGAGACCTTCCCCTTCCCACGCCCCCCTCCCCATCTCCCTTGCTTGACTCGGTGGGCCTCCTATTCTCTTCCTTAGCAAGGTAATGTGGTGCTGAGCGCCAGAAAACTCCCAGGGAAAACCCACTGCCAAGATGCAAAATCAAGGAAAAAAATAAAAGCAATGATTTTGGACCAGGCTGGCATAAATTGTGAGCCTGGTCTGCCATATTTACTTTTTCTTAATCTAAAATAACAGAGATAACATGCACAATGGACTTTCTAACTTGCCACTTTTCCCTTATCTTTTTTCCCTTTGTGAGCCTAAGACATCATGTTCTTTCATACAATCCTTAAAAAAAAAAAAAAAAAAAAAAAAAACTTTGGCCATTCCATTCCCCGCTGCCCATGGAGAAGAACAGACTCTATCTGATATTTCAGCTGGAAGGCAGGGTGGCAGATTCTTTCCAATGGGGTGGCGACTTCCTCCCTACTTTCAGAACACACCCCTTCCCAAAAATACGCCCTCCTGAGTGAGCTGCACAAAGGGAGCAGACCCAGCTCTCAGCGTCAGCAAATGCCCACATCCCTTCCTTTTCCTTTTACACCCAGTGGCCTGGGAATGGCACAAGAGCTTGGGGAATCCACACCACAAATCTGTGTGTAGCCCCTTTAGGCCTGGAAGTGGCCTTACTCTCATCTCTCGCTCTTCTGGTCCATCTTCCAAACCAACCGTCATAGTGATTGTCCTAAAACCGAAATCTGATCATTCCATCTACTTAAGAACTTGCCATGGCCTTTTGGCCCACATCAAGCGTTCCCAAACTCCAGCCTATGCATGGGTCTGTGCATGGTTGGCTATAAAAGAATAGCTGTATTTTAAGGTGTAGTTTCTGGAGTTTGGAATAGGACGTGGGCATCTGTATATGTTAGTTTGAATTCTTTAGATTGTAAGTGACAGAAAGTCATTTCAAACTAGCTTAGGTCAAAAAAGGAATCCATTATTTCCTAGGAAATTCAGGGAATAAAACTATCTCAATTATATATGGGGGACTTCAATTGAGTGATGACATGGAGAGGTCAATATCATTGAAAGAAGAATTTATGACTTACATTTCCAGAGAGCAAGGCTTGTGTCATGCCATGCAGGGTCACCTGGGGAAGCACCAGTTTTGGTCAGAAAGCAGAAAAGAGCCAGGGGAATGTGTAGACCACAGCCTATATTGGGGTTTCTACAGGAAAGGCAAGGCAGGGTAGGGTAAACGGCTTAGGATTGGCTACTTTGAATAATTCTGCTGGGCTTTGGGGCATAGCAGCTGTTCCTAGCTGTCTGATATCTGGCCCTGGGTTGATTTGAGGCAGGGGAAATAATGGCTTGATGTATAAGAGTTAAAGGAGGTGATTTCAGAGCATGAGCTCTGGATCTCAGAGGAGATGTAAACAACTTCAGCTGTTAATTTGTCCCTGTGACTAATGGATGCCAAATAGACAAATACAGAATCTAAACAAACGCAGAACAAGAAATGGCTTCAGCAGGGATGGATGTAGAGCTGTGTTGTATACAAAGCAGACACTAGCCACATGTGACTGTTGAATACTTTAATGTGGTTATCCAAATTGAAATGTGATGTGAAATACATGCTGGCTTTCAAAGACGTAGCATAAAAAAAAGAAAACTATCTCATTAATGATCTTTTATGTTGATTACATGTTGAAATAATATTTTGGAAATATTGGATTAAATACAGTATAGCATGAAAATTCATTTCATTTGCTTCCTTTTACTTTTCCTAACATGGACACTAGAAACTTAAATTGCATATGGCAGCTTGCATTTATGGTTTACATTCTATTTCTATTGAACAGCGCTGATCAAGATCAAATGATGCGGGGCTTCCCTGGTGGCACAGTGGTTAAGAAGCCACTGCCAATGCAGGGGACATGGGTTCGAGCCCTGGTCAGGGAAGATCCCACATGCCACGGAGCACCTAAGCCCATGTGCCACAACTACTCAGCCTGTGCTCTAGAGCCTGCGAGCCACAGCTACTGGAGCCCGCGTGCCTAGAGCCCGTGCTCCGCAACAAGAGAAGCCACCGCAATGAGAAGCCTGTGCACCGCAATGAAGAGTAACCCCCGCTCGACGCAACTAGAGAAAGCCTGTGGGCGGCAATGAAGACCCAATGCAGCCAAAAATAAAATAAATAAATTTAAAAAAAAAGATCAAATGATGTTCTCTCTATCTCCCTCCCTGTTTCCATAATTCGACTCTGGTCCCTTTGGATATATTTGGAGTTCATTCTCTCTCAAACTGTCTTCCTCTGTGTGTCCATGGGAAGATGGCTGATGGAAGCTCCAGGCTTATAACATTCCAGCTTCCTGATGCCATCCAAAAGAGATTCTCTTTCTTCCATTGTTCATACATCAGTCTCCGAGAGAAACACTCACTCACCCTGCTGATGTCATATTCAAATCCCCTTAGAATACTTCTGTCCAGAGAAAATTTCCTTTGTCAACCACTTGGCTTTCCTGAGGTACCGTTTGTACCCCCTCATCCCCATGCTTCTGCATGTGCCAGTCCATCAGCCTGGAATACCCTTCCTTCTCCTCTGTCTGGCTAATGTCTAATTTAGCCAGATTCTTCATGATCTAGCTGAAATGTGAAGCTCTACTATCTCGATCATAGCACTTATTGTTTTTTATTGTAATTTTTTGTTTTCCTCTCTGTCTCCTCCACTGACCTCCTCAAAGGCAGGCTCTGTCTCCTATTCTTTGATTTGGCCCCAACAGAATAGTGGGTGCTCAGTAAACATTGGTGAAATGACGGTGAGCTTGTTCATTGCAAGCAATGGGCAAAAGATAAGGGTTAGTTATCTACTTTATATTATGTATTGGCTTTGTATTGCTGTGTAACAAATTGCCACAAATGTAGAGGTTTAAAACAATGCATTTATTATCTCACAGTCCTAAGTGTCAGGAGACTGGCATGGCTTAGCTGGGTCATCTACTCAGGATCTCATCAAGCAGTAATCAAGGTGGAAACTGGGCTCCATAGTCTAACCTGTACACTCCACCAGGGAAGAATTAATTTCCAAGATCATTCAGGTGGTTGGTAGAATTCATTTTCTTATGATTGTATGACTGAGGTTTCTGTTTTCTTGTTGGCTGTAAGCTGGGGCTACTGTTTACTAAAGGCTGCCCTCAATTCCTTGCCATGTGGCCTTCTGCATAAGCTCTCTCACAGGGAATTCCTTGTGGTCCAGTGGTTAGGACCTGGCGTTTTCACTGCCGGGGCCTGGGTTCGATCTCTGGTCCGGTAACTAAGGTCCCGCAAGCCACCCTCTCACACCATGGTAGCTTCCTTTTTCCAAGCCAGGAACGGAGAGTGAACCTCTCTAGCGTGTGCTAGCAGGGCGGAACCTTATATATATCATTGTAACTCTAATCGCATTTGTCACATTCTCTTGGTTTACAAGCAAGTCAAAGTTCCCACCTATACCCAGGGCATGTCCTCCACAATTAGCTATGTGACTAATTGAGAGTCTGCTGTGTACCAGGAACTATACCAGGCACTTTTCGTTAATTATTTCATTTAATCCTCAAAGTATCTTACGAGATGAATACTATGAAAGCTGTTTTACAGATTTGGAAATTGAAGCTAAGAGAAACTGGTTTTGACTTGTTCAAGGTCCCCCACCAATACGTGACAAATCTGGGATTCAAACTCAAGTTTGATCTTAAAATAACCTTCTATCTTTTAAACCTCACCTTTAAAATAGTTTGCCCCAGAAACATTTAAAAAAATTGTCCTCGGGCTTCCCTGGTGGCGCAGTGGTTGAGAGTCCGCCTGCCGATGCAGGGGACGCGGGTTCGTGCCCCGGTCCGGGAAGATCCCACATGCCACGGAGCGGCTAGGCCCGTGAGCCATGGCCGCTGAGCCTGCGCGTCCGGAGCCTGTGCTCCGCAACGGGAGAGGCCGCGGCAGCGAGAGGCCCGCGTACCGCAAAAAAAAAAAAAAAAAAAAAAAAAAAGTCCTCTTCTTTCTCTTTCTGTAGGGTAACAACAGAAACAGGAAATACACATTCGTTGCTTCTTGGGTTCATATTTTCAATCACAGTCAGAATGAATTCTTCCTGCTAAGAGGGAATGTTCAGATAGAAGCTGGCCCTTCTAGGAAACATTATGTTGCAGAATTAGGGCAGGCTGCCACAGCAGGGGATGAGCCCTGACCTGGATTTTCTCAATACCATTAGAAAATAGTTATAATAATACCTCATAGCTATATACTGAGTTATCAATTGCTGTCTCATTTTATTCTTGGTGTTCCTGTGAGTCAGACGGGGCAGAGATTTTATATAGTGTAGCATTTAGTCCGTATATACAATTTTGTATTAAAAACTTTACATTATTACATGAACTTTTTCCCCCATGTTCTTATATTTTCTCCCTAAACACGATTTTAGATGGCGGCTTAATATTCAATTCAATGGATCTATCCTAGCTTAGTCTAAAATGTTTCCCTAATTTTGGCTATTTAGGTTTCTTCTTGTTTTTCACTATTATAAAAAGTATCGTGAGAAACATCTCTGATGGTCAAAAATATTCTCCCACACATATGCACACATGCTTAGGATAGAGTCCCAGAAAAGGGATGACACACAACAGTCAGTCTCAAGGCTCTTAGTGCATACAGAGACGTGATTTTTTTTAAAGATTTATTTATTATTTGTTTATTTAATTAATTAATTTTTGGCTGCGTCAAGTCTTTGTTGCGGCGTGCAGGCTCTAGTTGAGGTACACGAGCTTAGTAGTTGTGGCACACAGGCTCAGTTGCCCTGAGGCACGTGGGATCTTAGTTCCCTACCAGGGATCGAACCTGTGTCCACTGCATTGTAAAGCAGATTCTTTACCACTGGACCTCCAGGGAAGTCCCTAGAGATGTGACTTATAACCACTACTTTTCAGGTGAGGAAACAGGGTGAGACCTGCCCAAGTTCACGTGGTTCAAAAAGGTACAGCTGAGACTTGGATCCCATTCTTCTGGTTCCTAGACTGATGTTCTTCCTTACAACTGGCTACTCACAGTGTGCTCCTTGGACCAGCAGCATTGGTACACCTGGAAAGAATGTTAGAAATGCATTATCTCAGGCCCCACCCAAGATTTTGTGAATCAGAATCTGTGTTTGCCATGATCCTGAGATGCCTCTGTATATATTAACGTTTGAGAACACTGCTAACAACACATCCTCCCCTATAATCCTGTGAAATGCTTTAAAATGAGGCAAAACACCCCTGGGTTTGGGGTTACCAGTTTCTCCTCAGCTTTGAGATGTCTCTTTCACATTTCCTCAAGGGCTGTGTGCAGTGTGCCCACCTCATGGAGGGATTTGTTAATTTCACTATAAAACATCAGAATCTTTAACTGCATACTATCTCCGGATAAGGCCAAATCCTCCTGCTCAGAACCATACAAATAGCACTTTGGAATAATTTTCAGTAAGTACCACGGTGAAGGAGAATGGGTATTACACCAGGACTCCTGGTCCAGTTTCCACCATTAACAAGCTGGGTGACCCTGGAGAGCCTCTGAATCATTCTTTATTGAATTAGATACTGTGATGAGAACATGCTTTGTACATCATAAGGCACTGGGCACATCTGTCGGGAGCCTATATTTAGACATCATCTTCCTTGTGAGAGAAATGAAGGTGTTTAGACCAGATGATTGTTGGGGCAAATATTCAGAGGACCAAATCCTTCTGAGAAAGCCTATTTTAGGTTGGATTCCACCTGTGCTCCCCAGGAATATAATGACAGGGAGATATGAGTCAGATCAGGATGGGTGAGAGTGAGAGCTTATAGTAACTGATCTTCAAAGTTCCTCTTAAATCTAAAAGCGTATGACCTACCATGTCAACATGAAAAAAGAATGAGAATTCTAAAGGGTAAGCTGGGACGAAGTGAAAGAGTAGCATTGACATATATATACACCACCAGATGTAAAATAGGTAGCTAGTGGGAAGCAGCTGCATAGTACAGGGAGATCAGCTTGGTGCTTTGTGACCACCTAGAGGGGTGGGATAGGGAGGGTGGGAGGGAGGCTCAAGAGGTAGGGGATATGGGGATATATGTATACGTATAGCTGATTTACTTTGTTATACAGCAAAAACTAACACAACATTGTAAAGCAATTATACTCCAATAAATATGTTTTTTAAAAAAAGAATGAGAATTCTAACATCAGCTCGTCATTTTATGCAGCTACCTGCTTTCACGAAAAAGAGAAGCTCTTCTATTCTTTAAGAATGTGGATTTACTTTGGGCTTCCCTGGTGGCGCAGTGGTTAAGAATCCGCCTGTGCAATGCAGGGGACACGGGTTCGAGCCCCGGTCCGGGAAGATCCCACATGCCGCAGAGCAACTGAGCCCGTGCGCCACAACTGCTGAGCCTGCGCTCTAGAGCCTGCAAGTCACAACTACTGAGCCCGCGAGCCTAGAGCCGGTGCTCCACAACAAGAGAAGCCACCGCAATGAGAACCCCACACACTGCAAGGAAGAGTAGCCCCCACTTGCTGCAACTAGAGAAAACGTGTGCGCAGCAACGAAGACCCAACACAGCCAAAAATAAATTAATTAAAAAAAAAGAATTTGGATTTATTTCAAGTCCCATTTCTGGGATTAAAGTATCAGTATTTCTTCTTGTATGTGATTCAATTAATTTCATTTGCCTTAAGCACATTAAGCAATCAGAGACCAGGCTCAGGTCTTCCCAATCAGATGTAATTACTGAAGTCACTGATCTTTGCTCTGTTTTCCTTTTTCCTCTCCATGTATTACCTTTCTTAGAGGAGGGAAGTTAAAAGCTTTACATAGTCTCTCTGTTTTGTAACAGCCTTTCTCAAACTTAGAGTTGAGTATCATTATGACTACATAAGCAGCTCTGATTCAGCCCCTTGGAAAAACAGTTAAAGGAATTTATATGTCACACGCGGCAGATTTCAAAAAATGGTCAATGATGGCCATTTACCCTGAACATCATGGTGATGTCTGCAGAAAAATGAACTGTATTTTTGAGACTAAAATCTAAAACTTTTCTTTTGTTTTAATGTATTTCATAATCTGTATAATAAATCAGACTATCTTTTTTTCTTAGAGCTCCTTTGATATGCATGGGGTGTTAAATTGAGCTTTTTGATGTTGAGGGGTTAGTATTTCTAAAATCTCCAGGTTCCAAGAGGGGGAAAAAGGGAACAGAGAATATTTTGATTACTTTCAACCGCAGAATATTTGCACAAGGGTCTATTACTTAATGCCCCTTATTAGGCACAGATGGGAAATTAACCACTCATTCATTTTACACATATTTGGTAAAAGCTTGTTATGTGTCAGACACACTTAGAGATCCCAGGTGAAAGACATGGCTCCTGCCCTCAAGGAGCTTAGAGTGGAATGGTGCACTGGGTGATGGGATAAGGGTCCACACAGGATCCTACGAGATATCAAGGACAGAAAATTCCTCCTAAGGGCTTGAAGAAAGCTCCCTAGAAGAGATGTCCTGAGGGCTGAGGAGGAGATAGTGAGGGGGATGCGGGAGTGAAGGGTGTTTCAAGCAGAGGGAACAGCAAATGCAGAGGGAAAAGCAAATACAAAGTGCAGAGGCAACCGAGAACATGTCAAAGAATTAAGCATGACTGTATCATGACAAGTATCTGGAAGACTGGGAAAGATGCAGGAGTTGGAGCCAAGATACAATGAAGCACTTGCTGAAATAAATCTAGGCAGACTGAGCCAAAGTCTCCATTGTATAAAGATTTCAGAGAATTCCCTGGCGGTCCAGCGGTTAGGACTCCGTGCTCTCACTGACAGGGCTGGGTTCAATCCCTGGTCAGGGAACTAAGATCCCACAAGCCGCTGCATTGCGGTCAAAAAAAAAAAATTTCAGAGACTAGAGTTACTTTACAGGTACTATAGAAATAATAGCTGTTAGGTGTGAACTTTAGTTTGGAGAAAGTACCATATCAAGAAATCCATTGGCATTACTCCAAAGTAGAGATTATAATTCTTATTTTGCCTAGGCTTACTCTCTCTTTCTTCTTCTTCTTCTTTTTTCTTTTTCTTTCCCCTGTTTGAGTGCAACTGCTTCATCTTTCTTTGCAAGAAAATAAATTCTCAGCACAGGCAGCGTTTGATTCAGTGCTCATTTGATCTGGTTGATTCAGGAAACAGATGCATCCTCTTGGTCTCCTCACAAACCATTGGGGTTTCTTTTTTTTTTTTTTTTTGGTTTCACCAAAGCCAGATCTATGTCTCCATCAGCAAAGAGGAAAAAAGTAATTACTGAAGTATTAGTGTGATTATTATTTCCTGATATGAACTGCTGCATTCTTTACTAGTATCTGGTTCTCTCCCTAGGAGGGAGTTAGAAAATTTAAAAACAAACTCTTGTTGGACAAAGCCTATATTAATTATTTTTTAATCTTGTTTGCATTGGAGAGCTCTTCGAAAATTTGATGAAAAAGATAAACCCTCTCCTCAGAAAAATTCATTTTCTCACACCTACACAATGCAACACAGTTCCAAGAGGTTCACAAACCTCTTGATGCCCCTGAGGACCCTTGAGGAATCTTAGACCCTGGTTATGAACTTCTGGTCTATACAGTCAAGAAAAAAAATGGAAGAACTGCTTTTTGAAATTGAACTGTGACAGTTGCCTGCTAATTCTGGCAGTACATTTTGGGAAGTCAGAATAAACCTGAATTATATTGGCCATATAGTTGCTCAAGCCTCTGCTACAACATTGGTTCAGTGGGTGGACCTCAGCTTCCCCAATGTCCCCACCTCCATGCTAACCCAAACACGAGGGAAGTTCCCAGAGGAGGAAGGGAAGAGGAAATCACTAGAGATTTTTAATTTTCTAAAATTATCACTCAAGACTCTTAATTTCCTAAAGTTAAGTCTCCTCGGCCTTGGAGTTAAAAGAAGACCTGGTTTTAATCTTAGCTCTATCACTTTCTGTTTATGTGATCTTGCCAAGCCATTTATATTTTTCGAGTATCAGCTTCTTCATCTGTAAAATGGGGATAATTTTAATAACTACCTCTCAGGGCTGTTCTGAGGACTTAGTGAGATAACAAATGTGAAAGTATTTACCAAACATCTGGCTCATAGATGGTGCTTGACAAATGTTAACTGAAATTCAGCTCTCCTAGGGCAGAGTAAGACCTTTTAGAGACCCCTCAGTATTGAAAAAATTATGGTGGAGGACTTCGAGTTTCCTGTCTGGCATGTAAGGAGCTCAGACATTGCTGCTGAGTCCTAACAACAAGTAAAAAGCTGAACAAACTGAAACAAAAACAACTTTTCTTAGATCTGTCAAATAAATGAGGTCACAGGGCAAACCACTGGACAGATCAGTAGGTACCCAGATTCACAACTTAAGGGAGCAGAAACCACCAGGGGAACCAACAGTGGGAAAACCTGTCATTGACAAATTGCTGGAGGCACAGTGTGGACAAATCTGAGAGTTAAAAACTCCAGGGGTATCTAGTCATAAGGGTCCTCCCCCACACTTCTGTACCAGTGTTCCTCACAGTGAATATTGGAAGCAAAGTACTCATATGTTCAGCAGGTGGAGGGGAAAAAGGAACCACTTTGAATATGCTAGAGCATTCTGTTCTTTTGTGTGTGTGTGTGTGTGTGTGTGGTACGCAGGCCTCTCACTGTTGTGGCCTCTCCCTTTAGCGGAGCACAGGCTCCGGATGCGCAGGCTCAGCGGCCATGGCTCACGGGCCCAGCCGCACCGCGGCATGTGGGATCTTCCCGGACCGGGACACGAACCCGTGTTCCCTGCATCGGCAGGCAGACCCTCAACCACTGCGCCACCAGGGAAGCCCGAGCATTCTGTTCTTAACAAGGCCTGCCCTCAGGAGAAACTATTTCACCAGAGCTTAACCTACTGGGTTTTATCAGAGCCTAATTTACCTTGGGGAAGGGAAATACCCAACTCTAGCCCCTTCTAGCCTTCTGTGTGGGAAAAGGGAAATACGTAACTCCAGCTCCTCCAGCCATCCTGGCCCAACTAAGATGGCAGGTGGGTGGTTTTTAAAAGCACTGGTGAAGTTCACAGTCCATGACCAAGTGGGATTTATTCCAGGTATGCAAGGCTGGTTCAACACTTGAAAATCAATTAATGTAATCCATTACATCAACAGAATAAAGAAGAAAAAATCACATTATTATATGAATAGATGCAGAAAAAGCATTTGACAAAATCCAACATTCATTCATGATAAAAACGCTTGGCAACTAGGAACAGAGGGGAATGTCCTTGATAAGGAAAATCTACAAAAACCTACATCTAATCTACTTAATGGTTAGAAACTAGAAACATTTCCACTAAGATCAGGAATAAGATGGGGATGTCCCCACTCACTACTGTTTTTCAGCATCGTACTGGAAGTCCAAGTTAATGCAGTAAGACCAAAAAAAAAAAAAAAGAAATAAAAGGTATACAGATTGGGAAGGAAGAAATAAAACTGTCTTTTTTAGCAGATGACATGATTGTCTATGTAGAAAATCTAAAAGAATTGACCAAAAAAAAAACCTCACGGAACTAGTTAATGATTATAGTAAGTGAATATCTTGATTATTGCCAGACATTAGGTAAATATAAAGAAGTCAATTGTTTTCCTCTATACCAGCAATAAACAAGTAGAATTTGAAATTAAAAAGATAATATCACTTATAGAGCACCCCCAAACTGAAATACTTAGGCATAAACCTAGCAAAATACATACAAAATTTATATGAGGAAAACAATGAAACTCTGATGAAAGATATCACAGAAGAACTAAATAAATGGAGAGATATTCCATGGAAGGATAGGAAGACTCAATATTGTCAGGATGTCAGTTCTTCCCAGCTCAATTCAATGTAAGCCCAATCAAAATTCCAGCAAGTTATTTGTGGATAAAGACAAACTGATCTCAAAGTTTATATGGAAAGGCAAAAGACCTAGAACAGCTAACTTGATACTGAAGAAGAACAAAATTGGAGAACTGACACTGCCCAATTTCAAGACTTACTATAAAGCTATAGTAATCAATACAGTGTGGTATTGGTGAAAGAATAGACAAATAGATCAGTGGAACAGAAGAGAGAGCCCAGATATAGACCCACATAGATATGGTCAATTGATCTTTGACAAATGAGCAAATTCAATACAATGGAGCAAAGATAGTCTTTTCAAAGACTGGTTCTGGAACAACTGGACATCCACAGGCAATAAAATTAATCTAGACACAGACCTTACACCCTTCACAAAAAGTAACTCAAAATGGGTCATAAAGAAAAGAAATATAAAAACGTCACCATAGCCAGACATGTAACACTTAAGAGCATTATTTTTTTGTATATGTTAGGAGTCAGTCTGTCTGGGATGTGGAGTTTTCCCTCAATTCAGTATTTTAATTTAAAAAACTAAAAATTTATCAGAAGGAAAATAAGCAGACAAAAAAATGGATTATAGAACTAAATGTAAAATGCAACACTATAAAACTCCTAGAAGATAACACAGGAGAAAACCTAGATGACCTCGGGTATGGCAATGTCTTTTTAGATATAACACTGAAGACATGCTTTATTAAAGAAATAATTTATCAGCTGAACTTTACTTAAATTAAAAACTTCTGCTCTGAGAAAGACACTGTCAAGAGAATGAGAAAACAAGCCACAACCTGGGAGAAAATATTTGCAAAAGACACATATTATAAAGGGTTTTATTCCAAAACATACAAGGAACTCTTAAAACTCAACAACCCAATTAAAAAGTGGTCAAAAGACCAGAATAGACACTTCACCAAAGAAGATATACAGATGGTAAGTAAACATATGAAAAGATGTTCAGTAACATATGCTATAAGGAAATTGCAAATTAAAACAACAATGAGATACAACTACACACCTAGTAGAATGGCCAAAATTCAAAACACTGACAACAAAAATGCTGGCGAGGATGTGCAGCAACAGGAACTCTCATTTGTTGCTAGTGGGAATGAAACATGGTACAGTCATTTTGAAAGACAGTTTGGCATTTTCTTACAAAGCTAAACATATTCTTAATATATGATCCATCAGTCATACTCCTTAGTATTTACCCAAATGAATTGAAAACTTATGTCCACACAAAAACTGCACATGAAAGTTTATAGCAGCTTTTTTTTTTAAACATCTTTATTGGAGTATAATTGCTTTCCAATGGTGTGTTAGATTCTGCTTTATAACAAAGTGAATCAGCTATACATATACATATATCCCCATATCTCCTCCCTCTTGCATCTCCCTCCCACCCTCCCTATCCCACCCCTCTAGGTGGTCACAAAGCACTGAGCTGATCTCCCTGTACTATGCGGTTGCTTCCCACTAGCTATCTAATTTACATCTGGTAGTGTATATAAGTCCATGCCACTCTCTCACTTCGTCCCAGCTTACCCTTCCCCTTCCCCGCGTCCTCAAGTCTATTCTCTACGTCTGCGTCTTTATTCCTGTCCTGCCCCTAGATTCTTCAGAACCATTTTTTTTTAGATTCCATATATATGTGTTAGCATACGGTATTTGTTTTTCTCTTTCTGACTTACTTCACTCTGTATGACAGACTCTAGGTCCATCCACCTCATTGCAAATAACTCAATTTCGTTTCTTTTTATGGCTGAGTAATATTCCATTTTATATATGTGCCACATCTTCTTTATCCATTCATCTGTTGATGGACACTTAAGTTGCTTCCATGTCCTGGTTATTGTAAATAGAGCTTTGGAGCTTTTTAAATAATTGTCAGAACATGAAAGCAGCCAAGATACCCTTCAGAATGTGAATGGATATATTGTGGTACATCTAGACAATGGAATATTATTCAGCTCTAAAAAGAAATGAGCTATCAAAGCATGAAAAGACATGGAGGAACCTTAAATTCATATTACTAAGTGAAAGAAGCCAGTCTGAAAAGGCTACAGACTATGATTCCAACTACATGACATTCTGAAAAAGGCAAAACTATGGAGACAGTAAAAGGATTAATGGTTGCCAGGGGTTTGGGGAAGGAAAAGGGGTGAATAGGCAGAGCACAGAGGATTTTTAAGGGAGTGAAACTATTCTGTACAATACCGCAGTGGTGGATACATGTCATTATGTGTGTGTCCAAACCCATAGAACATACAACACCAAGAGTGAACCCTAATGTAAACTATGGACTTTAAGTGATAATGGTGTGTCAATGTAAGTTCATTGATTCAACGTAAGTTCATTGATTGTAACAAATGTACCACTCTGGTGGGGATATTTTTTTTAACGTTTTAAAAATGTTTATTGTTTATTTATGGCTGCGTTGGGTCTTCGTTGCCGTGCGCAGGCTTTTCTCTAGTTGCGGCGAGCGGGGGCTACTTTTCGTTGCGGTGCGCGGGCTTCTCACTGCAGTTGCTTCTCGTTGCGGAGCAGGGGCTCTAGGCACAGGGGCTTCAGTAGTCGCAGCTCACGGGTTCTAGAGCGCAGGTTCAGTAGTTGTGGTGGACGGACTTTGTTGCTCCGCGGCATGTGGGATCTTCCCAGACTAGGGATCGAACCCGTGTCCCCTGCATTGGCAGGTGGATTCTTAACCACTGCACCACCAGGGAAATCTAGCAGGGATATTGCTTGTGGGGAGGTTGTGTTTGTATGAGGACAAGGGGGCACATGGGAACTCTGTACTTTCCACTCAATTGTAAACCTAAAACTGCCCTAAAAAGTAAAGTTTAGGGCTTCCCTGGTGGCGCAGTGGTTGAGAGTCCGCCTGCTGATACAGGGGACACGGGTTCGTGCCCCGGTCCGGGAAGATCCCACATGCCGCGGAGCGGCTGAGCCCGTGAGCCATGGCCGCTGAGCCTGCGCGTCCGGAGCCTGTGCTCCGCAACGGGAGAGGCAGTGAGAGGCCCGCGTACCGCAAAAATAAATAAATAAATAAATAAATAAATAAAAAGTAAAGTTTATTAATTAAAAAAAAGCAAAAAAAAATCGTGGTCCACCTCCACTCCTACAAGTAATTTGAATTGTGGGCCACCTCCACTCCTACAAGTAATTTGAATTAAGAACAACATATAATAAACAAACCTGGGCTTCCCTGATGGTGCAGTGATTAAGAATCCACCTGCCAATGCAGGGGACACAGTTCGATCCCTGGTCTGGGAAGATCCCACATGCCGCGGAACAACTAAGTCCGTGCACCACCACTACTGAGCCTGCTCTCTAGAGGCCGTGAGCCACAACTACTGAAGCCCACGTGCCCAGAGCCCGTGCTCCACAATAAAAGAAGCCACTGCAATGAGAAGCCCGCGCACCGCAACGAAGAGTAGCCCCCGCTCACCGAAACTAGAGAAAGCCTGTGCACAGCAACGAAGATGCAACACAGCCAAAAAAAACCCCACAAAAAAACATATAATAAACCTGAAGGGAAATATTATTTTTTCTTATGATGGCATCAGAGCTTTTAAAAAAAATATGTCAAATTCTTTGTGTGTGTGTGTGTGTGTGTGTGTGTGTGTGTGTGTTTGTGTGTGAGCCTGCCTTGCTGGTATCCCAGGAGCATGCTTCATCTTCCAACTCGGTAACGCAAGCACTGAATTCCCCAAGTACACAGCTCAAGGTCATAATCAAGGATGTCAGGAAGGAAGACTTGACAGTGGGGGTGTGGGCATCATAGTCAGGTTCAGAGACACCAGAACAGTTTCCTCCGAGGGTTCATCGTCAGGACTCCTGCCCATGGGTCACTCTCCTGGGGTCAGGCTGCCCCTTCCCTCTCTCTGCATCCTCGTAGCAGCTGTATTAGTGGATCGAAAGTGCTCATGCAACCCTGTATAGCCCACCCCTTGGATGTGTCAGTTATCTTACTTCTCAGGTGGCCTTTCTCTTTCTAAAGCAGAACTGAAATTTCACCTGGGCAGTCAGCTGGAGCAACCACAGAACTTTCATTTCCTTTTTATCATAGGGAGAAAGTTCTGAACACTATTATTTCACCAAGAGAAATTGGGTGCTGGGAGAGTAGAGGCTGAGTGGGGACTTGGTTCACACCTGTGGCTCCTAACCCAGCGCTCACCTGGGGGATCTTGTGACGATGCAGATTCCTGGCTCCACCCAAGACCTACCCTGGGCAGGAGTTTGTCATTTCTTAAGTGTTCCTCAAATGATTCTGGTGATCTTCTAGGCTAGGGAACCATTGGGGTAGAGAAATAAATCTACCTGCCCAAGAGCATTCAGCCTTCCCTAAACTGGTCCCATGTTTCCTGTTTTAAAGTCTTTGATCACATCTCCCTTTCGCTGCTCCTTCCCATATTTGCAAATACCTTTATTATGTCACTTATATGATATCATATGTGTTTTTTTTTTCCTTTACCAGATGAGCTCCTCAAGGCAGAGATCATGCCTTATTCATCTTTGTGTTTCCTGTTCCCAGGGTTACCACTTATAGTTGAGAAGGTTGTTCACTCCGCACAAGACCTTAGTGTGAGGGGTAAGTGGAGCTGTAAGTGATTCTGAAATCTAGCCTGACTCACCAAGTCATGAGCCCTGATTTTGACCTCTGAATATCTAGAGGAGGGATGCCTTTTCTAATTAAATAAAGGTGCTCTATTGGCTATTGCTGGCCCTGTCTGCACCTAGCAACACAAAAGGTAGTGTTTACTGAGCATCTATTCCAAGAAAGGCACAGAGTTTAGGATTTTGCGTAGAGAGTAGGTGATTAAGTCGTGTTTGTTAAATTGAATTAAAATCTTCTTCCTCATGTCTGGCTTTCATAATCTTCTCATTCTGCAAGGCCTTGCTGAATATCACTTCTAGGTGAAGTCTTCCTCCAGCCTCAGTCATTGCCCCAATTCATTCCTCCTTGGAGACACAGCAGCACCTGGTTTATATCTCTAGAACAGCACTTTCTGTGGTCATACATTGGAGTTGGTGTATCCCACCGCCCAGTGAGCCCCTCATAGGCATGGGCTCCTTATTCAGCTCCTAGATCCTGGGTGTTTAGACATCATAATGAAGGTTTATTAAATGAATAATAACCCCACCCCCAAGTGGCCCGTTAGACTCTGGGTTTCACTGCATCATGTAAAGATACAGTAGCTTTCATCCCTGTCACCTGAAACTGGGAGCAAAATTTCAGAAATTAGTGTTAATTCAACTCATTATATATATGTGTGACTATGTATATATATTACATATATGAATGTATATGTGTGTACATACACATGTATATTAAATCAGCTTCGTGGGCAATACTGGGCCAAGTTAAAGAGGTGATTGGCAGACAATTCTGCTGGTTGCTCATGCTCTAATGATATTTAAGTGTATGTATCAGGTTATAGCTGTGTGTCAGGAAGTCTGCATTTTGGTTTCATTGATGCAGTAGACAGTTCTGGAGTTGCCCCATGTCCGAGGTTTAAAAATAAGCCCTAGGGCTTCCCTGGTGGCGCAGTGGTTGAGAGTCCGCCTGCTGATGCAGGGGACACGGGTTCATGCCACGGTCCGGGAAGATCCCATGTGCTGCGGAGCGGCTGGGCCCGTGAGCCGTGGCCACTGAGCCTGCGTGTCCGGAGCCTGTGCTCCACAATGGGAGAGGCCACAGCAGTGAGAGGCCCACGTACTGCAAAAAAAAAATAAAATAAAAATAAGCCCTGCCCTGGGCTAATCTTTCTCCCTTTTTCTAGGAGGGAGGTGCAGAAGAGGGGGGTGACTTCCATAATTGCATGAGTTCCTCCTCATTGATCTACATGGATCCTGAGATGTACAAATAATGTGGAACATGAAAGTAGGAAGTGAAACATGCCCAATTATGGCCAAACTCGGGGATGTTGTTAGGAAAGCTCAGTGTCTACTTTCAGCACACCTTTATTTATTAGATTAACCTGACTGAGGCATATGGGCCTCTGGAAGTCAAAGGAAGCTCAGGATTCTTCTGCTTTTTGTAGCTCCTGATAAATGAAAATATGAAGAAGGTCTAAAGCAGTGTGATACAGGACTTCCCTGGTGGAGCAGTGGTTAAGAATCCGCCTGCCAATGCAGGGGACACAGGTTAGATCCTTGGTCCGGTAAGATCCCACATGCCGCAGAGCATCTAAGCCCGTGTGCCACAACTACTGAGCCTGCACTCTAGAGCTCACAAGCCACAACAACTGAGCCCACATGCCACAACTACTGAAGCCCACGTGCCACAACTACTGAAGCCCACATGCCTAGAGCCCGTGCTCCGCAACAAGAGAAGCCACCGCAATGAGAAGCCCATGCACCGCAACGAAGAGTAGCCCCCGCTCACCACAACTAGAGAAAGCCTGTGTGCAGCAATGAAGACCCGACACAGCCAAAAATTAAAAAAAATTTTAAATAAATAAATTCATTAAAAAAGAGCAGTGTGATACATATTGTGGTATATTTTAAATATTTAACATTAATATTTTTACCACAAAAATGTAATTTTATAATGTTATTCACAAGTTATTGCAGAAATAGAAAGCAATATTAATTCAAAGTAGACTCTAAGTGCCATAGTCCAGAATCAAGTGTAATTCCACTGGTGTAGCACAGTGACTCTAAGTGTAAGTTCTTTTGTAGATGATGCCAAAAATGCATCTGAGGTTTTTTCAGTGTAGGGATCTGGATTAATTGGCTCTCATCTCTTTCCCCAACTTGCCTAGTGTCAAAGAAAGAGCTTAAGGCATACTATAGGACCTGTTTCTTGAATTAATGGGCACTGAAGGTGCCAGGCATAGAGACTCTCACTGATGGATTCAAATGGCTGTGAGGGCATCAAAAAGGGTGCGTTGGGCGGAGAAGCATGGGCAGTGTGAATGGAAACCCTGATCATTAATTACGCACATTTGCTTGGTCTTCCACTGGAACTGCAAAATAAGGAGAATTTGTTTCAATTTCAGGCACAGTTGGGAAAGCACAGGATTGGTCTTAGAGAGTCATTTTGACTTTTGGACCAAGTCCAGCACACCCAACTGCATTCTTGGGTAGCCTCTTCTCAAGTTAGACGTTACATACAGAGAAAGGATGTGCCATGGCTATAGGATAGAGTTAACGAGGGCAGTTTTTCAGCAAATCAAGTCCTTGTTTATGCACAATATTTCCTCCTTTGGATATGAAGTCATATGCTCTTCTGGGGCCCTAAGTCTACCAGAAGAGGTAGGGACATGAGGCAAAATTTGAGGACAAGTAGATGGAGAAAACCCTTATGAATGGTAGAATTTGTGGAACTGTCATCTTGGATAGCCCTAGGCTGAACCCTGATCCTGGTGTCAGAATGACCCATGACCCTGGCCAAAGATAAACATGAAGGGGGACTTCCCTGGCGGTCCAGTGGTTAGGATTCTGAACTTCCACTGGGCAAGGGTTCAGTCCTTGGTCAGGGAATTAAGATCCCACATGTCTGCGTGGAGCGGCCAAGAACAAGTAATTAATTAATTAATTTTAAAAAATCAAGGGAAAAGAAGTTAATATTGCAGACAGGGGTCAGCAAACTTCTTCTATAAAAGGCCAGAAATAGTATGTTAGTCTTTGTGTGCTATACCAGTGGTCCCCAAACTTTTTGGCACCAGGGACTGGTTTCATGGAAGACAATTTTTCCACGGACGGGGTGTGGTGGTTGTGAGAATGGTTCAGGCGGTAATGCTAGCAGTGGTAATACGGGCAGTGGTAATGCGAGCAGTGGTTCAGGCGGTAATGCGAGCAGTGGTACTGCGAGCAGTGGTTCAGGCGGTAAGGTGAGCAGTGGGGAGTGATGGGGAGTGGCAGGTGAAGCTTCGCTTGCTCGCCCGCCGCTCACCTCCTTCTGTACTGGTCCGTGGCCGGGACGTTGGGGACCCCTGTGCTATACAACCTCTGTTGCAACTACTCAGCTCTGCTGTTGTAGCATGAAAGCAAGTGAATGTGCGTGGCTGTGTTCCAACGAAATTTTATTTCGGAAAACAGGTTGCGGTAGGTTTGGCCCACAGACCATAGTTTGCTAACCCTTACTCTGGACTACCGCAAGCAGAAAATTGTGTGTCTTCAAGAAATATCAAGTCTAAAATATGATCAAAGAGCACTTTTGACTCTATAAAAGGGACCCCTAGACTTAAAAGGGACCCCTAGACTAAGTGAGCTTGAATCTCAGATCTATTATTTATAAGTTGTGGGACTTTGGGAAAAAACACATAACTTCTCTCATCTTCACGTTTCTCATTTGTCAGACGGAGATTGTAAAACCAGCTTCGCCTACCCCAGCATTATTGTGATGCTCAAACAAACTGTAATGAATCAGAGGAAAGAAGCTCTTATTAGTACTAGTATAGAATTGCAGGAACACCTGTTGCTTTAAAGACTAAAGCTCCTTCATGGAGGAGGTGGTGTTTTTTCACCCATCATTGAGTCTTTGGTACCTGCCATATATTGGCACTCAGAATAAATTTATTGACTTTATAAATGAAACAGATAAAATATTTCCTTCCTTCAAATCAGTGTGGTATTATTTGAATAGACTGGACAAATAGAAGCTCACAGTGAAATAATTTGAAACTAGGACATGAGCCATTTAAATTTTGAAGTTTAGCTACATTTGGAGAGTATTTCTGGACGAACTTGCCTAAACAACTTTGGACACGTAGAGAAGAGCTCCCATCAGGATATTACATACACATTTCCAACTGCACTCAGATATATTGGAAGTGTTCCATAATCAAGGGAGGGTTTTCCCTCGGGCCTTTAAAAATTTCTCATCAGTAATATCCTCATCACAAGAGAATCCCGACTGAGTACCCTGGGACAGCCACTAGTTTCAACACTTGTATCCCGTGGCTGGACATGACCATGTGCACAAACTCCTCATACTCATGATACCAGCTTGTTAAGCAAGTCAGGGGTCTGTTTGGTGTTTTACAGATATGTCATTGCCAAAATAAATGCTCAAGATAACAATCTGTTATGAATACTACTGATGCCAATAAAAAGAAAATGAACAATGTTTCCTTCATTGCTTTTTCCACCAAGCAGTCAAATTGAGAGGCTTCATTCATTACAGCTGTAGATAATCACACTAAAGAGAAAAGTTGTTTCATCAAGTTAGGGGAAATGTGAACAACTTCAAGTGAATTAGAGTGTTCTTTCTAAAGCTGGTTTATAGGAAGAATCTGGATCATAATTTAACTGTTGAAACAATTTTGTTCATGTGTGTTTTTCCTTCCTATTGTAAACCTGAGGAAAATGCGACACAGTTTGCTTTTAACATGTTCACATATGTGCCTAGTGAATGTCTTAAATCAAGAGATAAACCTTTGTATTTCCAGGGATAAAAACTTGACACACCTGGCACTCACATAAATGTGCTGAGCGAATCCATAAATGAACCAATAATTCTAATATTAAAAAAAAAAAGAAAATGAAGCAAAAACCTTATGCTCCTATGTCATGGTTGTATCCTAGCCCCACTGACTTTCCATTTTGGAGGCAGCAGCGAACAGTGGGAAGAGCATGAGCTCTGGAGCCCGCCAGACTTGTGTTAAGATCACAATGATAGCATGTTAGAGATTTGTGGCCTTGAATGGTTTACTTAATCTCAGTTTTACGTCTCAAGGTTATTGTGAGAATAAGACGGATCAATGTAAATAGAAGTACCTAATGCAGTGCTGCTGGGATCCAGTCTTGGGTGGGAGTGGAGAAACATTCTGAGAACTGGGGGGTCTTGCCGGCTGGGTAGCCTCTCCCGAAGGGAGCTACGACAATGAACTTCTTCCAGGGCTTTGCCTTCTGCCCATTATATGTAGGCTCAATGAAGATGAAAAATGTTCCTGATCAGGGTATGATGTGAGGGAATGGTTCCTGGACAATCTTCCTTTTTTTTTTTTTTCTTTTTTTTGCGGTACGCGGGCCTCTCACTGTTGTGGCCTCTCCCGTTGCAGAGCACAGGCTCCGGACGCGCAGGCTCAGCGGCCATGGCTCATGGGCCCAGCTGCTCCGCCACATGTGGGATCTTCCAGGACCGGGGCATGAACCCGTGTCCCCTGCATCGGCAGGCGGACTCTCAGTCACTGCGCCACCAGGGAAGCCCCCTGGACAATCTTAAAAGAAGTGACCAAAAGACTAACGGGCAGGAAGAGGCCCTGGGTGACCATCCCAGAGAAAAGAGCCAACACTAATGACCTTTTTGTTCTTTTCCTTTTAACATTTCCATCTGTTAGCTTGTATAATAAGGGTTTGTCTGCATCGAATATAATGCAGTTGCTTTGGGTAGCCATTTGAGAGGGTGGTGTACTGGTTGGGAGAGAAGGCTTTAAAACTAGACTACTTGCTGGGCAGATTAGTTAGCTCCTCTGAGTCTCCACTTCCTTATTCCTGAGGATTATAGTCTTCATTCTCTGCTCGCTGTGTTTTTTCCCTGCTTTCTGGCTTCTGCTTATACAGAGATTCTGCCTGCACATCACTGTAGTTCACTCAGGGCTGTAAGCCTAATTACTGAGGTCTCTGGGTAGAACTGTTCACTTCAGACCCTCAGAAGCTGCTGGCTAGCCTATGGTTGCCTGCCTGTCGGTCAGTTGCCCACCCCAGGTCCAATCAGCATGGCCAACAGGGAGACAGGGTGGACATGGTCACATAAAGTAACTCAGGGCTGGCTGCTTAGCCAGGGACTGTAGACAGAGCCATTCCTCATAGGAGACTGTGGGTATGATATGCACCGTGATTGATGCCCAGGACACAGAGGTTAGCCAGAGAGCTTGAATGCAAGGTAGACAATGGTAACTGCAATAAAAGAAATGCGGACAAAGAGGTTTGCAAGTTCAGAGGAGAAGGAAGCTGCTTTCTAGCTAGGGCAGTAGGGGAAAGGCTCCATGAAAGAAAGGACCTCCAGAGCATCTAGTTCAACTCCTTAGATTATTACAATAAACTCTCAACGGTCTCCCCACCTGCAGCCCCTCTCCAATTCAATCTATTTTGCACACATTGCTGATTAATTTATTCACAACCAAGTCAGTCAGGGCTCATCCCTGGACTTGAAGGCAGGGGTCAGTCCTACCCAAACCTCACGACTAGGAACTTTAGGGAGTTTCTACAATGAACTTATCCCACCGTCTGGCCACAAGCACTGATTAAAGGATGGGGGTATGACAAAGGTCAGGCCAGTCACAGACAATGAGATCTACCAGGAAACAGGCGTTCCTCTTCTCCGCTGAATTCGACGTGGAAGAACGCGGTCTTCGAATCCACTGGCAGTTATCTTACAGGAACAAGAGGAGAGACTTCTGAGAACAGAACACTCACTGAGGAAGTAGAGCTGGGAGATAGAGATAGATTAATAGAAAGAGAGAAAGCGAGAAAGAGACAGAGACGACAGACAGAGAGAGGAACTGGGTCTTGGACACATCATTTTGGGAACGTAAGGGGAGTAGAGGGCAATAGTGAAAAATGTAATTCACTGGGAGCACTGGAGCAGGGATGTTAAGATTGGAAAGAGATCACTGAGGTCTTGAATGGGGGATAAGAGGCTTGTTTTTTTTCTATAGGCAATAGGAAGCTACTGTGATATGAGTGGGGTTGTGGATAAATTAATCAGCAATGTGTGCAAAATAGATTGAATTGGAGAGGGGCTGCAGGTGGGGAGACCATTGAGAGTTTATTGTAATAATCTAAAGAGTTGAACTAGAGCAGGTGCAGTGGGGCTGGAAAGAGGAGAAAGGTGCAGAAAAATAGGAACACAGATTCCAGTGTTCAGAGTGAGATCTTGTCACTTTCTAAAGGCTGCATGAGCGAAGGAGGGTGCCGACACACAAGCCAAGGCTGGAAGAGCGCCATTCCTAAACTTTTTGGATGGCTCCTCCAGGGCCGTAGTTTATCACCATAAAAGATGGATGTAAAAGATTAGACAACAGATTAGATGAAGGCTCTGCTTAGGTATGATTTTTGTCACAATGCAAATGGATCATGATAAAATTTTACAGCATTGAAAAATACCTTGTGGAGTTGGGTCACCAGCATACTTCAGGAGATATTTATAGACAGTGCTAGCAAAATATTTTTGAAAGGGGTGGCATAAAACATACAAATCAGTTTGTTGAGATTTGAAATTTTTCTCTAACTAGCTGTGTGACCCTGGTAAATCACCCTGTCCGAGGTTTACTTAACTGTAAAAAAAAAAAAAAAAAGAAGAAGGAGGGTAAAGCTGCTTCCTGGGGTAGCAGTCCTACCTCACGATCTCATAGGAAAACTCCTTGCCAGTTCCTAACAAATAAAAGGTAAAATAAATAAAAATATTAAAAATAACAAATACAAGATAAATATGTTTCTGTGCTCCCTCCTTTTCTTTTTCTTTCTTTTTTTTTTTTTTTGCGGTACGCGGGCCTCTCACTGTTGTGGCCTCTCCCGTTGCGGAGCACAGGCTCCAGACGCGCAGGCTCAGCGGCCATGGCTCACGGGCCCAGCCGCTCCGCAGCACGTGGGATCTTCTCGGACCGGGGCACGAACCCGTGTCCCCTGCATCGGCAGGCGGACTCTCAACCACTGCGCCATCAGAGAAGCCCTCTTTTTTTTTTTTTTTGCGGTACGCGGGCCTCTCACTGTTGTGGCCTCTCCCGCTGCGGAGCACAGGTTCCGGACGCGCAGGCTCAGCGGCCATGGCTCACGGGCCCAGCCGCTCCGCAGCACGTGGGATCTTCTCGGACCGGGGCACGAACCCGCGTCCCCTGCATCGGCAGGCGGACTCTCAACCACTGCGCCATCAGAGAAGCCCTCTTTTTTTTTTTTTTTGCGGTACGCGGGCCTCTCACTGTTGTGGCCTCTCCCGTTGCGGAGCACAGGCTCCGGACGCGCAGGCTCAGCGGTCATGGCTCACGGGCTCAGCCACTCCGCGGCATGTGGGATCTTCCCGGACCGGGGCACGAACCCGCGTCCCCTGCATCGGCAGGCGGGCTCTCAACCACTGCGCCAGCAGGGAAGCCCCCTCCTTTTCTTTCGTTCTAGGTATGCTTTGCGTTTACAGGCTGCCCTTCCACAGGTACTATTTGTACTGTCACAACGTGTTTGATAGGTTTCCTATAGCTTTTATGGTTAAATCAGTAGATTCTAGTACCATCTGCATTACAGATTTGGGATGGCCTTTCTTGGCGCTGTATTCTATAACAGTGGACTAAATAAAATACAGTATTTTATTATGATGATGTGCTTAAGGAGCTAAAAACTATCTCTGATTTATAATAGTGGGGGAAGTGTGGTGCTCCATGGCAAGGGGTTATGGGTGTGGCAAGCACTGTGACTGACACCTCTACAGCAGGGGGATAATATGGATGGCTAAAATGCAAGGGAAAATGATTAGGGCCATAGCAGAAGCATAACCGAAGTCCCATGACCAGGGGAGAGCCACTATTACGGATCCAGCGTCATAGGTGTGTCAGCTCCCCATTTCCCCTCCACCACTATTTATTGAATGCTTACTGTGTGCTAAGTGTTTGTATTATTTCGTTCAATTCTTGAAATAACCCTATGAGGTAGATAAAGCATTATTATTGTTCTAAATGAGCATAATCTGTCAAATGTACTGACGAGGAGACTGAAGCTTAGGTCACTTGTCCAAGGTCACAAAGATAAGCAGTAGGTGACAGAGCAAGGACTTGAATCTGAGCTTTAAGGATTCTAGAGCCCAGGGGTTTAACTATTGCCCCAGATTGCTTGTGCTGAGATTCCCTGGGAAGGTCTCTCTTATCTTTTCTTTTAGAGGCACATGATTTATATCACCTATCTGCAATGGGATGGAGTGAAAAGGGGATTTGGGAACTGTTGTCTCTTCAAGATTACTCAGCTCTTTGATTTCTCCCCTGGGAGCTACACTGACTGTCAGCTAGAAGGTGCTGGAAAAAAATTAGATTGCTCCAGTGTGTTCACTTGTATGCAATTTATTATTTCTAAAGATAAGGCCTAAAGACACCTTACTGCATTATATTTTTTCCAGTGAATGAAAGCAGAGGGCATCTGTTTAGTATTTGAGACATGCACCTGGCTCACTTTGGTTAAAAGAGAAAAGTAAATATTAAAACATAGTAATCCAAAGAAGGACTCCCTCTGTGGCTGGCTTGCCCTCTGCTTTGAGTATGGGCCTCAAAGGCGATACTTTAGATTTGGGGCTGCCAGAAAAGGATGTCATTGCTCTTGATTAATTGGGAAGACTAAAGATCACCCTAGGAGAGGGCTTGGATTCCCTCCTAGGGTCTAACCCTTCTAGATCTGGATCTGAAGCTTAGAAAAAGTGCTGAGAATCTATCAGAGGGTGAGATAGAAGGAGAGGTCGTCTCCTTCAATACCTTCCTTGAACTGTGGAAGAAAGGAATTCCCTGGCAGTCCAGTGGTTAGGGCTCTGTGCTCTCACTGATGAGGGCCTGGGTTTGATCCCTGGTCAGGGAACTAAGATCCCACTAGCTGCATGGCGTGGCCCCAAATAAATAAATAAATAAAAATAAAAAACTGTGAAAGACATTGATGCCCAGTGTGCTGGATACATGCCAAATGCCCCTCCAGCCCTTCTCACCCTTTTCCACTTTGTGCTATATCCTGGGAGGCTACCCTGGATGTACTGTATCACTGGGTTCCCTTATTCTCTGGCATTCCGTTTTTTTTTTTTTTTTTTTTTTTTGCAGTATGCGGGCCTCTCACTGTTGTGGCCTCTCCCGTTGTGGAACACAGGCTCCGGACACACAGGCTCAGCGGCCATGGCTCACGGGCCCAGCTGCTCCCCGGCATTTGGGATCTTCCCGGACCGGGGCATGAACCCGTGTCCCTTGCATCGGAAGGCGGACTCTCAACCACTGCGCCACCAGGGAAGCCCTGGCCTCCAGTTTGATTAGACCAAAGGGAAGCACACACAGGAGATCGGACGGCAGGAGGAGATCAAGGTAAGGGTATTATTTCCTTAACTCCCTCCCCTGCTAGGGCACTCTGTGGGCTGCATCCCTCCTCTGATGGCCATAGCATCCTAACAGGTGGCCTCTCAATACATCTGCCCTCTCTGGTCCTAGTGACTGCTTCTCCTTTGCTCCTTCATGGCCTAGCAATAGTAAGGACTCCTCGAGGTCACTAGCCCTGAGATACCCACTATCCATTTGTGCACATGTCTTTGTAAATAGCCCTGTTATTATGCTCTAAGAAAATTACCCAGTTTGGATGTGCCATCTGTTGCCTGCTGGGACCCTGACTGATATACCCAGAGAGGTTTAATGACTTGCCCAAGGTCTCCGGAGGATTTGATTACATACCAGTATGTGCTAATGAGAAGAGGTAACGCTGGCATTTTTTATAGTATATGAAACACATTCATAAATTGGGTGCAGGAAAGGCATTAAGCTTCCCACTTAGAGACTAGGAAGTTGAATCTTAGAGGAGGGATTTGCCGCAGCTGGTGAACATCAGAGTCATCCTCAAACCCAATGCATGGGCTCTGCCAGTCACGCCATGCCCGCCCACAGGTCAGGGCTCAATTCTTCACTAGCACAACTCTATAATTTGAGCATCAGGAAAACAAACATACTCAGAGTCCCTTCTTCCAGGCCCAGAGCTAGAGATGTTACATACACAGTCCAACAACTTGTGGGGCCAGTGGTATCATCCCTATTTTACAGATGAGGAAAGTGAGGCTCAGAAGGCTGAATATCTTATTCAAAGTCATGCTGCTGGGAAGTAGCTGGAATCTGAACCCAGGCCTGTCTGCCGGCTCTTTTCACTACCCCACGCTGCCTCTTTGTGCAGAGATGTGGATTTCTGAAGGTTCTGCAGGCTGCAGGCTAGCACACTCATTGTATTTTTCTCTCATCAAACCAGTCCCAGCTTGGCCTTCATACTAACTCTGGGACCTTGGCTTGGCTTTCCTGTTGGGCAGCCAAAGAGTCTTTTGTGGATAAACCATGACAGAAAATGGAGTGGAGCTGATTAAGACCAAGAGATAACAAGGCCAGGCCAGGCCAGCCCTTTGTCTGAGACAGCCTGGGAAAAATGCAGCCGTGGTCAGCACGGCCTCTATTGTTACTTCTGAGGGGGTAGGGGTGCCAGAGGGTGTTCTTCAGCTTTGACGAGCATCTCAATCTGCAGTGCTGAAGGGTGCATCTAATCTACCAACTTAGTAGTAAAAAAATTTCCCTGGACCCACTAGCTTTCATAACATAAAAGCAGAGTCAGAGGCTGTTTCTGGCTCAGTATTTGGTCACCTACTCTCTGTGTGGCCTTAAGGGCTCACTTCTCCAGTTTGGACCTCAGTTTCCTTATCTGAAATATAGAGGAGATGGGTGAATCCAGGGCTCTGCCACTGTCTTCCCAATTTGTCCTTTATGAGTTGGGAGTCTGGGGAAGTATGTGAAGCCTTCCAAGCCCTCCCCATTCACGCCCCATCCCTTAGCAGGACATCAGGGTTGTACTGTTAGTGGATTTGCATCAGTCAATTCACATTTTCCCTATTTACTCACATCCATAAACAGCTGCCCCAAACCAGGCAATGGCCTGTAGTATGGAGGGGGCAGGATCAGACTCAGGACTTTGCACAGTATTTTCACCAGCTACCAAACCTTGAGTGGTGCTTGTTACAGTCTTGGGAAGTAGTGTAGGTGAAGAACTGGTCCAACTTCCCCTTACTTTACAACCGTGAAAAGCAGACCCTGGGATGCTAAGTGACTTTCCCAGGACATCCATTGCCCTGGTATTAGAATGGGGCCCCCCCATGCACTGCACTGTTATCACCAAGGAAAACCATTACTGGGCTTGATGAGAGTCTCCATTTGAAGTTACTGCTTTGAGGATCAAACAGAAATGATAAACATCCAGCTTAGGGGGACAGACATAGAAAATGTAGATAAGCAAAAAGAGGAAAATGAAATGGGTGTGATTTGATGCCCTGCCGTTTTGGCTTAAGCAGAGCAGGGACTTTGTGAGATGTACTGCAGCCTGGCTTAAAACCCAGCAGAGACTGAACTTCTTGTTCTTGTTGGCAGGTTTAAGGGCTAGTGGTCACTCTGTTTTCTGTTTTGGGAGGGCCTTTGGCCAGAGTTTCTGAGTACTCAACTCAAGCCAAGCAATGAAGCAATCACCAGTAGACAGAGAAAGGGAAACTCTTTCTCCTGGCTGAGTGAGGAGGTAGCTCCTTGGTGATACAGCCCAGGGGATGGGGTGGTCCCCAAGACAAGTGGGTAAATCTATAGAGACATTTGCTGTGTGGGAAGATTTGCCTCCCTCTAATGCCCTCTTTTAGGGGGTGGTTCTCTTTTCACATATCCTAAGAAATAGCTGCTTCCAGATGCATTTTGGCTCTGAAGACTATGTTTCCTATGACCAATTAAAAAAACTCTGTTCCAGGCTTGAGACTTAGAATTTCAGAGTGTCTGAGCCTGCAAGGACACTATAGCCCATCCAGTCCCAACCAACTTATTTAACACATGGGGAAACTGAGGTTCAGAGATGGCTCACTGCATGTCATATGGTAAATTATTGGCAGTGCCAGGCCTAAGACATAGGTCTTCTGGTTCCATTCTGTGTGCTAGACATCAGTTTCAGACACATGGGAAATGTGTTCTCAGCCACCATGGGATAGTGAAAGGGAGTCAGTGCTTTAAAATAAGTAATTAGTAGCCTTAATTCCATAAACATGATAACAATGAGCTGAAATTTATCCAGAGCTTGTTGTATGCTAGCAGTTTTATAGTCATTATCTTATTTAATGTCCACAGTAACCTATAAAGGAGATGTTATTATTCCAAGTTTTTCAGATGAGAAAACTGAGGCTTAAGGGGTGACATCATTTGCCCAAATTCACACAACCAGCAAATAGCTCAGAGAGGATTAGAACTTAAGTCTGATGTCTCCAACTCCTTAGATTAACATAAAATGATCCTGTAAAGTTTGGTCTGAAATGAGGCACAACTTTAAAGCATCTTTTTTCTTCATACCTGAATGTTTTAGTAAACCCATATGGGACTGAGCTCAATGATTTAAAAGCAGTAGCTCTCAAGCTCTAGTGGGCATCAGAGAGAACCTCTGAAAACCCAGACTGCTGGCCTCTCTCCCAGAGTTCCTAATCCAGTAAATCTGGGTGTGATATGTGGATCAGCCTTTCTAGCAAGTTTCCAGGTGACACTGATGATGCGGATCTGGGGACCACGTATAGAGAGTCACTGACTTAAAGGAATCATTAAAAGGTTTTGTGTTAACTGAATTTTCTTGCACTAAGTCTCATTTTCCAAGTAAATACTCAGGAACAAAGCTGCTACATCTCAGTAAAACATTCTTGTCAGGAGATACAAGAAATGATATTATCACTTGATTTCCTAATTACCCTATTAAAAGCGTTGCTGAGAGGTCTTCAGTTGGGATGAATTGTCAGGAAGGTTAAAGATTTAGATTAGGGACTTCCCTGGTGGCGCAGTGGTTAAGAATCCGCCTGCCAACGCAGGGGACACGGGTTCAAGCTCTGGGCCGGGAAGATGACACGTGCCGTGGAACAACTAAGCCCATGTGCCACAACTACTTGAAGCCCATGTGCCTAGAGCCCGTGCTCCGCAACAAGAGAAACCACTGAAATGAGAAGCCCGTGCGCTGCAACGAAGAGTAGCCCGTGCTCGCCTCAACTAGAGAAAGCCTGCGTGCAGCAACGAAGACCCAACGCAGCCAAATATTAAATAAATAAATAAATTTATTTATTTAAAAAAAAAGATTTAGGTTAGAAAGCACAGGCTGCAGCAGCAAAAACAAATAACTCCAGGCATTTCTTCTGTCCATGAGGCAGTCTTCTTAAGACTGAGGGTCCTGAGGGGGAGAGTGTGAGTGGCTGAGCCAATCATTTCTGAGCCAATCACTGTGGACAGAGAAATGTGATGCTCTGATTGGCCAGACCTGAGTCACATGCCTACTCCTAAAGCAGGAAGTGAAATGGACTCCTGGAAATGAATTCCACCCAGGTGCAGAACCTGAAGAGGGGTTGGGAGTGGTCCCCCTGGAGGAAGCCTGGGGATGAGGACACAAGAAAGAAGGGTAAATGGATGCCAGGTGCCACACATGCCCACATTTCTAGTTGCCAGGCAACCTTTTACCTTTTAGTTCTGGTTACTCTTCTTTCCCACAAAGTTCTCCTAGCACAAGGGCTGACTCTTCCGTAGATGGAAGGGTGCCAAACCCTGGAAGCCTTGAGGGAAGTGGAAAGAGATCCAGGATAGAGATTTGGGTTTTAGTCCTCTTCTGCCACGAATTTCCTTCCCTCTGCGAGTCTCTTTTCCTGTCAGCTGTAAAATGAGGAGACTGGATAGGATCCCTATGGGTGCTTGCAACTCTAATAGGCTGTGGTTCTGGGCAGTGTCTTAGGCAGTGGGGCCCTCCCAGTGCCTTTCAGTATCTCAGAAATGAAGGCAGCTTTCTCTAAACATGGGCAGTCCCTGCCATGAAATGACACAGCTTGCTAGAAGGAGCCTCAGTCTTGGCATCAGACAGACTGACTTCTCAAATACCTGTGTGACCTGGGCAAATTAATTAACCTGTCTGAACCTCCTAATATAAAGTGGTGTTAATGGTAATCCCCACCTGGTCTCAAAGGTTGTTGAGAGAATAAGACAGTGGATGTGAAAGTGCTTTGTAAGCCCTCAAGCGTTGTGTAGTTAGAGGGCCTACCCACCCAGGGCTCCTGCCTCCCAGGCCAGTGTGATTCAGGGAGTCTGCTCTGAGAAACAGTTAGTGCCCACATTCAATGAGCATGAGCCCTTCCACAAGGCAAGTGTCTGCTGCTTACAGAGCATTTGTCCTAAACCCTGTTATTCTGCGCATGAGTGCCGTATCAGGTGGTAAACTGAGGCAACTGGGAGGGTGGAGTGGGGGTAGGAGGGAGAGGCCACTGATGATTCCAAATCTTGCAGGGAGAGTCTGCCCTGGAGTTTCAGTGTGGGGACCAGGACCCAGTGGCTCACAGGGAGTAGGAAGCCAGGCTCCGTCCTTCTCTTCTGACCATCCTGTCCCTCTGAGCGGGCCGTTGGACAGAAGCCTCCCTCTCACTTGTCTAGTGGGGAGGGGTTAGCCATTTCCACTCTGATATCTCACAGTCATCTCAAATTAATATGTTCAGAATCGGTGTCTTAATCTTGATCCTCGCCTCCAAAATCTGTTTACTCCTAATTCTGTAAACGTCACTTGCAGCCATTGAGTCTCCCATGCAAGATACCTATGGGTCAGGATCCTTGACATCTCCCTTTCTCTTTTACCCCCCACCCCCAAATCCATCATCCAATCCTGTCTATTCGCCCTTTAAAGTATACTTCATTTACACGGATTTTCCCCCCATTCTCACCACTAACACTCCTGAGACACTCATTCCAGTGAAGGGGGACATATATCAGGCCAGAGTAAACTTGCCAAAATGCAAATCTGATGGCATTGCTATCTCTCTTACAAGTCTTCAAAGACTACCTGTCGCATTTGGAATGAAAGCCAAGATCCTCAGTGGATTCTATCAAGTCCTGCAGAAACAGGCCTGTGCCCACCTCTCCAGCCCCAGCCCCCTCTCGCTGAACTCTCCCCCTTGTTCTCTGGCCTTTGTCCGGTTCATGAACAGTCCAGGGTCCCGCACATGCCAATATCCCAATGTCCTTTCCCAGGCTGTTCCCCTGCCTGGTCTGCCATTTCTCCTTTCTTCACACATAGCTGCTTCTGTTCATCCTCCAGGTCTCAGCCAAAGGGTGACATTTTCAGAGAGGCCTCTTCTAATGACGCTATCCTAGTCCCTTTACCCCTCCTCATTTCCCACCAGTTATTCTCTCTTGGCATTATGTTTCCTCTGTAGCACTTACTGCAATTCATATTTATCACTGTGTTCATTTAGTTGCTTATTGCCTAGCTCCATTACACTGTAAGCTCATGAGGGCAGGGAAAATGCCTTCTTATTGTATGTCCAGCACCTATTTGCTCAATAAATATTTCTGGAATGAAAGGACAAATGCAAAAATTAGAGGCCTTGGGCTTCCCTGGTGGAGCGGTGGTTGAGAGCCCGCCTGCTGATGCAGGGGACACGGGTTCGTGCCCCGGTCCAGGAAGATCCCACATGCCGCGGAGCGGCTGGGCCCGTGAGCCATGGCCGCTGAGCCTGCGTGTCCGGAGCCTGTGCTCCGCAACGGGAGAGGCCACAGCAGTGAGAGGCCCATGTACCGCAAAAAAAAAAAAAAAAAAAAAAAAAAAAAAAAAATTAGAGGCCTTGCCCCTGTGTCTTCTTCAGAATATTTTCTTCAGATGAGCTACACTGTGAACCGGTAATTCTAGGTACCCTGTGAGAGCCAGGAATAAAAAGAAATGCTGGCAGTGTCTGGCTGTACTCAAGTTGTTGGAGTGTCCTACCCTGTCCCTTGATCTTGACCGTGCCCTACCCCTCCTGCACGTCCACCTTTGCAAGTACCTGGACCCTCAACCTCTCCTAAAATGGCTTTCAAGAAAGGATCTGACAAACCCAGGTATCCTGGCAAATGAGAACAGACACTATTATTTCACAACAAACAATAAACTAGAACACCTGAAATGACAAGGATTTTTGTGACACTTCCTGCAGGACTGACTAAATAATTTGGGGGGGTCCAGTACAAAATGAAAAGGTGGGCTGCTTGTGAAAAAATTATTAAGAATTTCAAGATGGTGACAGAAGAATATTAAACCAAGTGCAGGGCTCCTTCTAAGTGTGGGTTGAACACCCACGAAGTTGGCCTTGCTTGCTGCCTTCAGAAGCAGGCCAGGAGATTAGTTTGGATTCTCCGAGCTGGCCCTGATCTTTCTGGATACTGTGGCTTCTAAGAGACCCTTTTTCCATCAGCTCAAGAATGATACAGAGTCCAGACAGGACTCTCTCAGCAGCCAGGATACACCAGGTATACAAGAGGCCGCTGCCACTTCTCTACCCCAAATTTCCCCCAGACTCCATGGTTTGAACTAAGCCAGTTGACTCAGAGCAGAGCCAAGTTTATTTGCTCTTATCTAGTAGTTTAAGGAAGCAGGAAAGTTGTTTTTGTAAAACTTCCTAGAAGGTAAACATGATGACGTTCTTTGATTCTGTTTACACGAACACAGTGGTACGGAGGGAATTTCTGTTGCCACCACAGACCACTGTTTACCTGTCCTTCACACACCTCCAGTGAGCAAGTGAGACAGCTCCTGCAGGGGCCCAGCCTTCAGGAATGTGGCTTTCTTTTAGTGGAGGGGAGAGGAATGGAGGGGAAGAGTGTGGGCAGGCCCAGGGTTGTGCCTGTGAATGAAAGTGGGAGGGACACTGGCTTAGATTTCCTGAGAGCCACCAAGAGAAACTGAACTACAGTCATCAATTTATTCGATCAATATATATTTTAAATAAATATAGCTGTGGATTTAATGGATTTTATGTTTGAATAGGTAACACATTCTTATGGTTCAAAACTCAAAAGTTACAAAAACTTCCCTGCTCCCAAGTAATCCAGTTCCCTCCCTGTAGATTGTCCTTAGGACTATTGAATAGTTTTTTGATAACTGGTAGAAATGTTGTTTGTATAAACAAGCAAATACAAATACACTGCCTCTCTTTTTTTTTTTCCCACCATTAACAGCATACTTTAACACTGTCCTGTACTTTGCTTTTTCACTTAAGAGTAGATCCAGGAAAAGATGTAAACTCTAATTCGAAAAGATACATGTACCCCAATGTTCATAGCAGCACTATTTGCAATAGCCAAGACGTGGAAGCAACCTAAATGTCCATCAAGAGATGAATGGATAAAGAAGATGTGGTACATATATACAATGGAATACTACTCAGCCATAAAGAGGAATGAAACAATGCCATTTGCAGCAACATGGATGGACCTAGAGATTATCATGCTAAGTGAAGTAAATCAGACAGAGAAAGATAAATATCATATGATATTGCATATATGTGGAATCTACAAAAAAAGATACAAATGAACTTATTTACAAAACAGAAATAGACTCACAGAAATAGAAAACAACTTATGGTTACCAAAGGGTAAAGGAGGGGGAAGGGTAAATTAGAAGTTTGGGATTAACAGATACACACTACTGTATATAAAATAGATAAACAACAAGGACCTACTGTATTGCACAGGGAATGATATTCAGTATCCTGTAATAACCTATAATGGAAAAGAATCTGAAAAAGAATATATGTATGTATGTCTGAATCACCTTGCTGTACACCTGAAACTATCACAACATTGTAAATCAAACTATAATTTAAAAAAAAGATTAGATTCAGGAAATCTTTCTATATTCGTTCACAGGTGCGTCCTTGTTCTTTCATAGGTATGCGTGGTATCCTTATTGTATAACCAAGTAGACATTTAGGTTCTTCCAGTCTTTTGTTATTCGAAACAGTGGTGTAATGAATTATTTTGATGATTGAGGTGCCGAGATTCTCTTGGTTCCTTTAAGGAAAATAGATTCACCCTCCTGATCTCATTTTTCAGTCACTGTGAGCTGAGGGCATGTGCATTTGTAAGTTTGTTGGATACTAATATTCGGCCCTCTGTGGACTTGCACAAATATTTATCGAGTGCCCACTTCAAGCTAACACTGTTGCAAAACACGGGGGATACTGCAGTGCCATGACAGATCCTGCTCTTCTGGGGACACAGTCTGGTTGGGGGCGGGGTAAGAGACCAACGATCAACTAGAATCCAAGTGAATGAACAAGAGAATTTCAGATAGCGATCAATGCTATCTGAAACAAAAAAGAGTCAAACCTAGGTGGTGCGACGGAGCATGTGCCGGGTACCGCTAAAATGGGGACCGGGCATGATCTCTCTTTCTTGGATGCCTGAGTTGAGCTTGGGGGGATGGTTCCAGAAGAGGTAAAAATAAACCCAGCCGTGAATTTGTGTGATTTGTGAAGCTCTTTCAGTTTTTCCCCATCAGTTGGTTCCCTAAATAGCAGGAATTACTTTCTTGAGGTGGGGAGGTTGGAGACATCTTCTTTTCTCTCTCTCTCTCTCTAATTCTGGTTTTGTAAAAGAGAAAATAATCTTCAACCATCCACTACAAGCAGGGTTGCCCCTCACACTGAAGAGGACAGACCATGGGGCAGTGGCCTTGGGACAATTCAAGGGAGGCCTCAGCTCAGTATTTCAAGCCACCTGAGCTCAAGGTTGTCATCTCATCTAAGTGGCCCACAGGCTGCAGAAGCGCCCATGGTGATGGCAGCTTGGCTGCGAGGATTCCAGGGCATCCCTCTGCTCTTCAGGCTTTCCTCCCTCAACTGTCTCATTCGGATGCCCTCAGAGCCATAAAGCCCTAGTGTTGGAAACATGGACAGGAGCCCTGGGCATGGACGTTGGCATATCCCTTCCATTCAGGGATAATATCAGAAACTTTGAGCCATCCGTCCAGCACCAGCAGAGACCAATCAGGCAAAAGCCAGTCGCTTTGCCAAATGGGTGTGTCTCTCCCACTCCCTGCTTCTACACTTCCTTTCCTCTGGTGGCAAAATAGGCATTTCCTTGTTGTTTCTGCCTCTTAAAATCCTTCCATCCTTCAAGTCCCAGTTCAAGTGCCCCTCTTCCATGAGACCCCTGCCTCCTTACAGCTTAGTTGAAAGCTTTGAGCTCGGGGCAGGCATCGTCTTTATTCCGTACAAGGTCCTTTGGGGCAGAAGCCTTGACAGCCTACCCACCTCTGTCTCCCCCAGAGCCTGGCGCAATAGCACCTTGTCCCTCGTAGAACCCTGACACACGTGTGCTGTCCGAGGAGTGAAAGGGCTGCCCCTGGCTTGTGAGGTGACACCGTGTCCAGAAATATGTGAGCTGGCGATATTTAGGGGACAGCGATTAGCATGCTGTTACTTGAAGTTGTTCTAGCGGATCTATTTTCCATCCATGTCAGCACTCTCTTGTTTTCTATTTTGAGTCCCATTTCACCAGAATGATTAAACAAAGGGGAAATCAACAAAAACCACAGCAGAGCCTGAAGGGCTGAAAGAAAAGGCAGAAATAAGCATGTGGGGTTGAGGGGAGGGTGATAAAAATACAGTCAGCAAGTGAGAGGCCTAGGGACTGGGCAGCCTGGACACAAGCTGAAGCAAGCTGCAGATGCAAAACAGGACCATGTTGCAGAGTCTTTGGGGGAAGAGCTTTATAGGAAGGGGGGCTGAAGTCCAGAAAACTTCACTCTGGGAAAGGGTCAACTGTCCTGACTTGTAAGAGAGGAAAGCCAAAATTGCTCCAGAATTTTTTTTTTTTCTGGAGAGAAGCATGAACAGAAATTCCAGCTGAAGGGCTTGTTTCCCTCTCCCATCCCCCATTCCTTGGGCTGGCTGCGCAGTTGCTTTCCCTGAAGAAGAGGAACCCATGTGTGCATTCTGTTCCCAGGGCTGCTGGGACAGAGGATCTGTTCTCCCGCGTCCCTCCCCTTGATGGACGGGGCTGACCTTGGACACTCCCCACTGCAGAGAGTCTGGGTCCCTAGTGGGTCACACGAGTGTCACGGAGGGGGATGCCTCCAAGTGGAAGAGCCCTGAAAGGAGCAGGAACCCAGAGCACCCAAGGGAGATCCAAGAGCCTAAAGTGGCCTAGGTCAGGGGTTGAGGGAAGGAGAAAGAAAGAGGCTTGGCTGCTTCTGGAGCTTTTGCTGATGCGAGTTTTCTTTTTACCAACACTTTTGGTGAGAGGCCCAAAGCTCTTGCTTTGGTACCATGGACCCCATACCCTCTCCTCCAGAGACTGCAGAGCTGGCTGTAGC
Source organism: Mesoplodon bidens (assembly GCF_964165515.1). Classification (NCBI taxonomy): domain Eukaryota; kingdom Metazoa; phylum Chordata; class Mammalia; order Artiodactyla; family Ziphiidae; genus Mesoplodon; species Mesoplodon bidens. The sequence continues at coordinate 103,780,365 of NC_138164.1, forward strand.
CACTCGCCACATGTGGCTCTCGAGAGCTTGAAATGTGGTCGGTCCAAGTGGAGATGTGCTATAGGTGTAAAATACACCCCGAACGTGAAAATCTTTGTATGGAAAGAGAACGTAAAATATCTCATTAATAATTATTACATGTTGATGGGGATTTCCCTGGTGGCCCAGCGGGTAAGACTCCGTGCTGCCAATGCAGGGGGCCTGGTTTCGATCCCTGGTCAGGGAACTAGATCCCACATGCATGCTGCAACTAAGAGTTCCCGTGCCGCAACTCAGACCTGCAAAATAAATAAACATTAAAATAAATAAATAAATAAATAAAAATTAAAAATTATAAAAATAATTATTACATGTTGAAATGACAATATTTAGATTATTGAGTTAAATAAAATACATTATTAAAACTCTTTAAACCTGTTTCTTTTTTACTTCTTTTAATGTGGTTACTGGTAAATTTAAAATTACATATGTGGTTTGCATTCTATTTCTGTTGGTCCGTGCTGCTCTAGAGAGTGTCTGTGCCTGAGGCTGGGGAGAGGCCAGCAAATTTTAAACTGAGACGTTTGTCACTGGTTTAAATATTTTAAAAGCTTTTTTTTTTTTTTTTTTTTTTGCAGTACGCGGGCCTCTCACTGTTGTGGCCTCTCCCACTGTGGAGCACAGGCTCCGGACGCGCAGGCTCAATGGCCATGGCTCACGGGCCTAGCCGCTCCGGGGCATGTGGGATCCTCCCGGACTGGGGCACGAACCCATGTCCCCTGCATCGGCAGGCGAACTCTCAACCACTGCGCCACCAGGGAAGCCTTAAAAAGCTATTTTTAATATCAACCACCTGTGACCAATAACAAAAATCAGGGGGTCATAGGGAGAAAGGGGTTCTGCCACATTTACTGTGCCAGGAGATAGACCCCAAATCTGGAAGATGACTCCCAAGAGAGTGGAGCTCAATGTTCATTCTACATTTATCAAAAAATACAAACATTGAGCTCTTTACTATGTGCATGTTCTAGGGGCGAAGGATCCAGCAGGAAACAAAGCAAAGATTCTTGCTCTCAGGGCAGGGGTAAACTCTAGATGGGAGACAGACAACATACAATCTAAATGCATGTAAGAAATGTAAGAAAAAACATAGCATGCTCAAAGGGGATAAGTGACGGGGAGAAAAGTAGTGCGGGTAAGAGGGGTTTGAATTTAAATATGGTGGTCAGGGAAGGCTTCATGGAGAAGGTGACATTAGAGCCCTAACTTAAGGAGGCGAGAGAGTGAACTGGCAGGTCTGGGAGGGAGCGTTCCAGCAGAGGAGGCTGGAGGCTGGAGGGGGCCTGACATGTTTGGGGACAGCAAGGAGGCCAGTGTGGCTGGCATGGAATGCGCAGGGGAGAGTATAGGAGGAGATGAGGTCAGGAAAGTACCAGGGAGCAGACCTCTTAGGACCTTGTCGGCCATCACAATGGCTTTGGGTTTTACTGTGAGTGAGATGGGGCACTTCGGAGAGCTATGAGCTGAGGCAGGGTGCACTGACTTACATTTGAACAGGATCACTGTGGCTGCTGAGTAGAGAACAGACTCTAGGGGGTGTTGGTGGGAGCGGGGAGACCAGTTAGAAGACTAAGCACCATTAGGGTAAGATGAAAGGGAAGGGTGGCTCCACCTGGGAGGTCAGAGTGGAGATGAGTGACGAGAGTTGCCTGGGCGGCCCTTTGGGTTTATTTCTCTCCCCACAGCTCAGGAGGCTCGAGGCAGGGACAGATGACTCTCCGTTTGCACACCCCCCATGCTTTCCTCTGTGTCCTCACCGACGGCCACGCTGGCTGGCGTCCTTGCTGGTCTTCTGGTTCACCAAGCTCTGTCCTGCAGCAGGGTGTTGGCTCTGTCAATGCCTCTGCTCTCCTTAGGGCTGGTGCCTCCTCATCATTCAGGTCTCAGCTCCAACGTCACCCTTCAGAGAGGCCTCTCCCCTAAAAGAGCCTCCAGGAGCCCCTTCCCCATGTCTATATTACTCCATTTTATTAACTTCTTTGCATCAGTCACTGGCTGAAATGATGCCTTTATTTGCTTACTCCTTCCTTGTTTCTCACCTGCCCTAAGGGTGGGGACTTGGTCACACCGTGTCCCCTGTGCCTAGGACAGCATGCATCACATCTACAGCAACCAGCCAGCAGTTCTTGCCCTTTAAACTTGAGGTAAGGAGGCAATAGGCACAGAGTCTGGTGCTGTGTAAACTGGGTGCACTTGTTTGCTATGTGACCTCAGGCAATTTCATCTCTTTAAGCCTCAGTTTTACCGTTTGTAAAATGGGGATAATGTGTGTATTCACCTCATGAGGAAATTTTAAGGAGTGAATGACAGAATGCATATAAATTGGGAAATCCAGTAGCTGGAACTATTATAATTATTAACAACTGCCTATTTGCATCATTTTCATTTTCCTATTGTCTAATTACTCTTCTCTCAAATGTTCTGAACTCCATTTCCTCTTAATCAAACCCTCAAGAATAGTCCTGTCCAGTAGAACTTTCTTCCATAATTGAAATGCCCTATGTCTGTGCTGCCTAGTATGGTAGCTACTAGCCCCACGTGGCTATTGAGCACCTGATACGTGGTTTTTACGGCTGAAGAGCTGACTTTTACATTTTATTTCGTTTTAATTAATTTACATTTACCTTTAAACAGCCGCATGGAGTTAGCAGCTACCATTTTGGACAGGGCATCTCTAGAAACTACCAGTGATGGGAAGAAAAAGCTTTAAGTAAATGCAGTACTTTTATTTATTTAAATTTTTTTTTTTTTTTCCCCCGGTACGCGGGCCTCTCACTGTTGTGGCCTCTCCCGTTGCGGAGCACAGGCTCCGGACGCGCAGGCTCAGCGGCCACGGCTCACGGGCCCAGCCGCTCCGCGGCATGTGGGATCTTCCCAGACCAGGGCTTGAACGCGTGTCCCCTGCATCAACAGGCGGACTCTCAACCACTGCGCCACCAGGGAAGCCCAAATGCAGTACTTTTAAAGGGCTCTTTACAGATCTAAACTTACTATATCCATTTTGGAATACCAGAATATATCATGTAAACTTTGATTTGCTTACAAAATGTTGGGATGTTTAAATATACGAAAATCCTTAACAAAAAGGGACATCTTTTCCCTTCACTTTCTTTCTGCTCCTCCGCTTTCTCCTTCCTCTTACTTCTTCAAATCCAGTTATTCAGCTTCTACTCCTGTTTTTCTTTTCTTTCTGGGGCCTCCATTCTCTAGCTAGAGCTGAGAGCAGCCTCAGTGGATGGAGGGTTGACAGGGAGGAAACTGCCTTGATTCATTACTCTTCTGCTGTCCAACAACACACTGCCACCGTCTCAGGACTAGGAGAGGGCTGCCGCTTTTGCTGTTCCTTAGATTCAGGTAATACAGAACAAGGCAGGACAATCCAGTTGTAAAATCATGAATTTTTGAGCTGAGAAGTTCCTTAGAGATTGTCTGGTCCAATCCCTTCATTTTATAAATAAGGAAGTAAAAACCCAGAGAGGGGAAGTGACAACCAAAACCCGGGACTCCTGACCCCCTAGCTCTCTGCTTATTCTATAACTCACAGTGGACAGCCCACATATTTTTCCAATTCTTTTCCTTAAAAACAAGAGCAATTAAAACTCAACTACGCTAAACCAAACCAGACTTTTAGATTTTGTTTTTCTATCCCTAAGCCTTTTAGACAGATCTCAGTAAAAGTTTTTGGTCTTGATGCATGGGAAAAGAATTAAAGACATCCTTAGAGTTCCTTTTGAACGAAGAATGACTGTTCTATAAATGTTTTAAAATGTTGCATCATGTTTAAAATCCTTATTATAAATAAAAATTACTGGTGATTGTCATTTATTTTATTTTGTGACTTTGCTTTTTTTAAAAAAAGCCTGTGCGTGAATGTTGGTGGAAAGCTACCAACCAAAGTAATAGCAAGAGTTTTCATTTCATTTTCAAAGCTACTAACCAAAGCATACCAAGGCATTTTTCATATTAAACATTCATCTGATATGGAAAAAAACCTTTAACAAATAGCATGCAAAATAACTAAATTTAGTGGAGTTTGCATAAGAGTACCTGTTTTTCCTAGCAATTAGACAATAGTGTACTTACTGGTTAGATGTTAAAGCTTTAGAGGAAAATCCTTGCTCTGACACTTAGAAGGTGTTTGAAACTGGGCAAGTGAATTAACCTTTCTGAGTCTGTTTCTCTGTCTTATAAAATGGGGTTCATAATAGTATCGACCTCAAAGAGTATCTGTAAGGATTAAAAGAGAATCTATGTAAAGCTTATAGTATAGTACTTGACACATAGTAAGCATTCAATAAATCATTATTATCACTTACTTATTACATATTACTATTATGAGATAATGTGAGCTTTGCAAATTAAGTGCTATGCAAAAGAAAATTATTTTAATTATATTGATATTTTAAAAACATTTTAATTACTAAAAATACCTCAGATTCTTTAAAGGAAATTTTGACATTAAAGAAAAATGTGGGGCTTCCCTGGTGGCGCAGTGGTTGAGAATCTGCCTGCCAATGCAGGGGACACGGGTTCGAGCCCTGGTCTGGGAAGATCCCACATGCCACGGAGCAATTAGGCCCATGAGCCACAACTACTGAGCCTGCGCGTCTGGAGCCTGTGCTCCGCAACTAGAGAGGCCGCGGTAGTGAGAGGACCGTGCACCGCGATGAAGAGTGGCCCCTGCTTGCCGCAACTAGAGGAGGCCCTCACACAGACGCGAAGGCCCAACACAGCCAAAAATGAATAAATAAATAAATAAATTTAAAAGAAAAATGTGGAAAAAATTAAGATCACTCATAATGTCACCATTCAGATGCAACCACTGACACCTTTTTCAGTTTATTTCTTCTCATCTTTTGCTAGACGCAGTGTAGTTTTACCTTGTGTATATCATTTTAAAATTGGGTCTCTGTCTTTAACGTTATTTCATTATCTTCATGTTGTTTGTTAGAACAAATTTATAGCCCATTCAAAGCAAGCCTATGAGACTTCATGTGTGTCCTTCTCCTACTGAATGTCCCTCCCGTCTTGCAATTCATCTTATCTTACTGTATTTTTATGGATCTCTGTAATTTGTCTAATATTCTTTTTTGAGTTAGCAGAGTAGAAATCAATGACTCTCAATCCTGATTGCCTATTAGAAGCACCTGTAGAGCTTTAAGAAAATACTAATATGCAAACAATATTCCAATTTAATAAAGATTTCTAGGGGTGGGTCTTGGCATCAGTACTTTTCAAAAGAGCCCAAGTGTTTGTTTATGCAAATAAACAAATAAATACATGATTATAATAATTTCTAATGTATATCATTATTGCATACCCTTCCTAAGCACATACTTTTAAAAAAATTTATTTATTTTTGGCTGCATTGGGTCTTTGTTGCTGCACACAGGCTTTCTCTAGTTGCGGCAAGTGGGGGCTACTCTTCATTGTGGTGGCTTCTCTTGTTGCAGAGCACGGGCTCTAGGCACGTGGGCTTCAGTAGTTGTGGCACACGGGCTCAGTAGTTGTGGCGCATGGGCTTAGTTGCTCCGTGGCACGTGGGATCTTCCCGGACCAGGGATCGAACCCATGTCCGCTGCATTGACATGCGGATTCTCAACCAGGATTCTCTGTGCCACCAGGGAAGCCCCTGTTTTTTGTTTTTAAACTCAACAGCCACTCCCTGCAGCCACGGGGAATTCCCTGGCAGTCCAGTGTTTAGGGCTCTGGGCTGCCAATGCAGGGGGCGCTGGTCCGATCCCAGGTCGGGTAACTAAGATCCCACATAAACAAGCAAACAAACAAAAAACACCCGAACTTTTGTGGTATTGGGTTGGCCAAAAATGTATGACCTAAATCTAATTATTAGGAAATATCCGACAAAACCAAATAGAGGCATATTCTACCAAATATCTGGCCTGTGGTCTTCAAAAATGTCAATGTCTTGAAAGACACAGAGGGACTTCCCTGGTGGCACAGTGGTTAAGAATCCACCTGCTAATGCACGGGACATGGGTTCAAGTCCTGGTCTGGGAAGATCCCACATGCCGCGGAGCAACTAAGCTACAACTACTGAGCCTGTGCTCTAGAGCCCGCAAGCCACAACTACGGAGCCCAAGTGCCACAACTACTGCAGCCCGTGCGCCTAGAGCCTGTGCTCCGCAAAAAGAGGAGCCACTGCAGTGAGAAGCCCGCACACTGCAATGAAGAGAAGCTCCGGCTCGCCACAACTAGAGAAAGCCTGCGCGTGGCAATGAAGACACAATGCAGCCAAAAAAATAATAAAAATAATAAAAAAAAGAGAGTGAGCCAAGAATACTGGAAAAAAAAAAAAGAAAAAGAAAAAATCTGAAACTATTCCAGAGTAAAGGAAAGTAAAGAGACAGCACAACCAAATGTAAAATGGGATGTAGGATTTTGTTCTGCTCTAAAGAGACTGTTGAGATAATTTGAGAAATCTGAATAAAGTCTGAAGATTTTATAATATTACATCATCATCAATAAAGTATTTAGGGATAAAAGGGCTTCACGTTTGTAGTTTACTCTCAAATGATTCAGAAAAAATATGTATGTATTACATATGTATGTATGTGTGTATGTATTGTGTGTGCAGAGAGAAAGAAAATAATAAAACACATGCGATCAATTGTAAATATCTGGGGAACCTGGGTGAAGATATAGTGTTAATTCTTCCAACTTTTTTGTAAGTCTGAAATTGTGTTAAAATAGATACATTTTTAAAATCCTAAACTTTTACAAAGTCCTAAAAATGGAATAAAGTAGGGACAGAATTTAAAAATGCAAAAAAAACACCTTATTTTTGTTGTTTTAAAAATAATCCGTAGCTATATGGAGAGAGATCTTACTCAAGAAGAGACAGTTGTCAGCATATAGGCGAGGGAGGTCTGGGCTTCTGTTTAAGCATCTGCTGATTTAAGGATCCAACAAGTATGCTGGCAGAGTATGTCCAACAGAGGGCGGTGCAACATTATGAAGAATAAATCACATCACATGGGTTTTGGGCAACATTACTTAAAGTGGATTCTAAAGTGTTTACCAATAGAACAGAGGCATTGAGAATCTTAGAGCTGAAGTCTATCTGCAACCCATTTTACAGATGCACAAACTGAGACTCAAAGAGGGGAAAAAAAACTTGCCCAAAGTCATAGCCACCAGCAGCACCACAGCCTTGCAAATAATAACCACAGCTATGATTTATTGAAGGCTTACTATACACCAGGAACTGTATGTACTAAGCACTTTACATGCATTATTTAGCTAATCACACCTCCACCCCCATCTTTTTTCTTTTTTCCACTTATGTAGCTGAGGCTCACAGAAGTCAGTAACTTATCTGATGATGTCACTAATAAATGAGATTCTGGAGGTGCTCATAGCTAACATGCCATTCTGTCCTACAGTTTTGCTGCTGTACCTACCCTATCCTTGAAGAATCAATCACCTAATAGGGGAAGGCAGAACACAGCCATCAAAACAGAAATTTATCTCAGCGCCTACTGATGGATACACATACACACACAAGTAACCAGAGATTAAGTGAAGAAAGATTCCAAGGACTGAAGAAAGCAGAAAAGAAAGGTGCCATTGAAATAGTGGGGGGCGCGGTGAGTGGTGTGTGTAAATGGATGGTTTAGAGATGGTGAAGAGAAAGCGGAGAGTAGAGTAGAGGTGGAGAGAAAATAGCGGGGGAAGAGCACAAAGTCTTGCTGGGAAGGCGATGAGTCTAATATCTTGACTCCCTTATCTCTGCTACCCTTATGTCCCCTCTAATGAATCCATCATTAGATGGGTTAGATGGATCATGTTAGCTCTACTTCTAGAAACATCTGTGTTTCTCTCCATCTGCACTGCCTCTCCCAGGCTCAGGCCACATCACCCCTCACCTTGACTCTTAAAAAGCCTCTGAACTGGTCGCCTTGCTTCTCTTCTTGTACTGTCCACAACTCACTCTCCACACGACAGCCAGAGTCATCTTTTAAAATATGTATCGATCGTGTCACTCTCCTATGAACATCTTCCAATGGCTTCCCATAAACTTAGAATAAAATCCAGACTCCTCCCCAGGCTCTGCTTGAGCTGACCCCTGCCTACCTCCTTGACCTCATCTCCCACCAATCTCTTCCTTGTCCACATTGATTTGGCCATACTGGCCTTCGTTCCACCCTGAGCACATGTGAAGCTTGTTGCCACCTTAGGGCCTTTGCAACTTGCTCTCGCTTTTGCCTGGAACCCTCTTCCCAGGTCTCCACATGGCTATCCTTTTCTTCTCACTCAAGTCTTCCCTAAATGTGGCCCCACAAAGAGACCTTCCTGATCACAGGATCTAAGATCGTGCCACCAACTTTCTACCACGGCATCCTGCTTTGTTTGAGCTATTGTGCATGCTACTGTTACCAAAGCACAAGTGTCGATTTTCTTATCATTATCTGAAATAATCTTGTTGACTTGTTTCCTTGCTTATTGTCCAACGTTTCCCCTCTAGAAAATATTCTTCTTGAGGACAGAACTTGTTCGTCACAGCAGCGCCTAGAGCTGTGAGTGCCTGGCTTATAGTAGGAAATGTAATGCATTGTTATTGAATGAATGAACGAATGAATGAGTTGAATTGATTGGAGCAGGGAATTCTTGTGCAACAAAGCAGGGTGGGGTAGGGAAGTATGTTGAAAGGGTCAGGAAAAGATTGAGGAGGGCCTCAAATGGTAGGCTAACCCCTCTATGTGTATGCTGTAGGCAGTAGGGAGCCACTGAAAGTTTTTGATTTCCTGAAAGCAAGGTTTGTTCATTTAGTTTCCAAGCAGTGTGTAAGATGGATTGGGGAGGAGAGCTTGGAGATGGGCAGTTGAGTTAGGAGACTAGTGGAAACACAGCCAAATGCAGAGTAATAGTTTAAAAACTAAATACATTGCCTGCTTTGACCATATAACAAAAACAACTACCACAACTCATTGGTATATAGAACTTACTGTGTCTCAGCAGACCCACCTGCAATGCCCCTCAGTGGAGTGCAGTCTGAAAGAAGACTGGAAATGGAATCAGATGGACGGAGGTTTCAACTTGTCCTGATTCTGCAATTATGGTTTATGGGTAACATCATTTGAGTCAGTCCTTAAAATGTTAACAATCAGGTCACAGGATTTAAGAATTTAAAAGTTGGAGCCCCAGAAGGGAACCAGTCCACATCTTGTCATTTTCTCATAAGGAAAAATGAGATTAGAGAAGGGAAGTGACTTGCCCAAGGCCAGGAGGCCAGGAGAGCTTCCTCTGTTTTCCAGAGATGCTTCATGTCTGAGTTTCTTCACCTAGAAAATGCAGAGGATCTTCTGCACAGGATCAAATAGATACTGTGAGAAGGCTTTGCAAACTGTGAAATGAGGGGCTCGTGTGATATTTTATTATTATCTGGACATAACTGCCAGCTTGGCTTTGACTCAGGTTCAGATTCATTCTTCCAACACATTTTATTTAGAGCTTACTAATGCTTACTATTTAGTGCCTACTAATGCCTCTTTCCAGCACTGGAGACACTGCAGTGAACACACAGCCCCTACAAGCCCTAATCCTTCCAGTCCTTACATTCTAGGGAACTGTGTGTGTGGGTGTGTTTGTTGTGTGGTGATAAGTGCTATGGAGAAGAGCAAAGCAGGGAGGGGAATGGGGAGTGGCCAGAGGTGGGAGAGGGGCTAGAATTATACACAGGGGGGTCAAAGAGGGCCTCTCAGAGAAAGTGACCCAGATTCTGGGCTGCACCTAGCACAGTGGAGGGGAACTTTTAAAATTAAAACAAAAATTTTTGGAAAGGAATATACTTGTTCTTGGGCATCAGAGTCTCGAGGGAAAGGCTGATTTTGCTCGGATCTGTGGTGATGACCCTCCGACACTGGCTCGGAGCGTAGGCTGAAGAAATGAAACCTTTGTCATCAGCATTCTCTTAGACCATCAGATGCAACTTTCTGCTTCCTTCTCACAAACATAACCCGAACAAAAACCTTAAAGGGGTTAGCAGAAATAATTACCATAAAAACATCCTCAAATCTGGGTAATTAAGGAAGGAGGCAGGAACCCACATTGCAGCCCTACTCTCTCCTAAGTGCAGCGCTAGGCTCCTACACACCCATCTCATTTGATCCTCCAGGCAGCCCTACGAGGGAGATATCATTGTTCCCATTTTGTAGATGAGGAAACTGAGGTTCAGAGTGCCCGTGTGACTTGCCCAACGTCAACATAGCTGAGAAATGACAGACCAGAGATTTAAACCCAGGCCAGCCTGGGTCTTTATCCTGTGTTCTCTCTGTGAGGTCACAACCCCTTCCCTGGGCTGAGAGCTGGAGTGGTTTTTGAAAGCAACTACTGAAACCTTTCCCAGAAGAGATGCAGAAATTACATAGTCCAACTCCTTCATTTTACAGAGCAAACGAGTTAACAATACGAACGTGTGCCTAAACACCTGGTAGCCATGAATGGATGTTGGTTTTCTGTCTTTGGAGATTAGAAACCAACGGTTTAGAGAAAAGAAGTTATTTCCCTGAGGTTTACAAAGCAGCTTAGCAGCAAAGCTCATAGACTAAGGCAGCCTCAGGACTTTTACATCTTTTCACTACTCTCTGAGCCCCTTAAGGCTTAGAGGTCAAAGATTGTAGAGTCAATGACAAAGAGGAAGAGGAAGAACTGTCAGGCCTAGAGACCAGTGATCTTTTAAGGCTTCTCTCAAAATGATTACTACAGGGGAATGACCCGGGTAGGTGGAGGTCTGGGGCCAATAACACGGAGTAGCCATGAGCTGGTGGGCTAATGCTGAAGTCACTGCTGAGATAGTCGTGGCTCTCGTACGCTGCATGGACTGACCCGTCACATCCGACTTGCTCTTCAGAGAGCTCTGCTTCCAGGCACTGTGGTGGTGGTGCCAGCTGACTGTGCGCTGGTGGGCTCGGTTCCAAATTCGCATTCACGAGGTGAACCTAAGCAACAGTAATAACGGCAACAGCTAACATTTAATGAGTATGCATGTCTGGGGTGGGGCTGGGGAGCTGGTGTGTGTGTGTGTGTGTGTGTGTGTAAGACAGAGAGAGAGGGGACGACTCTGGTCAGAGTGTGGGCTAAAGCTTGGGGGAGGAGCTAAATCAGGAGGAGGAGGGCTCTTCCCAGCACCCAGTCAGGTGACTTGAATTTTCTTCCCAGTTCGCAGATGAGAAAGCAAAGAAAGGCTCAGGGAACTTCAAGGTCATATAGCCAGTGAAGGTTAGAACTCTAGTCTGTCTAAGCTCCATTTCCCCATTTTATGTTGGGTGTGTGAGTGTATATGTGCGTGGGGGCTTAATTCCTTCTTCCATTTTAATGAGAAAATGCCGCGGGGCGTGGGGGCAGGGTGGAGGGAGGTGGGAGGGAGGGCTCTGGCAATTTCCGTTTCTAGGAGTAAAGGCTCCATACTTTTGGAGCTGTCTCTCTTTGGGAAGTTCACCAGGATGGGCCTTTATACAAACATGAGGCAAGTCCCCGCCCATTGTCCTTGGGGAGGGGGTGGGGTCACCCCAGTCTCCACGCAGATGGAGCGGAGTGCATTGAGTTCTCTTTAATGATGTGAATCTTTTAAACCACCCTTCACCCTTGAGGAATGAGGGAGAAATAATCTTCCTGGAGCGAGATTCCAACTGGACATGAGGTGCCTCCTTGGGAGGTTTTTGCAGATTGAATAATGGAGATGAGGAAGGTATTGCGGACCCTTGTGACTGATTGGTTTGAGCCATCCAGTCATTCATTAATTCACCCAAGCTCTGCTAGGCTTTGGGAATTTACTGGTGAGTTACCCCCAGCTGAACTTTGGGAGAGTTAAAAGGGCAGCAAAGCAGCCCAAAATAGGATAGTTAAGATTGTAACTGACTGCTAGACCTGTGAAACCCACCTGGAGTCTTGATGTCAGGGTGGTGGGAGAATGGGGGCTCTGGGTCGTGTCAATATTTGGATAGTTTAAAATCAGGATGATCCAGTGGGTGGTAAGATAAATTTACAGTTAGAGTCTGGAATCAGGGAAATGCAGCTTAGAGACGTGTTTGGTTATTTTTTAATTTGAATTTAAATGCCTTTAGGTGGGGATTGCACTCCCAACTTCCTGGGTTCTCACCACTCCTTACTGGCCCCATCGGATTTATGGATTTACATTACCGGCTCTCTGCCCAGCCCTGTGGCTAACAGAGTTTTCCACCCTAACAGTGGATGTCTCCAAGTTTTGAGAGTCTATTAATTCAAGTATAAACGAACCAAAGGCAGATGTGCAGAATCTGGTAATGGTTTTAAGCTTTGAACTTCTCTCTGATTCTCACTGGAATGAGATAATAATGGTGATCTTTACTGGTGATCTTTATTGATGACAGTAATAATTGGTGATAAATAATGGTGAGTAAGTTGACATTCATTTCCATTCATTCCACATGTTTATTGAGAACTGCTATGTGTCAGCACTTTTCTAGGTCTCGGGAATACAGCAGTGAAGAAAACAGACAAAAATGGAACTTGAATTCCAGTATGGGTGGAGGGAGACAGACAGTAGAGAAGATACATGATTGAAATGCATGGTGTATTAGACGGTGATAAGTACTATGGAGACAAAGTGGGAAAGAAGGTAAGAAGTTTTGGAGGAGGAAGGTTTAGATTGGGCGGCCATCGTGGGCTTCACTGAGAAAATGAATCTTTAGGAAAGACCTGAGTTAAGTGAGGGAGCTGCCATCGGGGGCAAAAACATAGGCAGAGAAAGCAGCAAGTGCAGAAGTCCTGAGGGGGGGACCAGGCCTGGGGTTTTAGAGTAGCCCTGTCAACATACCATGCACTGTTCGAAGCTATTTCACTTCTATGAGGGAGGTAACGTTATTGTTCCCATTTACAGATGGGCAAACTATGGCCAGAGAATCTAAGAAACTTGCTGTGGGTTAGATAAGAGGTGGAACCAGGCTTCTAACCCAAGCTGCCTAACTCCAGATTTTGTGCTTTTAAATACTAAGCTGTTTTAAAGAGATCAGACCCAGGTACTGAAGATTTACACCTCCAGCTATAAGCAGCCTTCCAAGCCCTGGAGGAAAACCCTGGGTGTGGTGGGTGGGAGGGGAGGGAGTGACTCAGACCTTGGCTGGCTTCCTGCTGAGTCACTGCCGATGGGCCATGAAAGGAGTCGAGTGGCACTCAAGCCTCACCTCCTCACACTGGTAAGTTCCTGTCTGCTGGGGGAGATGCCTGGCAGCAGACCTGAACCACACATCGTTGGTGGACAAGTTCGTCTGACTTTCCTAACGGCTCTGTTGTGGAACTGTGGGTGGGCTCCATTTCCTGGTGTGACCCCACAGCGAGCAAGAGGGAACACTCCTGGAAGTTGACTTTCTGCCCAACCTGGCTCTGTATCCTCCAACATGTCCTGGATGGACACATCCTGTCCCTCGTCAGGCTGGCTGTTTTTCATCTCAGGTGAACTCTTCTAGAACAGCTGCGTGCTTGCCATGCCACTACAGAGAACAAGATGCAAAGGGCAGCCACACACATTGCCCTGGGGCTCACCCTCTTGACATCGTCATTCAGGAAGACAGCAAGGAAGGAATGCGTAAGTACTACAGCAAGTATGTCAAGTTGGTTAAGATTTCAAAACAGGGATTGACGAATAACAGTAGGTAGCATGGACTGAGCACTAACTATGTGCCTGGCAGTTTCGAAGTGCTAACCATGGTATATCTCATTTTCATAGTTCTCACAACACCTAGTTAGGGAAGTGCTTCCCGTTGTACAGAAAAGACAACAGAGGCTCAGAGAGGTCACACATAGGAAAGGGCAGGAAGAACAGCGGGAATAAAATCCTGGAGTCAAGAAAGTACAGGCCTGGGCTTCCCTGGAAGTCCGGTGGTTACGACTCCGTGCTTCTGGGCTTCCCTGGCGGTGCAGTGGTTAAGAACCCACCTGCCAATGCAGGGGATGTGGGTTCAATCCCTGGTCCGGGAGGATCCCACATGCTGCAGAGCAACTGAGCCCGTGCGCCACAACTACTGAGCCTGCGTGCTAGAGCCCATGAGCCACAACTACTGAGCCCGTCAGCCACAACTACTGAAGCCCGCGCGCCTAGAGGCCGTGCTCCGCAACAAGAGAAACCACCACCATGAGAAGCCCACTTACCGCAATGAAGAGTAGCCCCCGCTCACTGCAACTAGAGAAAGCCCAGGCAGAGCAATGAAGACCCAACACAGCCAAAGATAAATTAAATAAAAAAAAAAAAAATGACTCCGCGCTTCCTCTGCAGGGGGCACGGGGTTCAATCCCTGGTCAGGGAACTAAGATCCTGCATGCTCTGTGACGCAGCCAGAAAAAAAAAGTACAGCCTGGATTTAGAGAGCTATGAGGAGCTGGAGCAAAAGGAGGGAGGAGGGAGGAGGATAGTGACGGATGAAGATGGAGAGGACCAGTGGGACCAGACTGTGAAGTTTGGACTTGAGTTCGTAGCAGCAGGGAACCACTGAAGATGTTCCATCATGTTTCCCCTTGGTGCCCCAGAGGTGTCACACCTTTGTTGCTTTGATTTAGGGTCAACTTGGAGCATGAATAGTGGAGATTGAACAAACACAGTGGGAAGAACTCATACTGTCTGCGTGGTGAGATCCCTCACTGGATCCTTACTCACCAAGCATCCTCTGTATTTGTTGAAACTCTGCTGCAGAATATCCTTAGGTAAGAACTGTATGTTCCCAGGAATGTGCTGTCCACAGCTGGCTGGTCCTCTCCACTCTGGCCATGCTCACCTTCCCTGATTCACATCTTTTCCTGGCCTTCACCTCCTTCCTCCCCAATTCTAATGTACACATAAGTTGTTTTTGTCTAGCTGGCATTTCCACAACTTTTGCAAAGCTTCTCTTCCCTGTGCTGCTTCTGCGATCTAGCCAGTTTGCCTCACAACACTTTCTTGTGGTAGACACCATTAGTTACCTACCCAATCTAGTCTCCTTCCTTCCTGGCTTAAGAAACCCCAGTTTTGTTCAGGCTGACCACATGGCCAGCCCCAGGGCATGGATCATGATACATCTAAGCCAATCACATCCCTGTTTCTCACTTTTCTAGACTCCCTTGCAGCTAGGGTATCCATGTGACCCAGTTGTTGCCTATAAGACCTGAGGGGAAGTCTGCTCTGGGGCTTCTGAGAAAGCTCTCAATTTTTTGACAAAAGAAAACAGCCTCTGTCCCATGACAAACCCTTCCCACTGCCCCCAAGATAAACACAGTCATGATGGCTAGAGCTCTCTGCAAGCTGGAAGGATGTCAACTGAGGGTTGTCAGCAGCCATCATTTGGAGAATGCCTGCTTTCTGAGGAGAGCGTACCATCAAACACAGAGAGAAAAGCATCAGAGCAGGGAGAGAGACAAAGAGAAAAGTTGAAGTCTTATGTGAATGTCTTTATTCATACCTGAAAGCGGGACTACCCCTGGAATTCCAAGTTATGTGAACAATGCATGCCTTTCTTTTTTCCTTATGCGTGTTGAGATGGGTTTCTATTATTTGTAACCAAAGGTCCAGGTCTCCTATCTTGATGATAAATGTTCCGCAGGACTCCCAACCTTCCTCTGCCTGTAACACCTGTGACCTTGACGGACTGTTAGGATGTGTGTGAGTCACATGTCATCCACCTGCACGCCCTCAACCTCAGCACCCCCTCCCCAGCACACACAGACACACACACACACACAGATATCTCCATCTCTACCCTCTTGGTAAAAGCTGGCCCAAGGGAATGAGGAATGAGGAAACCCAGGGTGTCACCACATACTAAGGCCACTTCAACCCCACGTTGTGCTCAGAATGGCCTTGCAACACCCTTGTTTGAGAAACACTACAGTTAAGAAATGGGAGTCAGGGCTTCCCTGGTGGCACAGTGGATGGGAGTCTGCCTGCCGATGCAGGGGATGCGGGTTTGTGCCCCGGTCCGGGAAGATCCCACATGCCGCAGAGTGGCTGGGCCCGTGAGCCATGGCCGCTGAGCCGGCGTGTCCGGAGCCTATGCTCCGCAATGGGAGAGGCCACAACAGTGAGAGGCCCGTGTACCACAAAAAAAAAACCCCAAAACAAAAAAAACACCCCAAAAAACCCATTCCTTTTGCCTTTATTTATTATTATTGTTAATTGAGATATAATTGACATATAACATTAGTGTCAGGTGTACAACATAATAATTTTTTTTTTTTTTTTTTTTTTTTTTTTTTTTTTGCAGTACGCGGGCCTCTCACTGTTGTGGCCTCTCCCGTCGTGGAGCACAGGCTCTGGACGCGCAGGCTCAGCGGCCATGGCTCACGGGCCCAGCTGCTCCGCGGCATGTGGGATCTTCCCAGACCGGGGCACGAACCCGTGTCCCCTGCATCGGCAGGCGGACTCTCAACCACTGCGCCACCAGGGAAGCCCAACAACATAATAATTTGATATTTGTATATATTGTGAAGTGATCACCACAGTAATCTATCATCACACATAGTTACAAATCTGTTTTTCCTTGTGATGAGACCTTTTAAGATCTACTCTCTTAGCAACTTTCAAATATACAATAGTATTATTATTATTATTTTTTTTGGCCACGCCGAGATGTGGGATCTTAGTTCCCTGACCAGGGATTGAACCCATGCCCCCAGCAGTGGAAGCACAGCGTCCTAACCACTGGACCACCAGAGAAGTCTCTACAACAGTATTATTAACTGTAGCCAACATGCTGCACATTACATTTTATGACTTATTTATTTTAAAACTGGAAGTTTGTACCTTTTGATCCCCTTTACCCCTTTTGCCCACCCCCAACTCCCCCCCCGCCCGGCCTCTGGCACCACCCATCTGTTCTCCATGCAACACATTTCTCTGTTGAGCATCTACTTCGTGGCAGAGTCTGGAATGTTCCCTGCTTTCTCTATGTTGGCGAGGAAATAGAACGTACAGTATATGAAAGATAAAAAAGGAAGAAACTGCTGAGTCTCCATCTTCTCTCCTTCTCAAAGAGGAAATGACCTTAAAATAAACCAGATGAAATCCAGATTGACAATGAGAGAGCCTTCCTATTGACTGGGATTTGGGATGTTAAAATAAGATATCACATTGGGAGTGAGAATCTCCTTTCCTGGAAGCCTTCAGGATGAAGATCTAAACCACTGACTTATCTTTGCTAGGCACCTCCATGGGGTAATGCATAAAGCAAAGGCTTCTGAGTGAAGCAACTTAGCTTTGAATCCTGACTCCTTTCTTGAAATGGGTGGGTTTTGACAAATTGCTAAACCTCCCTGAGTCTCAGTTTTCTCTGAGTTACTGTGTGTGTTGTACAAAGACAATATTATGTAATATTTTTTGAGGGCTGACTATATTCTGGTTCTGATCTAAGCTCTATATGTCTCATCTCATTTAAACCTCACAACAAATGAAGAAACTGAGGCTTAGGAAGGTCAAATACCTTGCTGGTCAGTTGTAGAGCCTGGCTTTGAACTCAGGGAGCCTGGCTCTAGAGCTTTTGCTTGTAACCGGGTCACTTACTGCTGCCATTCTTGGTAAAATGGAGACTCATTTGTTTCATCACTAGAGGGTAGGAAAGTGGTAAGTAAGATGCATGGGCTCTGGAGCCACACTGCCCTGGTTCAGATCCCAGGTTTATCACTCCTTAGCTGAGTTATTATGAGCAAATCATTTCACTTCTCTATCCCTGTCTTGATTTCTTCATTTGTAAAATGGAGCTGATAATAATGTTCTTAGGCTTTTTGTGAGAATTGAGTGAGTTAACACAATAAACTTTTTTTTTAAAGGCCATTGATTTTAAAAAAATTATTTATTTAGGCTGTGCTGGGTCTTAGTTGTGGCATGCGGGATCTTCGTTGTTGCGTGCAGGCTCTTTAATTGCAGCATGTGGGATCTAGTTCCCTGACCAGGGATCAAACCTGGGCCTCCTGCATTGGGAGCATGGAGTTTTAGTCATTGAACCACCAGGGAAGTCCCAACACAATAAACTTTGAATCATACCCGGTACATGGTAAATGCTCAATAAATGTTGCCTAGTATTTTCTTTCAGGTCTCTTTGCTTCCTCAGGGAGGGTCCCCTCCCCACCTCCACCCAATCTGAATTATGTTCCTTCTCCGAGCACCATGTTCCTTTCCCATATAACACTCAGGACGACTTGTGATCATGTATAATTGTAACCACCTCCCAGGGGTGCTATGATGATTAAATGAGATAATGTGAGTAAAGCACAGAGCTTCCTGGCATATGTTTGGCTCTTGGCAAGTGTAAATTGTTATATTATTAACACCATTATTTACACTGGATGCCTTCCTTGGTTGAAATCACTGATGTTTGGGTGTATTGACAATTTCACCAAATCAAAGGCATCTGTCAATTATAACCCACACCATTACTGATGCATTTCTAAGAAATACAAAATCATGACACAAAACTTTCCTATCACATAGAATTTCCATTTCACGCATATTGAAAGAGCTCTTTTAAGTCTTATTTAGACATAGATTTTTATCATGTGTCAAGCTGCTCTGTTTCCTTGCCTTTTTAATACACAATAACTTTTCATTTCAGTGCCAAATCAGCATGGAATCTTTTTGAAGACATTGTTAGTGACGACTAAACCAACACCTGTGGTGCTAACAATGCACAAAACTCAAGGGAAAGGATGACAAGATGGAGAACTGTGACCAAGTTTGTGCATGTGCAGTCAACTGCAAGTATATCACGACTATCTCCTGGCTGCTTGCAATTTGAGGTACTGTTGATTACAACATACAGCCTTATTTCAGAGATGTAAAAATATGAAAAAAAGGGTCATAAGTTTGATGGAATACAATATTAACATCTAAATGTCCTCCCTAACAGTTGTGTGGTTCCTTATTTGGTTTTCCGAAAGCCACTGTGGTTCAAATCAAACCTATGTAGGTTTTCCTTCTAAGTAATGGCTTCATCTTTAGCATCAAGCTTTGTGTTGGTTAAAGCAATGCTAGCTGCTGCTAAACCCTAAAACCACATCGGTTAACACTCTAAAGGTTTATTTCTTGCTCGTGTAAAGTCCAAATCAGGTGTTCCTCATTGGCAGCAAGGGCTTCACTCCATGTGGTCATTCAGGGATCCAGATACATAGATTCTGTGTTTCAACAGATCATTTCAAGGGCTCCCCTGGGCCTGTAACATAGAAGGTTTCATGGGCTGAGCCTGGAGGTGGCTTGCACAACACACTTTTTCTCACATTCCACTCTCAGATCTTGATTCTATGGCCACATCTAACTGCAAGGGAGGCTGGGAAATGTCCTCTAGCTGTGTCACCGGGAGGAAGAGGAGTTTGGTGATCAGGCACCAATATCTGCTCCAGGCTTTGTGGGAAATTCAAGCACTGTGATGGGCATGCTTATAAATTAATTCATTTCACCCTCACAGTAACCCCCCAAGGTGGTTACTATCTTCATTTTACAGGTAAAGAAACTGAGGCTCAAAGAGATGAAATGACTTGCTCAAGGCCACATCGCTCCACAGTCAGGGAGCCAGAGTTGAAGTCTTGCTCCTTATGTTCTTCCATTACACCCAACTTCCTCTTTTTTTTTTTTTTTTTTTTTTTTTTGTGGTACGTGAGCCTCTCACTGTTGTGACCTCTCCCGTCGTGGAGCACAGGCTCTGGACGAGCAGGCTCAGCAGCCATGGCTCACGGGCCCAGCTGCTCCATGGCATGTGGGCTCCTCCCGGACTGGGGCACGAACCCGTGTCCCCTGCATTGGCAGGCAGGCTCTCAACCACTGCGCCACCAGGGAAGCCCTAAAGAATTATTATTAATTGTGTTGGGTGTGATAATCATGTTGTGGCTAGGTGTACAGTGGTCTTTAATTTTTAGAGATGTGTACTGAAGTATTCAGGGGTGAAATGTCATGATGTTTGTACTTTAAAACACATCCACAACAAAAACAGCAACAGAAAAATAGATGAAGCAAACATGGCAAAATGTTAAGAACAGTTAAATGTCGGTAATAGGTATGAGGATGTTCATTATATTATTTTTTTTCCCCATGACATTTACTGTTTGAAGTAAGACAATGGGGATATTTGGATGCAGCTTAAAAACGAATAGTGCTTATCACTGTCAGGTATTTTTCTTGCTATGTTTATTTATTGACTCATCAGTCAATTTCTTCCCTCCTCCACTTAACTGTAAATCCAGGAAAACAGGGACCTTGCTAGTTTTGATTATCCTTAGCACCGGGATCCCTAGCACAGAACCTAGCACACAGTTGGATTTTAATTTTTTTTTTTTTCTGCTAAACTCAGTTCTCACTGATGTTGCTGGCTCTTATTCATCATTGCTGGTCTTTGTTTTGCTGGTTCTTGCTGCATCTCTGGCTTTCTAGCCCTCCCCTGCCTTGTCTTGCTCTATCCCTGGTCACAGGAAGCAAAATACTGTCGGTGTCCCTTGTGCCCACCATAGTCTCAGTGCCAGCCTGTAGCCATCTCCCACCCTCCCCTGTGATTTTCTACCATCACACTGTTGACTCCTGGAGGGCAGGGACTTTGCTTGACACTTCTTGATAGTTGCTGAATCACCCAGCACGACACGCAACCAGTGCTCTGAAATCATCTGTTGATTGATCACTTGTATTCATCCCCCTGTTGGACTCACTTCACCCTTTTTTGACGAGAAATATTTTCATGTATTACTTTCTTTTTTCTCTGTCTATTTTTTTTTTTTGGCCATGCAACTTGTGGGATCTTAGTTCCCTGACCAAGGATTGAACCTGGGTCCTTGGCAGTGAGAGCTCAGAGTCCTAACCACTGGACCACCAGGGGAATTCCCTCTCCTATTATTTCTAATTATACAAGTAACACATGGTCATGGTAGAAAATTTAGAAGATAGAAAGAAACTAAAAGAGAAAGGATTAATGATCTGAAATCTTATTTCCCATTGTTATCATTTTCATACATGATTAACTTTTCTTTATGCATATATTAAAATGTTTTTCTCTCTATAAAATGGCATTATTTTTATCCTGCTTTCTTCCCCAGCAAAATGTTGAGAATATACTTCCAAATCAATAGGTATACATCTATGCCATCATTTTAAATATTTGTAAAGTATTCTTTTATAAGGCTACACCATAATTTACTTAACTAGTCCCCTATTGGTGGGCATTTAGGTTGTTTGCAATTTGCTACTGTATTGAACATCCTTGCTTATATCTCTCTTTATGCACATGTCAATCATCTAGTCGTTCGTTCAGTAGTTTTTACTGAGTCCCTTCTGCGTATTAGGCTCTTTTCTAGGCAGTGGAGAAATAACCACAGTGGGTTTTCTGAGGTAAAAATGCCTTTATTATTGTTTTTATTATTATTAAAGACTTTTTTTTTTTTAAAGAAGATGTTGGGGGTAGGAGTTTATTAATTAATTAATTTATTTTTGCTGTGTTGGGTCTTTGTTTCTGTGTGAGGGCTTTCTCTAGTTGCGGCAAGCGGGGGCCACTCTTCATCGCGGTGCGCGGGCCTCTCACTATCGCAGCCTCTCTTTTTGCGGAGCACAGGTTCCAGACACGCAGGCTCAGTAGTTGTGGCTCACGGGCCTAGTTGCTCCGCGGCATGTGCGATCCTCCCAGACCAGGGCTCAAACCCGTGTCCCCCGCATTAGCAGGCAGATTCTCAACCACTGCGCCACCAGGGAAGCCCATCAAAGACTTTTAATACATATTGCCAAACTGCCTCCAGAGAGACTGGATTGGTTTCATTCCCACCTGCAATATGTATGTCCCAGGCCCCATCCTACCATGGTCCTTAAGGGCCAACTCCAGACGGCCTCTGCAGGGAGGTGTCCAGCAGTGTGTCTGGCATCCGTTCTCTGCTCTCCCCCTGTTTGGGGTTTTTTCCTTGGCTATACCCCCTGCCTTTTCAGTATCAGCTCTGGCCTTTTGTGTCTCCCTTTTCTAGCGCCATGACCCTAGTAGCTTCCTGCCAGCCTCTGAGCAGGCCTTTGATTTCGAGGTTCCCTGCAGATACTTCCTCCATCCGCCATGGCCCCATGCAGTGCTCCCCACAGAGTCAGCACCACTCTTAGCCCCTAAACAGAGGTTCAGACAACGAGAGGATGAGAAGCAGGCAGGATTCTGGGACTCCACTGCTGATGACAGGTTTTCTCCTTCCTCTGCTTCTCTGTCTAATTTCATCAATAATCTCAGGAGCCAATCAGGGGATCTCCCTTGATCTATGTGCAGGAATAGCTGGAATTGAATCTCAGTCCTTGGCCTAAATCCTTCCAGGGCAACAGGGACATCCCTTGGCATCCAAAGATTAGTGCAGAATGAGCAGCCATGTATTTGGACATGGCCCTGGGGACAGAGGGATCAGTGGTCCTATGGAAAGACATTCTGTCCTGAGAGTCCGGAGACTTGGGTCTGAGCCCTGGCTCTGTGTGTCCTGTGTGACCATAGTAGACAACTTTTGGGGTGTTTGCTCAGCTCACTGCTACCCCTGTCTGTGCATCTACCTACCAATGAGGTGGCCTTTGGTCGCGATCGTTATGTAATATGACCCTCTCCTCAGCCACATTGATTGGACCAGGGGTGGGCATGGGATCCAAGCTGGGATAATCAGATTCCTTCTGAGAACTGGGATTTGATATGGTCTACGAGTCACTGTAAGGACATGAAACAAAGGTGAGAAAAACTGGAAAGAAGTGCACAGAGATGCAGTGAAGGGTGGCCTGCAGGAGAGAAGCAAGAGGCAGAGACAACTGTCCTGAGCTCTTGGTGATTTTCCAGTTCTTGGTGCCAGGCTAGGGGAGGCCCTGGGTATTCCTGCCTTGGGGGTGCTCTGTGACACTCCAGTGTTATAACAAAAGCCCCATTTTTGCTTAAGCTATCTCTGTAATCTGCAAACAAGCAAACACAAATATAACTTACGATGGTGAACAGGGCTAAGTATCAATCTTTCTGAGCCTCCATCTCCTCATCTGTAAGATGGAAATAGGATCAGAGCCCACTTCTCAGGAGAGGGCCAAATGTATTAATGTTTGTAGGGCTGTGGCCCTGACAGGTTAAACTATCTTGAGTATCATTCTTAACTGTATGTGAAAGAATTTTGTAAACTTTAAAATGACATAACACTGTGTGTATGTGTGTGTGCATGTGCACATGTGTGTATACCTCTCTCTCTATTCCACTCCCATCCCAGTCCCCATTCTGACTTTTCTCTGCAAACTTCTCCATGGCTTTAGACAATCACTGACCTCCTTTGGGGCCTTCATTTGGTTACTGGTAAAATCAGGGGTTGAATGTATGACTTCTAAACTCCCTTCTAGCTCTGGGAGTGGAAGATCGAGCTGGCTGGCTAACAACTGGGCATGATCCAGGTGCGCAGAGAATACACCTGCCTCAGGTTGGTGCTGAAGGCCAGGAGGCTGGGAGCCAGGGATCCTCCCAGGTAACAAATGCCAGGTCGAGTTAGGGAGCCAGGCAGGATCCCTTCACTGCTTTGCCCTGTTTATGTTTATGCCTCTTCTCTGCGGATGTCTTGCTCCAGGCCTAATGAGTCTTCAGGTTGTCACTGTGTCAGCAGGGACCAGAGTAAAGAAAATCTAGCTTTGCCAGAAAAGCCAAGACCTTGAGGACACTGGTTGTAGTCTTACCTACACCGGGATTACAGCTGGTGTACAAACTCCTTCTTTGTGCTGGATTCCTTTGCTTCGGACAATGGCCAAATCAGAACCAGGCCCAGGATCAGCCCAGCCCAGCTTGCTTTCCCAGGGCCCAGAGGCTCAAGGCAAAAATGCTTCATGTTCTGTACATCTTGGGTGCCTGCAAATTTCAAGCCTTGGCTAAATCAAGCATATAGACATTTCTTAACAGCCCAGAAATTAATGGAGGTTATTTGAGAAGGGTGGAGGCCCAGAATGAGAGAGATCTTACTTTCTTTCCTGTGAGTCACATAGAGGAGAGGGAGTATGTCAAGAAATATTGCAGAACAGAGCCTTGTTGCTGAAACACTGCTGATACATGGACCAGATGTGTTACCATTCACAAGTCACTTAACCTCCCTGAGCTTCAGTTTTTTTTTTGTTTTTTTTTTTGCGGTACGCGGGCCTCTCACTGTTGTGGCCTCTCCCGTGGCGGAGCACAGGCTCTGGATGCGCAGGCTCAGTGGCCATGGCTCACGGGCCCAGCCTCTCTGTGGCATGTGGGATCTTCCCGGACCGGGGCACGAACCCGTGTCCCCTGCATCGGCAGGCGGACTCCCAACCACTGCGCCACCAGGGAAGCCCTGAGCCTCAGTTTCTTCATTGGTTTCTTCATCTGTAGAGTGAGCGGGTCGGACTGGATGACCTCCAAGGTTCTTTGTTGTGTGTAACATTTTACAATTGCCTGAGTCTCAGAATGATAAGCCCTGAGAGCAGCAACAGCACCTTTCAACAGAGTGGATGCAAGTCTCAGAAAAAAAATGCCTGATGAAAGTAACAACAGAGGAAAATGACAGCAGCAGATGAATAAGAAACAAGGGAGAAGAGGAATTTGTCTATATGTTCTTATCTTGAAATCATTCATTTATTGTGTATGTGCAGGGAATTCAGGGGTATCTGTAACATGCTGTCCTTGGCAAGATGCTGAAGCTTAAAGGACCATGTGGGAGATACTGAGGGTAGGGAAAGAGTTCTACAGAAGGACCTCCTTAGGCCAGGGATGTCTGCCCTGGGAAGCAATCATAGAGTGGTTAACACAAGCTTTGGCTTCAGCCAGGTTTGTGTCCGCCTCCTGTTCTGCCACCTGTGTGTCTTTGAGCAAGTTACTTAAACTGTACGTGCTGTTATTTCCTTAACCATAAAATGGGAATCATGACAGCACCTGTGGGGTAGGGTTATGGGTATAAATATACAGATAAAGAAGGATTAAATGAGGTAAAGTGTATACAATAGCTTGCACATAGCCTGGTACATAGTTAGCTGCCAGTAATGGAAGTGGATGTTATTACTTAGGTTTTTACTGTCTCTTGATCTTGGATTATAGTTTCTACGTAAGTAAAATGAAACTCTTTAAACATATTCTGCTTACATGTGGTAGTCTAGACCTTTTAAAATTCTTTCGCTTCATAGGAAAAAACAAATCACATAGACTCAGAACACACTTGAGAGTATTTTCCCAAAGTGGTTGGAGGAAGCTAACGGTACCTGGGTCACCTGTGTGCTTCTTAGTGCAGAGTCCTGAGCTCTAATTCTAACCAGAGATAGAACCCTAATTCAGAGTTTCTGAGGGGGAGGGGCCCAGAAATAAGCATGTTAACCAAATCACTGATAAAGGCTGAGAGCCAGCTCTTTTTTTTTTTGAATAAATTTATTTATTTATTTATTTATGGCTGCGTTGGGTCTTTGTTGCTGCACCCAGACTTTCTCTAGTTGAGGCGAGCGGGGGCTACTCTTTGTTGCGGTGCGCGGACTTCTCATTGCGGTGGCTTCTCTTGTTGCAGAGCCTGGGCTCTAAGCGCACGGGCTTCATTAGTTGAGGTGTGTGGGCTCAATAGTTGTGGCTCGCGGGCTCTAGAGCTCAGGGTCAGTATTTGTGGCACATGGGCTTAGTTGCTCTGCGGCATGTGGGATCTTCCCGGACCAGGGATCGAACCCGTGTCCCCTGCATTGGCAGGTGGATTCCTAACCACTGTGCTACCAGGGAAGTCCCTTTTTTTTTTTCTTTCTTTTAGGATGGAATCCGGTCCCCCTGCAGTGGAAGCACGGAGTCTTTACCACTGGACCGCCATGAAAGTCCCTGAGAGCCAGCTCTTAAGGAGCATGCTGCCTTGCCACCCAACCGACCAGGTCAGTGCTTCTCAAACTTTAAGGTATATAGGAATCTCCTGGCAATCTCGTTCAAATGCAGATTCTGATTTAGTAGGTGCATTAGTTAGCGTTCTTCAGAGAAACGGAAACAACAGTAAAAAATATATATATGTTAAAAAATATATACAAATAAAATAAGGTATTGGCTCATGTGATTATGGAGGCTGAGAAGACCATGACCTACCATCTGCAAGCTGGAGACCCAAAAAAGCTGGTGGTGTAGTTCAAAGGCCTGAGAGCCACAGAGCCAGAGAGCTAATGGTGTAGATTCCAGTCTGAGTCTGACGGTCTGAGAACCCGGAACACCAGGCAGGAGAAGATCGTTGTCCAGCTCAAGCAGTCAGGCAGAGAGAAAATTCAACCCTCCTCCGCCTTTTTGTTCTATTCAGGCCCTCAGCAGATTGGATGAAGCCCACCCACATTGGGGAGGGCCATCTGCTTTACTCAGCTCACTAACTCAAATGCGAGTCTCTTCCGGAAGCACCCTCACAGACACATCCAGAAATAGTGTTTAACCAGATATCTGGGCATCCCAAGGCCTACTCATCAAATCAACCATCTCAGTAGGTCTGGGGTGGGGCCAGAAACTCTAACAAGTTCCCAGGGGATGTCATGCTGCTGCCCAGTGGACCACACTTTCAATTGCCAGGTTTTAGAGGCTCTGTCACTGTGATGGTCATGAGTACCATTCACTAGTACCATTCATTCCCAATCTCATTCTTTTTTTTTTTTTTTTCTCTCAGTTACTATGCCTTTACCACTTGTATCTCCTGGAATATGTGCCGGGCACTTTGCGTGTGACTTTTCCTTTCATTTTCATAATGATGAATTATCATCCCATTAAAAAAATTTTATTTATTTATTTGGCTGTGCCGGGTCTTAGTTGCGGCACGTGGGATCTTAACCTGCAGCATGCGAACTCTTATTTGCGGCATGTGGGATCTAGTTCCCTGACCAGGGATCGAACCCGGGCCCCCTGCACTGGGAGCATGGAGCTTTAGCCACTGGACCACCAGGGAAGTCTCTATCATCCCATTCTTTACGTGAGGAAATGGAGGCCAAAATTACATAGCAAGCATAGGACTTGAACCTATGACCATCTGATCCAAAGCACATATTCTCCCCCGTTACACCACCCTGCCTCAGATCTGCCAAAAAGATAATTTAATAATGGCAAACACTTACATGGTATTTACTTTATTCCAGGCAGTATTATCAGTGCTTTAACTACTGTAATACTTATAAAAATTCTATGAGGTAGATATTATCATCAAGAACATCCTCATTTACAGATAAGGATGTTGAGGCACAGAGAACTTGAGTAACTTATCCAGGGTCACACAGCTAATACATGGCAGGACCAGGATTTGAACCCAGGCAGCTGACTCCAGAGTCCAGACTCATATCCACTAGACTTTATTGCCACTAGCAAAGCTCATGCTTGTATCTCTCTAATATGGTATATACTAATATGATATATACGTACACATGTTTATATATCATTTATATACATAATGTAACTATAGTGCCATATATGATTTTTATTTGCTTATTTAGATTTCAGGGTATTTTCTTCTCTACTAGCAAGATTCCACTATACAATTGTTCCCACACGAGTGGATTTCTTACCCTAACTGCAGGAACCCAGGTGTTGTACACATCCAGCCCAATGTGATTAAGATTTTCTTTTCAACCTGAAAAGAAAGAAGAAAGAACATTTCTTTTCAAACCTGAAAAAAATTAATTTATTTTTAACGAGGCTGGAAGGACCCAGCTGCCAAGAAGCCCTGAGACTCGGGGCCTCCTGCTCGCTCTCCCTCTTCTTGTCTTTACACCTCTCAGCCCTTCCTTTGTTGGAGGTGATGTTTCTGCTGCAGGCTTGACTGCCCTCCTGCCCCCAACCTGGCACTTGTGGTCTTTGTGTGGAAGTCGTTCTCAAGCCCTGGACAAAAGCCTCTTGTCCCCTAGGCTCCAAGTCTCCTTACCACACACTCCCTGTGTTCCCAGGTACCCCAAAACCCTGGGTCTTGTGTTCGTTCTGCCAGCCCAATGTGATTGGTACTGGGCTCCCTGGGAGCTTGAAGGTACTGGGCTCCCTGGGAGCTTGACTCAGGACCTAACAGTTGGAAGTGCAGAAGCCTGTGGGCTCCTCCCTGTGGGTGCCTAAATTTGGGAAAGGGTGGGAACTCTTGAGAGCAATGGCTCTCTTTCTGCTCTATACACTCTGAAAAATCTGTCATGTGCTAGTTTCTTTGTAAGTAAACTTGGTTTCCTATCTCAACATAAAACACACAACACACAATACACACACACACACACACACACACACAGAAGTATGAACATGCTTAATGTTGCAAGTGCTTGAAGTCAGGAACAAAAAAGGCCTTGCCGGGGCTTCCCTGGTGGTGCAGTGGTTGAGAGTCTGCCTGCCAATGAAGGGGACACGGGTTCGAGCCCTGGTCTGGGAGGATCCCGCATGCCGCGGCTGGCCCTGTGAGCCACGATTACTGAGCCTGCGCGTCTGGAGCCTGTGCTCTGCAACAGGAGAGGCCGCGATAGTGAGAGGCCTGCGCACCGCGATGAGGAGTGGACCCCACTTGCCGCAACTAGAGAGGGCCCTCGCACAGAAACGAAGACCCAACACAGCCATAAATAAATAAATAAAAGTTAAAAAAAAAAAAAAAAAGGCCTTGCCAAGGCCCTCCCTGGTTTGGTAGAGGGGCAGGTGATTAAGGCAGTGTTTCAGGAGGAACTGAGGTCTGGTGGACTAACATGGAGTTCTAACCACAGCCCACTTATTAGTCCACAGGAAACAGCCTGTTACTATTGTAAAGATGAAGTGCTACTTTTTTTTTTTTTAAAGAACTTTCGAAAAGTCTTCCTTTCCATTCTGATTCAGTTCAAGTCTGAGGCAGGAAGGTCTCAGGGCAGCCATGCCTGCAACATTAGCTAATCAGACTCCCAAGAAACATTCCATTCCGCTTAGGAGGGCTTTGGAGAATGGTTTGCTCACGGTGGCTTTTAAAATAAACTGAGGGTTGCCAGGCTAAATGGATTCCCTGCAGGGCCGGTGACCTGGTTCCAGGCTGGTGCCCAGCAGGCTTGCTTCCTGCTGGGATGGTGGACCTCTCATTAAACATGGTTGCCTTGCCTGTTCCCCATTCTTGGGGGATGAAGTGGAAAGTCTTGTACCTTCTGTCACTGCCTATTTTAAAATTGGGGAAACTGAGGCCCCAGAGAGTCATGATAAAAGTAATAACAACAGCCAACACAGAAAATACTTTATATTATCTACAAATGTCAAGGGAAGGGGCACCATGACATAGTGGCAAGAAAAGTATGGTTTCAGATTCTGGTTTTGCCCCTCTGAAGCTCTGTGATCTTCTGTAAGTAACTAAGCCTCTCTGAGATGTAGTTTCTTTGTTCCTAGAATATTGATAATGATACCCATTCTATAGGGTTGTAGTAAGGAGCAGAAATACTGGATGTAAAGTACCTAGAGTAATGCCTGGCGCCTAGTTAGTACCTGATGAATGGTCTTTATTATTAGGGATGCAATGCAGGCCAGCCGTAAGATAAATAGTGCCTTCCAATCCTGTTTCACAGCAAGAATTACCCAAGGAGCTGGTGAAAAGTACAGATACAGTCCTCTGCAGTCTATGGAAAGGCATGGGAATGTATATTATAACAAGCCACTGGGTGATCCTTATCTGGCAATTTTGGAACACACTCAGGTACGCTCCCCTCCAACCTCTTGCTTTGACCCGTTCATTCTCTGTGCACCTGGCCCCATATTCAGTAAAGCTTTAGCTTTTGCTTGAGGGTGGACATGATTAAAAGGTCAAATATCATTATTTATTCTCAGAGAGAATGTGCTCTGAACTTTGCACAGCAGATTTATTCCTGAAAAGCTGTTTGCAAATGGAAGTTGGTGTGTGTGTGTGTTTGTGTGTGTGTGTGAACAGACATATTTAACACCTTAGTTTGCTATTCAAAGGAATGCATTCAATTCAGCTAAATAAATATTATATGAGTGATTATTATGTGCTGGGGATACAGTGACAAGTAAAATGCAGGCCTTGTCTTCAAGGGCCTGACTTACAGTCCACTGTGGTTAGGTTAGGTTAGCACTGGGAGCTACAAGAGCACAGAGGTGGAAAGGTACCCAACTCAGGGTTGGGGCATCTGGGAATTTCTAGGGGAGGTGGCATCTGAGGATCTTCCTGTACACTGGAACATAATCTCAAGTCCTTTTTTTTTTTTTTGCAGTACACGGGCCTCTCACTGTTGTGGCCTCTCCCGTTGCGGAGCACAGGCTCCGGACGCGCAGGCTCAGCGGCCATGGCTCACGGGCCCAGCTGCTCCGCGGCATGTGGGATCTTCCCGGACCGGGGCACGAACCCGTGTCCCCTGCATCGGCAGGTGGACTCTCAACCACTGCGCCACCAGGGAAGCCCTCAAGTCCTTTTGCAAAGAGAATGACCCTTCCCTAATTTATTCTTGTGGAAAAATGAGCTTTCACACCATGCTGCCCTGGATTCATTTATACAATCATGCAGCTGCACAAATACCGAGTTCCTGCCACGGGTAAGTCACTGAGTGAGGTGTTGCAGGGCAACCAGGGGGAGAAAGGCCCGATCCCTGCCCTCAGGGAGTTTATACCACACCTACTCAGGGTTAATTTATGTCTCATATAGGTCATTAATCCAGTGTGATCTGTTTATGACTGAACAGGTAGTTTATTATTCAGGTTGTAAATCCCTTTACTGAAAATACTGTTTATTCTCTTTCATCACCATGTTGTGGGGAAATCCGGTTCCAACTAACACAACCTTGAGCACATATTTCATCCAGGAGCAAAACCCAAGTGCACGCTGGCGTTCCCAGAGCTATTTGCAGACCTGTCATGAAGCAGTGGAGGCCTGGATGGATCCTTAGGGTCGGTAGGGTCTGTGAGTATCTGGGGCAACCTGAAGACCCGGTAGCCCTGGCAGTAAGTCACGTCTTCTTTGGTTCTCACGGATAGGAATGCCTTTCAAACCACCTGTCTCTGCCCCAAGAAGGTGAGGAGTCAGGAAGGAACAGAATTCTTGGTGAATTATGATAATTACACCGTGTTTAAACAAAAGATGGCAGGGTGTTTGAGTGACCAGGTGATGTTCCTTCACCTTCTGTTCTCTGTGTGTGCAGTCCTGGTAGGAGCTGCTTAGACCCTTTAAGCGAAGATGCATTCCTGTCTCGTAGATGGGGAACCTGAGGTACAAGAGGTGTCTGGGGGTGGTGTTGGGCACCTGTTGGTTTACAATCTGCTGCACGTCGAATCCAGCCCAGACTTATTATTCTGCCTTTCAAAGTCTCCTCTATATATGAACCCCTCAACCTCCCATTCGCTGCTCCTCAGAAGGGCCAAGCCTGAAGCATCCGCCTCCCATTTTTTGCCAAGTTGCTCCCACTTCTTGAGCCCCTGCCCCCCTCTATCTTCCTGGTGAAATTCAACCCATCCTTCGAAGCCCAGCTCAGGTGTCACCTCCTCCCCTGGTTGGAATTCATCTCTCCCTCCCCAGCACTCCTTGGTTTAGCCCTTTCTCTCATTACTTTTCCTTGGGCAACAGGCTGAGCATCTCAGATTCTCAGTTCCCTCCTGTGTGCATGGGCATAACAGTAACATCTGCAGTAATCTTTAACCCCTTTCGGGTTGTGGACTTCTTTGAAAATGTAATGAAAGCTGCTGGAAGAGCTACTGCTTACTGAGGCCCACTATGTGTGGTGTCAGGCCGGGTGTTTAGGACTTTTCCGTTCATTATCTCATGTAATGGTCAAGTCTCTCCAGCCAGGTACTAGTATGACCCTCACTTCACAGATGAGGAAAGGAGGCCCAGAGAGGTGAAATGCCTCTCCCGAGGTCACACAGCTAGTGCTACTAGCAGAGCCAGGTTGACCACATGGCAGAGCGGGGGTCCTAATCACTGGACCCTCTCCAATGCCCGCTCTCTGCCTCCCTGGTCCGGGGATGGGGGCGAGGAGAACACACTGCACGTCCCCTACAATTTAGGGGTTCATTCACCTCCACTGCCACTCCAAGCCTTCGCCGGCAACCCAGCGAAGGTCAACCAGGCCTTCGCTGGGTTGCCGTCTTAACGCAGGCCTGGCTGTGCCCTCGGCAGGGGTCTCGGTCAACATCTGGTGACCCAAACTCGGGGCCATGGAGCCGGGCCGAGGGGTACGGGCTCGTGGCTCGAGAGCCGCAGAGCCGCGTCCCGGGTGCCGAGTCCCAGGAATGTGGGAGGGCTGGGCGGCGAGGGCGGGCAAGGCGGGGGCGCTTCCTCTGCCCGCCGGAGGGGAGCCGCCCGGGCGCGCGCGCGGGGAGCGCCGCCGCCCCCTTCCAGCCGCCCGGCCGGCCCGGCGGGGGCGGGGGCTGCAGCGGGAGGGCGGCGATGGGCCGCGGTTCTCGGCAGCCGCTCGGCCGGCTGGGGTGGGAGGAAGCGATGAATATTCAGAGGGGGAGGGGGAGGGAAGGGGCTGAGCGCTCGCCGAGGCTGCCTGCAGCCCCATCCGCATGACGCGCGGAGGAGGCAGCCGGAGCCGCCGGAGCTGCCGGAGCCGGGATCAGGGCGCCGCGCGCGGGGGGTGGGCGCCGCTCGCTCCGCCCTGCGAAGCCCCTGCGCGCCCAGGGACGCGTCCACCCCGCTGCAGCCCCGCCAGGCTCCGCCGTGTGGCCGCCGCCGCCGCCGCTGCTGCCATGTCCCCGGGGAAGCCCGGGGCGGGCGGAGCGGGGACGAGGCGGACCGGCTGGAGGAGGAGGAGGCGGAGGCGGCGGCTGGAGGCGGCGACTAGGGCGCCGGGGCTCGGAAGCACGGCGGGGCCCGACTCGCGCGTCCCGGGCACGTTCCAGGGCGCGCGGGGCATGAAGCAGGCGGCGCGGGAGGCGCGGCCGCCTCCGCGCTCGCCCCGGCTCCGCTGGGCGCTGCCGCCGCTGCTGCTGCTGTTGCGCCTGGGCCAGGTGAGCTGGGTGGGCCCGGGGGGGGGCGCGAGGAGGGTGGGGGCGGGTCTGGCAGCCCCTGCACCTGCCCGGGTGCGCCCTGCCTGCGGGGATCGGGGGAGGTGGCGGGGGGTCCGCGTCCTCGGGGCCCCCCGCTGCTGGAGGCCGGCCTCGCGCGCCGGCGACCGAGCCCTTTCCCCGGCTGCCGCGTACGCGAGGGAGGGTGGTGGGCTTCGGGGTCCCGTGTGCCCGGAGCCTCCCCGTGGCCGGCCCCGCGCGGGCTGCAGGCCGTCTCTGGCCCGGACCTGACCCGAGCTGGTCACATCTGGCCGGCGCGGGCCCGGCTCGCCAGCCCGAGGCGGCCGGAGGGGGCGTGTTTGCGGAGGCTCCCGACGCGGAGCCGGGCGGGCCTGACCGAGCCGCCGCCGACCTCCGACCCGGCCTGCGGGGGCCCGAGGGGCCGGGCCGAAGGGCAGCGGCGGCGGCCGCGGGTAGCCGGGGCAGGGTCGGGCGCCGGGCGGCGGGCAGTGGGAGAGGCGCGGGGCCTCCGGGCAGAGGGCGCTGCTTCTGGGGAAAGTTCCCAGCCTCGGGAGAAGGTGGCCACTCGCAGGCGTGTCTCCGGGCGACGGTCCTCTTCCCGGAGAAGCTGCTTGCTTCCCTGGATGCTTAATTCGTGCTTTGTGGGCGCCGGCTCTCCCCCCTCCCCGCCCTGTTTTCTAGCTTCGCTTTTCAGATAATGCTGTGCCTGCCGTTTTGGTGACGATCTTTCTGAAAGCGCCGTTTCCCCTTCACGGTGTTCCCACGGGGTGAGGCCGGGCAGCTGGGAGTGTCCCCATTTCACAGATAGGGAACTGGAAGGAGAGAAGTGAAAAAGCAGAATCACCCAGCCCTGCGGCGGGAGCTGAGCCAGCTGGTTCGTCCTCACAGCTTTCTAGGAGACTGCTAGGGTCTTGAACTCGCAGTGGAAAGGGCCCTGATGATACCCCTGTTGTGCATTTTGTAAAGGAAAAACCTTGCTTCTTTTATACAGACAGCGGCTCTGAGGACATGATGTTTGAAAACCTGGGAAGTGAGTTACTGGCTGGGGATGGAACCTGGCTTCAGGGAAAACTGTTTTGTTTTTTTTTTTTCCCCCCCAGGTCCCTTCCTTTCTCTTTCTTTCTTTATTTTAAACTGAAGTGTAGTTCATTTACAATATTGTATTAGTTTCAGGTGTACAGCAAAGTGATTCGGGTATACATATATATGTATTTATCTCTCTCTATATACTTTCGATTCTTTTCCATTGTAGGTTATTACAAGGGAAAACTTTTCAAGCACAAATAAAAAGATTGTCTGAGAGCAGAAACATCAGCCTTGGGGCAGCAATGCAGCCCAGCAGGCAGGACAAGAAGGCAGCTGGGGCCTGGGGGCTGCGATAACTCTCAGCACCCAAGGGACACTCTGGTTGCTAATGTCCCCTCACAGTTTTCCTCCGCAGGCTTTGAACAGGCTGTCCTGAAGGCCTGGAAGGCTCTGTGACCTCCTGCAGAGAATATTGGATTAGGTGTCAGAAGACCAGCTCCAGGGCTGGGTGCAGGTTGGACTTGCTCTTCCATCTCCTCCATCCTTAGTTAATAGCTTTTGTAGCCTGGGACCACCTGCCCCATAGCGTTGCTTGAGGGACTTTCACTGGCCAGTGTCTGAAAGAGCTTTGTAAACATTAAAGTGTGTCCAGGGCTTCCCTCGTGGCGCAGTGGTTGAGAGTCCGCCTGCCGATGCAGGGGACACAGGTTCGTGCCCCGGTCCGGGAAGATCCCACATGCCGCAGAGCGGCTGGGCCCGTGAGCCATGGCTGCTGAGCCTGCACGTCCGGAGCCTGTGCTCCCCAACGGGAGAGGCCACAACAGTAAGAGGCCCCCATACCGCAAAAAAAAAAAAAAAAAAAAAGTGTGTCCAGATGGGGTTAACATTAAGGTACAGTGTGCATGGACTGTCTTCTCCCTGACCCTGTAAGGAAATTCATGGAGAATAGTGTATGAGATTAAAAAAATATTGCCTCATATTGAAGATCTCTTGTACCAAAGTTAATACTAAAGAAATACTTCATTTATTTTTAGTTTACTTTGGTACATATATATTTTATTATATTATTTATGGTTTTGCTTGGGTCCTGATGGTTGCTAGCTGTGCTTTGAATCAGCGAAAAGTTTCTTGGGTAAATTTATTTCTTGCCCAATCCTTCCTTGTGTTTCAAAAGCATCTTGCTATGCTATACTTGTCCCCTATTCAGATATTTCCTTCCTCTCTAATTTGTCCTGTAGAAACTCAAGATGGCTCTTTATTTCTCATTTTTGGATACATTATAAAATAGGAAGTCTAAAAGGCTCTCTGAAAAAGCATCTTCAAAATCCACATTTGACGGTTTATTTTGATATTGGGTGTTTCAGGGAATCAGTGCGTTTTTGAGCTGGACCAGACTTCAAGATAACTCACAGTGGTTTTTCTTTGTTTGTTTCTTTTCTTTTTCTTTTCTTCTTTTTTTTTTTATTTTAGATAAGGCTATTGGGACCCAGGGAAGACAGTGATTGGGCTGAGGTCACCTGGCAAGACAGTAGAGGAGCTGGGACTGGAACCTGTCACTTGCCTGTGCCTCAGATTTTCATGATGCTGTTTTTTTGGCCATGTTTTCTCTTTGTTCTTAATTTTACTATAGGCGCAGCCCTGCCTCACTGCGTACTCCTTAAACTGTGGGTGTAAATTGAGTTTTTCAAAATCGAATCATATTTGAGATTGAAAGTCATATTTGAGATTTCTGAAGCTTGTACAATACATTTAGGAAATGTGGGTGAGGTTATCTGACTGCCTCCCTAACACTTGGTTGGTTTTGTAAGGCTTGGGTGGTGTGTGTTTTTAAATGGAATCAACTGTAGCAGCTTAAAAAATGGCCAAGTTGTAGAGAAGATGAAGCTCTGTTTGGGCATTAATGATAATGGGTACGGAAGCAAGGAAGCTGAGATGCTGGAAGACTTAATGCTTAGTAGGGCTGGAAAAGCAGTTTTTTAACCTGGCTTCTCATTCCCCTTCTCCAAGACAGGAAGGATGGCCAGAGATGATTCCAATATGAGGACTTTGCTGGGTGCAGTGACTTCACCCATTCTTGTAGCATTTTTGCCCACTAATTTTGGTTTGTGTGTATGTTTTAGGCAATGTGACAAAGCAGTTTTTCCCCCTTGCCTCCTTCTTTGGAGAAAAGCAGTCCTGACAGATTCTTTATAAAATCAGCTTGATAGTGGGCTGCTTTAAAATGAAAAAAAAAAACAAAAAACTGGTGAGTGATAGCTGTTTTGTTGGTCTTATAGTGTTTTGGATTTGCTTTTCCTTTGTTTTCTTGTTTCCTGGTGAATAATAGCTGTTTGTGTTTATTGTCTACTGTAGCTAATCCTTAAGCCCTCTTACCTACCTGTTTCATCCAGGGTACAAAAAAATATTTAGACTCCCCTTGAAATTGCTTGTTAAATTCTCATAGGGGTGACTTTAAATATTTTTGTTTTGCTTCAGAACAACAACGGAAAAGCCAAACGATTATGTTTTGTTTGCAGACAATTTAAGAAAACAGAGCAAATTGGTTTATGGTTAGACTGTGACTTTGAGCCGACTTCAAGTTTAGCCTCACGATAAAGATAACCACAGAACACCCAAGGTTTCCTAAGCAGAGAGAATCCTGGCTCCTGAGCGAGCAATTTCGGTCAGCAAAGAGGTTATTTAGCTCCTAAAAGTAATTTTTGCTTGGGGTTGAGGCCCAGGTAGAGTTGCTGAATGACTGTAGGCCTGGGTTTAGCCAGCACATCATCAGCAATTACTTACTTAGTTCATTCACTGCTTGGCCAAGGGAATTATTTTGAGTGTAGGGTAAGAGGCAATTTTCCCTTCTAATAGAATGCTGCTGATAACATTAATTAATAGGTAATTTTACATGTGGCAGGCACTAAGGGTTTTAATGCATTATCTCATTTGACCATTGCAGAAATAACTGAGAGGTAGGTGCTGTTCATGGTCCCATTTTATTTTATTTTAATTTTTTTTCTTTTTTAATTTTGGCCACACCGCGTGGTTTGTAGGATCTTACTTCCCTGACCAGGGATTGAACCTGGGCCCCGGCAGTGAAAGCACTGAGTCCTAACCACTGGACCTCCAGGGAATTCCCTGATCCCGTTTTATCCGGGAGAAAACTGAGGTTCAGAACTTACCAAAGATTCATAACTAGTACATGGCAGAGGTGGGTTTGCCATCTCTGCCGCTCCAGTTTACTGTCCTGTTCATGTGTTTTCAGTGTGCAACTAAGAGAGGAGGTGACACAGATGAGCCTATCTATGAAACAGAAAGACTCACAGACATAGAGAGCAGACTTGTGGTTGCCAAGGGGTGGGTGGTAGGGGAGGGATGGAGTGGGAGTTTGGGGTGAGCAGATGCAAACTATTATATACAGAATGGATAAACAGCAAGGTCCTACTGTATAGCACAGAGAACTATATTCAATATCCTGTGATAAAACATCATGGAAAAGAATTTAAAAAAGAATGTATATATAGGTATAAATGAATAATTTTGCTGTACAGCAGAAATTAACCCAACATTGTAAATCAACTATGCTTCAATAAAAAAAAGGGGGGGGAGAGAGGAGGTGCCTGACTTGTGGTGAAGGACAGGCTTGTGGGGCCTGAACCCTTATGGGGCAGGGAGTCATTTTGGGTTTTCTGCATTCTAAACCCTGTAGAATCTACCCCATTTGTAACACAGACGGCCCAGGAACCCCCTTTCCTGCTCATGTTTCTTTGGGAGCCTGAGTATGTGAGGCAGGCCTGCTTTAGTGGAGACAGAATGGGATCTGGGATGGAAAGACCTGGGTTTAGGTCCTTGCTCAGCCAGTTAGTAGCTGCCTAGACTTGGGCAAGCCACTTAACCTCTGTGACTCCTCATTTCCTTATCTGGAAAATGGGACTAATACTTCCTGCTTCACTGGGTGGCTGAGAGGATCAAGTCAGATAGAAGAGGAACTGCTCTGTAAATTCCGAGTCTCAGTTGCTAGTTGTGGCTGCTGCTGTTATCTGCGGAGAGGAGGTGGGGCTTCAAATCATTAATTCATGTAACAAATATTTATTGTCTCCCACACAGTGGTGCGGAATAACCCTCGTGGTGTGCAAAATGAACTTGGCTCACAAAACATTTTAGAAAAATGTTAATTATTATTTATTTTAGGGGAGCGTTAGTAAAAAAAATTATAAGTGAGATGTCAAACCCATGAGGGTCATGGTAAATAAATTTGTTTAAACTTAATAAAAAGTTAAGCTAAAGAAAAATATTGAGTACAGAATTATGTAAAGATGGTGTGGTTACGGCACACTTGTAAATGTGATAAATTGCTTAAATTGGGGACGTGCTGGATGTGGGACAGGCACTGAATGGAGGCCCTGGTGATGAGCAAGAGAAGCAGCTGGCTTCGTGACTCTTACAGGCTGTGGGGCTGACATCATTCTGATCACCCCCAGCTAACCAGTCACAGGTGTGATACAGGCTGTGTATGTGATGTCTTTGCTGCCCCTCCAGAGAAAGGGCTGGCACCGGATTTGCCAGAGAAGGAGTGGTCATGAGAGGGGCAGAGAGTCTCTAAGTGGAGATCCCTGGAAGCTGCAGGTCTCTCAGACCAGAGAAGTCCACAGCAATTTTGTCACCTCCTCGTATGGCTTTCCAGTGGCTTTTCTGGTGACCCTTTGGAAGATGGGAGCTGTAGGAAATTTGTTATTACTTCCTTATCAGTGATAGGATTCCTTAATAGTCATCCTATTGTCTCAGAATTTCCACGGCATGTAAATGCCTGGGTGACGGGTGGTGGCAATGAGACAGCAGAGATGGGAGGCGCTTTGAAAGCGAAGTAGTGTCAGTTCCCACAGAAGGTCTAATTTTAAACATGCAAATAATTTTCAGTTCCACTTTTCCTTCTTCCTGTTAGAGGGAAGCTGTCCCCTGTTGGCATTTCTGAGGCTTGAGCAGACAATGTCATTATTATGCCACAAACTATCTCCTTCTCCAGGGCAGGGATGGGGTGGTGTTTTTCTGAGTGCCTGTGCTGGTCACAGTCCAGTGCTATTTCATGGCTTCTGAGCAAAGAACTGAGTGAGTATTAAAACTCAGCACCAATACGGGTCCAACACAGTGGTTCTTAATCTTTCAGGGGAGGGAGAGGTTTAAGACCCTTACAGGGTATGCAAAAGCAAAGAATCCTTTCCCTAAAAGAAATGCACACATTTACAATTTGGTATCCAATTTCAGGGGTTTCACAGACTCCTTAAAATAGACCATGAAGCCCAGGTTAAAAACCCTCCAAGCTAAAACTGTAACATTTAGAAAAGTATCAGTCCTCTTCAAAGAGATAACCCGTGGGTAACCTTGGTTTCCTCCCAGGAAAAAAATTTTTCTATGTAATGTATACAAATATCTATGTTGAGCTTTTTAAAAAGTTACATTAAAGGAAATATTATATATACATTGTTTTCTACTTAGGCTTTTAATTTATTAAAATACTTAGTTATCTTGGAGATTATTTCATATCTGTTCCCATAGTTTTAACTCATTCCTTTAAATGACTCCCTAATATTCTGATGTGTGACTTTACCATAGTTTATTTCGCCATTCTCCTGTCAATGGACAGTTAAGTTGTTTTTAGACACCCCGACCCCCTTTTTAGGAATCATGCTTCAGAGAGTGTCTTTGATACATATTTCTTGTAACCTTCACAAGAATATCCATAGGGTAAATTTCTAATTTTAGGATGGCTGGGTTAGAGGGGTACATGCATTTAAAAATTTGATAGCCGTTAAATTTCCCCCAGTTTGTACCTGCATGCATAGGCTTGGAGAGTGTCTGTTTCTCCATACTCTCAGCTGAATTGAGGATTGTTAAATTTGTAAATGTGTGCCAGCCTGAGAGGTAAAAAATTGTATCCTGTTACTTTTAGTTATAGCTTCAATTTTGAGTTAGTTGAGCATTTTTTTCTTGTTTTGGGCTATTTGCATTAATTCCTTCTTTTTTTGGGGGGGGCGGGGGTTAACTCCCTGCTCATTAAAAAAAAAAAAAAGATTTTCTTTTTGTTATCAATTTGTACAAGCGCTTTAGAAACTGAGGAAGTTAGTCCTTTGTCTCTAATTTGTGTTTCAATTACATATGTTTTCCAATTATTTTAGATGCAGCCCTTGTCCTTAGGAACTCAGAGATAAATAAGACCCCTGGGTCATGAAGAGAATATAGACCTGAGAGCCAGCCTGCCAAGTTGTAATCCTAGCTCCACCATCTAACTAGCTGTGTGCTTTGGGCAGATGCCTTAACCTTTCTGATCCTTGGCGTTCACGTTTCTAAAATGCTAATAATAGCAGTGGTACCTTTCACACAGGGTAGTTGGATAAGTTAAATGGGATCACAGTATATTAAAGTTCCTTATAAATGGATATAGAAATTTAAGAACATTACTTCATTTTCTCAAGAATTAGGTTTTTAAAGTTAGGGCAAAAGGCCATAATTATGAATTGTAAACATTGTGTTACAAAAATTTAAAAATTGGATTTAAGAGATTAAACCCACAATGGATAGTATACATACATACATATATACATGTGTTTATATGTATATAGTAAAATGTATAATGTGAAGCAGTGTAGGCTTCTCGGCTAGCATAATTGAAATTATATTTCTCTTTTGACAAGTTAATATAATTGAATTAATATAGGTCAAATGAACACAAGATATGACTGAAGAATGGCCAGTGTGGTCTTTGCCCCAAAAGAGCACAGGAATATTGACCATGTCCTTTAAAGCAACAGGGTCCTCCTTGAGTGTCTCTCTTTCTCTTGTGACCTGGCCAGCTCTGGCTGTGGCCACCTCCTATCTCTGGGGACATTTTCTGTAGGACTTTTCAAGAGGACTTATTTTCAAGAGGACTTATTTTATGCCACCAACTGAAAGTTTCAAGACATAATCCTTGGCTCTAATTGCAGAAGATGGGAAGTTGAGGGAGTCTGTGTGGACCATGCCACCCTGTTTCCATGGCAGCGAGGTGATGCTGCATTTCCTGCTACTGGCTGAGGGGCTACCACGTTTTCATGTCCTTGTGTCATGGCGGTTATTCCTTCCCCACTAAGCATGGACCACACTTGTGGTCTTGTTTTGCCAAGACACTGGCATACTTTACTACTTACAAAAACAAGAATATTAATTTTACCTTATAGTTTGCAAGGCCTTCAACATATATGAACTCATTCAGTTCTCATAGCATCCCTGTGAGTTTGCCATTGTTATTCCCATTTAAGGTGTGGCTCAGACTGTCTCTCAGTGACTTGTCCAGTCCATTTCAGGTGCCATCTGTCTTTCGCACAATAATAATGTACATTCATTGTGTAGCCCAGTTTTTAACATTAGTCAAATTTAGAATTAGCTTTCAAGAGGCAAATGGGGCAGTTGAGTCCCCTAGTTTGGTTCATACATAATTATTAGGTTGAACCATATGAAATTACTGTTTTTGGTCCTTTGATACCAGTAGTTGTATATGGGTCTACCTAATATGTCCCAGAAAATGTTCTCTTAAAGTGTGGTTTAGAAAACCAAAACATAGACTTGCATGTTGTAAAGCAGTATATTTAAAACCATGGGTCATAAAATCAGTTTAGTGATTTTAATAGATAGAATATATTCTATCTGTTAAAAAATGATAGAAGAGAAAATATTGGCATCTACTGTATGTAGGAAGGGTAAGTATTCTTTTATGAAACTTGTTTCAGTTATATATATGTGTGTGTGTGTGTGTGTGTGTGTATGTACTGAATTGCATATAAATTGAATTAATCATGGCTTCAATCATTGCCAAAAAACCTGGAAGCCATTATTATAGGGAATGGAGTGATGGAAGGTGAGGGGTGGGGGTGGACATGCAGGTGGTTTCTGTTTCCAGGGACAGTGGAAAACTAGTATAAAGTCCCCAAATGTGCATCATCAGTGCTCCCATATATGACTGAAAATCATTATGCAGTGGCTGGTCCAGGAAGGCCCTTAGGAAGAGAGGGGGTTGACTGGCAACTGAGGAGGCCTGACTTTAAGTAGTTACCCTTCTGGATAATTCTGGGGGACCACCTCAGTGGGACAGGCTATTGGCCATGCTCTGCATTCTTTGGTAAATGGGTTTGTTAGGGAGCTAACAGTTACCGTCCAGTGTGTGGTCTACTTTGAGTGAGAACTTAGGACGTCTCAGGGGAGCTGAGGCTCTGAGGGCCTCACCCATCTTGTGGACAGTGGAAGACTGAGACTCACGGCCTAGATGGTTTTTTTTTTTTTTTTTTTTTTTTTTTTTTTTTTACCTCCAGGCCATGCTGCCCTCATTCCACTCATGGTGATCCCTGTCTGGGGGCTGTTAGTGCAGTTGACTGCAGGATCCTGATCCAGAGATTGATTTGATTCCCCTATGAGTCAGTTCTGTTTTTTTCTTTTTTTTAAATATAAAAAATTTGAAAATACAGATAAATAAAAAAGAAAGCAGGGACTTCCCCAGTGGCGCAGTGGTTAAGAATCCGCCTGCCAATGTAGGGGACACAAGTTCGAGCCCTGCTCGGGGAAGATCCCACATGCCGCACAGCAACTAAGCCCGTGCGCCACAACTACTGAGCCTGCGCTCTAAAGCCCGCGAACCACAAGTACTGAGCCCACGTGCCACAACTACTGAAGCCCGCGCGCCTAGAGCCCGTGCTCTGCAACAAGAGAAGCCACCGCAGTGAGAAACCCGTGCACCACAACAGAGTAGCCCCACTCGCCGCAACTAGAGAAAGCCCACGCGCGGCGAGGAAGACCCAATGCAGCCAAAAATAAAAAAAAAAAAATAAAAAAAAAGCAAAATTATCTGTAATCTCTCTCCTGAAATTAACTCCTGGTACCATTTTATGTTGGGTGATCTTTGTCTTTTTTTATGCTAGTTCTATCTATCTCTTTCTCCTAAAATAGGATTCCTTCCTACACATGCTTTGTAATTTATATTTTTCATTTTTTTTTAATTGGGTTAGATGCTGGTACCCCAGGAGGTCACAGCATAAACATGAGGCTTCTTCCTGGAGGGTCACTGTTACTCAGTAGAAAGTCTTTTGAAAAAAATTTTTTTCCTTTAAACAAACAAACAAACATGGTTGCATCCAGAAAAATTTCAGCAAATACAGGAGACAACAAAGAAATCTGTACGCTGCAGACCCTCTGGGGGTGTGAGTTCACTCTCCTCTGCTCTTCTCAGGGGCATTTTGTAAAGTAGTGATAATATGTTGCAAACATTTTTCCCTTGAGAGTAAATATTCTTCCCTTCTCTAACTTTCAGTTGTTGCATCCCATTGCATTATATGGAGGTGCCTTAATTTATCTCATTCATCCTGTTGTCTGGTTTGTTTCCAAAACTTTTTGCTGTAATAAAGACTATTCAGATGACTTTGTGATTAAATCTCTGAACACATCTCTGATGATTGCCTTAGGATAAGTGAAGATAATAAAAATAGTAGCTACCATAGGTTGAATAGTTATTATGAATTGTTGTCAGCACTTTGTATGTATTAACTCGTGTAATCCTATGATGTAGGTACAGGGAAGGAAACCGAGGCCAAAGAGTTATAATCTGGTCCATGGCCACACACTGTGCCAGAGCCTCAACCAGCTAGTTGTGGGTTTCCTTGGGGACACAGGGAGATCTGGGAGGATTGCCTACGTGGGCCAGGGTGTGTGTGAGTCTCCTGGAAGGACAGCAGGCTTGAGGGCCATTCTCACAGGTGGGAGGGTCATCTTCCTGTGGGATGGGAGGCACATTGATACTTGCTGCTCAAGTGCCATGACATGGCAAGAATGAAAGGCTTCCCCAAACCACAGAAGATAAGAGTGATTTTGCTGTGGATTTTAGGTCCTGGAGCCATAAGTGGTAAAGGCTGCCTGAAACTTTGGGGCCTTGGCCCAGATCAAATGAATGAAATAATGGCGTCCTGTTGGGGTCTTGGCTTTCCTGTTGTGAATGGATTTGGATTTCATAGAGCTTGAAATTGGGCATGGGTGACATGCCTTTAGGGTGTCCCATAAGAAGAGAAGCATGGAAAAGGGCATGGGCTTTGGTGTCAGTAGAAGCATGGACCCAGATCTGTGTTCTTCTCTACAGCCATGCCTTGGAACTTGTTACATCATCTGGAAAATGGGTAATAATTCCTGGACTACATGTTATTAGGGTTAAATGAGGGAAGGTGTGTAAGGCTCCCAATCCGGATCGTGGCTTAAATGTTTGCTCCCAGCTCACCCATATTAACACAGTGCCTCCTGACTCGGGGGCTGCAGTTGCCATGTGCCCAAGGTCGAGGAGACTTGCTGTGCAGGCGTTCAGACAACTTCTGCCTTAGTGCCCAGGAGTATTGTTGTCT
Source organism: Mesoplodon bidens (assembly GCF_964165515.1). Taxonomy (NCBI): domain Eukaryota; kingdom Metazoa; phylum Chordata; class Mammalia; order Artiodactyla; family Ziphiidae; genus Mesoplodon; species Mesoplodon bidens. The sequence goes on from NC_138164.1 coordinate 103,824,670, forward strand.
AGAGTGGTCACCAAATCCTACCGTGTGAAGGGAAATTGTAAGGGTGCAGGACAGGAGCTCTTATTTAAGATGACATGTTGGCACATCTGAAGATGTGGGCCTATATTCACTTTGAATCATAACGATCTCTAAAAGACAATAATGTTAATGAAGCTAGAGCAGGAGATCATGAAAGAGAGAGAGAACGTACAACCAGCCAAAGCCAGCCTTTACTGGAGGAGAGTAATGGTCCTGTTTGTCTTTTCTCCAGTGGTGAGACCATCCCAATCCATCAAATCCTTGCTTCAGGCAGGAAATACTTAACAAGCACTAATCCCATCTTTTAGATCTAGTACTCTCCAGCCTAGCCTGTCTTTTTTATTTTTTATTTTTGAGATGATTGCAGACTTTATAGAAAACTGCCCAGGGGAGATCCAGATTTCCAGGGTGGGGTGGGAAGGCAGGCCTCAAGGCAATGCGTTGAAGGAGGGTGACTTCCTGTGTGCAGAGGCAGCACAGGCCAGCCATTCTGCCTGACCCAGGGGGTGGGAGTCAGGGAGAGGCGGCCCCCTCCCACTCACCGGTTGTGCTTTGGGATCATGCAGAAGGCAGGGCGCTGAGGCTCTGACCCTGGACGGGAGGGCTTGTCCCTTCCTCTTCCAGAAGGCATACGGGGGGCAGGGGTGGAGAGGTGGCAGCGAGGAATCTCCAAGGGAGAAGGGTCACATGGGTGGGAAGGAGCATGTGACCAGCAGCTCCCAGCCCTTCAGAGCCCCTCCCGCTCCCCTCTCTGTGGCACAATGGGTCAGGTGACCCTGGTTGTGAGGCCAGACCATCTACTTTGCACCCCCAGGACTACCTCCTCCACGATCTCCCATGGGTATCTGCTAGTTTGGTTGGGGGGTGCTTCGCGTCTGCGCCTGTTTTGCAGGGTTTTGCAGGGCTAGAGAGCTCATCCTAAGAGGAAAGGGGGCTGGGCATATCCCAGGGGTGGATTCCTCACTGGACCCTGAGCCAGTGAGTGGCAGTGTGGGTACTGAGTGCAAGCGACAGATGTAGGAGGAATTGAGAGCCTAAGACCTGGGCAGGGGGATGAAACTCAGATCGGGGTGAGGAGGTGAGAGTTTGAGATTGAGGGACAAGGACTGAGTATTAGGGTGTCAGAGCCCAAAGTGGGAAAGGCTGAGGATCAGCTCCGCGCTAAGTCTATAAAGGGGTGTGCCTGTGCCTGGGATGGGAGAGATAGAGAAGAGCTGAACTCCAAGCCTGGGCCAAGGAAGGGAGGGGCCTGAGCTAGAGCTGGGGTGGTGGGTGGTATGAAATACATCCTCAGATTGGGGGAGGGTGCTCAACCCTCAGACTCCCGGGATGTAGGTCTCTATACAGGATGGAGAGTTAAGAGCTTCGAAATGAGAAAAAAGGCTCAAAGTCCACAAAAACCGTCCGGTGGGTTGCTTTGCTTCTAAGACCAGAATGGGATGTGAGGGCCCCTGAGCTCTCGAAGGGAGCTGAGGGCTGCAAGCTGGAGTGTAGTCTAGGGGGATGTTTCCTGCTGAGAGGTCTGGGTTCAAAGCACAGGGTAGTGGAAGCAGTCCCAGGGCCTTCGGATTGAAGGACAGGTTCTCTGGGTGAGTCCTGAAAGGGGGAGGGGGCTTCTGGTGGTTCAGGAGGGCTGTCAGAGCTTGGGATGGGTGGACCAGGTTTCTGGAATCAGAAGAGAGTGTCTCTGGGTCTTTGATGGTGACAGCTCTCAGAGGCTGGGGAGGGGGGTACAGCTTGGGGCCCCTGGGTGGGGGAGATGCCATAATCCAAAGGTCTCAGATCGGTCAGGGGTAGGTCTCAAAGCCCCAAGCTCGTGGGTGTCTTATACGCATGGCCTTGGGATAGGCCTTGGGTAGCCTGTCTTTCTTAGTTTGCTATGCCTAGCTCTGCTACATATATCTTGGCCTCATCATCAAGCACCCATCTTCTGACTTCATGCCTCAATCCATTCCTCAAGATCATCTCCTCCTGCAAACCACTCTACCCGAAGCCATCTCTGATCCTGCATCCTTATTATAGTTCAGACCTGATGCTGAAACTGTTTTCATAGCTCAGACATGTGCATCTCTCAAATCAGTCATAACATCCAATTTAACCTCATTGTATCTGGCTACTGGGAGTCCATCCCTGTGAGGGCGGACATCAGATAGCTTGAAGTCACTTTGGTTGATAGTCTTATTCTGGGCTTGTTCATGGGACTGCGAGACAGTATGTGCAGTGGTTAAGAGCTAGGGCTCTAGAGGAAGAAGGCTGCATGGGAATTCCTTGTTTTACCACGTTGTTTAACCTCTCTGTGCCTCGTTTCGCTCATCTATAAAGTAGTGGTCATTATATGACTCAGCTCTAGGGCTGTTATAGGAAGTACATAAGATAAGGTATGTATTTAGCACATATTAAACATTAGTAAACATTGCAAAAGAAAAAGGACCACGTGTTGGGTGGGGGTAAGACTCAGACCCTCAGCCTCTGTCTGACCACAGGGTTTGTGACCAGCCTTTTGATTTCCTTTGGAAGAGACACATGTAGCGCTTAGCCTTTGCTGTCACCTGGAATCTAGCATTTGGACTTGGAGGTTGTCTCCCAGTGTGGTTGGGGTGAGTGGGGACAGCTTCTTTGCCTTTAGAGCAGGGTTTCTCAACCTCATTTGGGGCCTGATAGCTCCTTGTTTGGGGGACTATCCTGTGCACTGTAGGCTGTTTAGCAGCATCCCTGGCCCCTGCCTGATAGGTCCCAGTACCCACCTCCCCCAACCTGTGACCATAAAAAATGTCTCTGCCAAATGTCCCTGAGGGGTAACATAGTCTTAGCTAGTAGGGGGGCCCAGCTGTCCTTCCATTCCCAGGTGATTGTGTCACTGACTTCCTCTTGTGAGACACTAGATCTAAACTAACAAGCGCATTTATAGATGTGACAGGTAGCCACATTGCTAGGTCTCAGAAGAGGATTCACATTCCACCTCTGCTTATTCAGTGAGTGCTCTTCAGGGATGCTGTGGCAGGTACTCCCGTGCCAAGCTCCCTGTGTCCTCCTCCTCCACAAAATGGGAATAACTGACACTTTTCCTCACCCTGCCCGGTGGGACAGGAAGCCAGTGTCAATGTGATATGTGTGGTGCTAAAAGCTCTACTGCAGGGGACGGTGAAGTCGAAGGAAAGGCTTAGTGTTTATTAGGAGTGAGGCCAGATATGCCAAGTTCCACACAAGAGATAGACCTGGTCAAAGGGAAATCCCATTACAAAGGGATTCACTGGTAAATTCCCCCTCCCACCACCTCCCTGGAGCGATTTTCAGCCTTTAGAGTGTTTAGAGGCCCCAGGGCATAAGCCTAGAGATAATGCCTTCAGAGCCAGTGACAGGGAGCCCGGCAGGAATGAGGCAGGAGGAAGACCCCGGGAAACCTACTGAAACGGTGGTGCCATGGTGCCCATGGTGCCTGCCCGGGGCGAGGAGGGTTGGCTTTCTGAAAGCTGGGTATTCACACAGCTGTTCGGGAACACATCACTTTGTGAAGCCAAAACAGGGCTCCTCTCTCAGTGCTGGTCACACCTGGTTAGGACATACTCTTTTGTAGGGGCTCTAGTCTTTTACCCAGGTTGCAGCAAGTTCTTCCGAGCTGTCCACTGTACTGTCGTACACTGTGCTGGGCTCCCTCTTCATCCTTTTAATTATGGCCATTTTAGCACTGAGGCAAAGAGAGGTGAAGGGACTCGCCCAGAGCCAGGGATGGGGACTGTTCCGTGATCTCCTTTCTGCTGCTTTGTGATCCACAACAATTTAGTAGCTTTCAAGGCCTGAATTTTCTCTTGCACCAAATGGTGATAGTAAATACCTCAGAGGATTGTGATTGAGATTCCATGAGAAAATGCATGGGGAGCCCCCAGCGTGCCCCAGCCAGGCATGGTGACTGGCATACAGAAAGTGCTCCATAAATGCCAACTGGCGTCATTATTACTGTCTCAACTATCAGTAATAGCAATAGGGCACCGGCTTTGATGAGCTTTTCCAGGAATGGGACTGGTTTGCCCTGATCTAATCATAGAGTCTGTCTCAGGCCCTGTTCAGTAAATGTTTGGGGGTGCAGCTACTTGGAGGGGGGGAGAGATGTCACCTGGGGAGGACCAAGACACTGAGATTGAGAGAATAAAGCAAAATAAAGCAAAACCTGCCCTCAGGGCTAGAACATGTGATCTCCCAGTCAAACCAGCTGAGCTCATTGCCAGGCAACTTGGTAGTTAGTTAATCATTGCTTATAGGAAGATAAAAAGGATTATCACCTCAAAGAATGTCAGAGTGAGAAAGGACCTTAGGGACATTAGGCTAGGGAAGACAAATGGGTTCCAGTTTATGTCCATTTTCAAGTGATTGATAGTCGCTGCTCCAGCCCTGCATGGAAGGGATTCTTAGACCACTTGGAGTGGCCTAGCTCAGCAGGAGAGACTGCTGGGATCAGTTAGTGATGTCTGCCATGGCCACCAGAAAGGCAAGGGGTGGCACACAGGCTGTTTTATTTGCTCTCTTTGGTTTCAGCTGGGACAATGAGGCCTATGATTTGCTCACTGAAGGGTCACCCAGCAAGTCAAAAAACCACAAACATCTCTTTTGGAAGGGGTATTTCAAGGGTATCCAATTCTTAGGTTTCATCTCTGAGAAAGTGATTTTTGCCTGACTATCTTTAGATGGGAGGAACTTGTTATCTCAAAAGGTGGCTCTTTCTGTCCTTGGACACCTCTCCTGGGTAGTACTTACACCACAGAGGCGGGAGAAGGCCTTAGAAGACACTTTTGGTGGCTCTTCTCCACCGTGGCTGCACCTGGGGAGCTTTTAGTTTTTTTTTTGTTGTTGTTGTTTTTTGTTTTTTTGCAGTATGCGGGCCTCTCACTGTTGTGGCCTCTCCCGTTGCGGAGCACAGGCTCCGGACGCGCAGGCTCAGCGGCCGTGGCTCACGGGCCCAGCCGCTCCGTGACATGTGGGATCCTCCCGGACCGGGGCACGAACCCGTGTCCCCTGCATCGGCAGGCGGACTCTTAACCACTGCGCCACCAGGGAAGCCCCCTGGGGAGCTTTTAGAAGATACTGACTGGGGGAAAAGAAAAGAGAGAGGGAAAATACTGATTGGAGGTTCCCACTCCTGACCAGTGGGATTTGAGCACTTGCGTGCGTGGGCACACACCATCCCCAGCATCATTGTCTTATTTTTATTTTTCCAGACTCTTCATGTGGTATTAATGTGTAGCCAGGGTTGAGAACCACTGAGACCAAACCTTTTTTTGGAATCAGAGGGCCAGAAAGGGTATGATTGTCCAGGGTTATATAGGGTTAGTGACACAAGGAGAAGGAAACTAGGGTTTCTTTCTTTATAGAGTGCCAGCCATGTGCTAGGTTCTTTTACTTTCATGCTGAGACTCTCTCTCCTTTTAAAAAAATTAATTAATTAATCATTTTAAATTTTTGGCTGTGTTAGCTCTTCGTTGTTGCACGTGGGCTTTCTCTAGTTGCGGCGAGCAGGGGCTACTCTTCATTGTGGTGCACGGGCTTCTCATTGTGGTGGCTTCTCTTGTTGCAGAGCACGGGCTCTAGGCACGCGGGCTTCAGTAGTTGTGGCACGTGGGCTCAGTAGTTGTGGTGCACGGGCTTAGTTGCTCCGCGGCATGTGGGATCCTCCCGGACCAGGGCTGGAACCTGTGTCCCCTGCATTGGCAGACGGATTCTTAACCACCGCGCCACCAGGGAAGTCCCACTGAGACTCTTCTTGTCCCACAAAGGTGTGTTATTCCACTGCTTAAGCCCATGTGGCTTCATACTGCACTTGGTATAGACCCAAATGATGGCCTGTAAGACCCTAAACCTTGGATCCGGATGACCAGACCCATCCTTCCTCTCTGACTGCACCCTGTCCACCCACCCCTTTTCACTGATTCCATTCATGCTGGCTCTGTTTTAGCAGACACTGGCGCCCACCCTCCTCTCTCCCTCGGGGTGCAGGGGTGGGGGACACTTGCTGCAGTGTTCTTCCCCAGATCCTTCTGGTTCCTTCTCAGGCTTTAACTCGAGTGTCTTGTCCAGACCCCTCTATTGCTGTCCTGCTTCATTTCCTCCATCCTTACCACCATCAGAAACTATCTTACTGGTTTACTGTTTTCTGTTTCCCCATTCCCTGGAATATGAACTTCAGGAGGTAGGGACCCTGTCTGGTTCTCTGTTCCATCCCTCATGCCTTGGAGGGAGGGAGCCTGCCTCAAAAAGATGCCACCAGGGAAGTCCCCAGAGCTGGTAGTATCCCCAAGTTACAGTCACCTAGAATCCCATTTAACTGCCTCTCAATCTCATATTATTTCTAATTATCTCATAATATTTTTACCTTTTGCCATGGCAACCCTAAATATATATATGTGTGTGTGTGCACGTGTGTGTGTGCATGCGCTCTAGTAAAAAGAGCACAGATTTTGAAGTCCTTTGGACTTGAATTTGAATCCCAGCACTGCCTCTTACTAGCTGTGTGATCTTGGGAGATTACTGAACCTCTCTGAGGCCCGGTTTTTCTTGTCTGCAAAATGGAATCACAGTCAATACTAATGATTACTTGACATTGATTGAATGCTTTCTATGTGCCAGGCACTGTGCCAAGTGCTTTATGTGTTTCGACTGAGTGAATCCTTATGACCACCTAAGGAGGTGGTTCTCTTGCCTTCATTTTACCAGAAGGGAAAACCAAGATGCAGAGAAGTTAAGCAACCAACCTGAAGTCACACACAGCAACTCAAGCGAGGAACCAGAGTTCAAACTTTGGCACCTTGGTTCTAGAGTCAGGTTGTTATGAATTTATGAAACCATGTCCAGATGGCCCCAGATGGGTGGTAATGCTGAGGCCCCAAGGGTGCATGGTGTTGGGCCCTGGTACTCAGGGAGAGTGGGGCATTGCGTGCATTTCCCATCAAAACAACGACAACAACAACAAAAACCTTTTGCCTCAAATATTTATCAAGTGCCTACTTTGTGCCAGGCATTGTGACTATGGCCAATAGAAAAATTAAAAAATAATTCTCAATCCTATCACCCCAACTCATCAGCCCTTTATTTCCATGCCCGGTTACCTGGGCACTTTTTGTGGTTGTGACTGTTTTAATTGGAGATGCGGATTTATGACTGTGCTGGGCCTGAATTTGGTGTCATCTTGCTGAAGCATTTTCTGGGAGTATTTTCCCCGTTTTTTAAATTTAATTTAATTTAATTTTATTTTTGGCTGCACGGGGTCTTGGTAGCTCCACGCGAGCTTTCTCTAGTTGTGGTGAGCGGGGTCTTCTCTTTGTTGCGGTGCGTGGGCTTCTCATTGTGGTGTCTTCCCTTGTTCTGGAGCACGGGCTCTGGGCACGCAGGCTTCAGTAGTTGCGGCACACGGGCTCAGTAGTTGTGGCTCGTGGGCTCTAGAGCACGGCCTCAGTAGTTGTGGTGCACGGGCTTAGTTGCTCTGTGGCATGTGAGATCTTCCCAGACCAGGGCTTGAACCTGTGTCCCCTGCACTGGCAGGCGGATTCTTAAGCACTGCGCCACCAGGGAAGCCCTGCCCTGTTTAGATAAAGGGAAGAGTGAACAGCCACGGCTGCATTTCAAGGGGCTGCTGTGTTCTGGGGTGGGGAGGCCTCAGGGTTGATGTGAGACTGAGAGGCCTCAAAATGAGTTTGGTCTTTTTTTTTAAATTTATTTTTTCCTATTTATATAAGAGTAGTGTAACAGTATTAAAAGAAATTTAGAAATTGGAGAAAGGAGGGGAGTTCCCTGGTGGTGCAGTGGGTAGGACTCCACGCTCCCAATGCAGGGGGGTCCGGGTTTGATCCCTGGGCCTGCGTGCATGCCCCAACTAAGTCTGCATGCTACAACTAAACATGCTGCAACTAAGACCTGGCGCAGCCAAAATAAATAAATATATATATATTGAAAAAGAAAGAAAAGAAACTAGAGAAAGGGAAAAAAAAAGCCATGTATCTCTCCTCATTGCAGAACTAGTGTGATTTTAAAGTAGTTACAGCTACGATTTATTCCAGGTTGTTTCTTATTTAAAATAATTGTGATCACAGACAGGGACAATTTCAGTTCCTTTAATGCCAGAAGGCTAAATGAAGAGCACACTTTTTTCATGGTGATAAATGGATGATAGAGCCATAATTTTTTTATAGCTGCAGGATACTCCATGGATTGGGTGTACTGTAATTCACTTAACTTTTTTCCTGTTTAGAGATTTAAGCAGCAGCCAAATTTTCACTGTTATAAGTAATTCAGGGATGAATATCTTCACGCTATCACTTTTTCTGTGAAACAGAAATGATTTCTTCCAGATTAATTTCCAGGCATCTTTATACTCTTTGACGCCACTTGCCAAATGACTTTCCAAAAGGGGTGCATTGTTTACATTGCCATTAGAATGCATGCGACTGCCTGTTTCATTACGCCCACACTGGCACTGGGTGTTATCATTTTTTAAAGACAGATGTTAAATTTAATATTTACACTTGCAGACATGCCAACTGGGCTGTGTGGTGGCTGCCTCCACCACTTGGACAGCGCGTGACCCGTGTAGAACCTGTTCTGTGTGATCTTTCTTAAACATTAATTAATTAATTATATATTTTAAAAAACGCTCCGGGAAAATGTCAAGTCACTGTTGGTGTTTTGTGCTGCAGTCTGCACTTGTCTTGGGGTACCTAGAAAAATTCTAAGTGCAGCCAGAAACCAGATGGGCCTAGTTGGGTATTAGCTGATTGCAAAGATAATCAGGTGTATTCATTTCATTTTTAGGGCTAATTTTAGGGGTGCCTGCTCTGCAGTATCTAACCTTAAACTTGAATTATGTGATGGTCAGATGGACATTTGCAGAATGAAATATTGTTGAGTGCTTATTAGATATCCGGGCCTTCTTGATTATATGTTGAAAGCGGCAGTATGTGCTAGCATAGAGGGCAGAGAAAGTTGAGTTCAGACCCTAGCTTTGCCCTTTGCTTCCTCCCTTCCTCCTCACTACCCTACCCTGCCTTTGTTTCCCCACCTGTAAATCAGTCTGACCGTGCTGAGGAGGGCTGATGTCAGGATTAAGAACCCTGCTATCAAGGATTTAGCACACAGGAAGCCATGGGGGTCTACTTTTGGTTTTGACGCAACAGTGGCCTGAGGGGTGGGGACAGAGAGGAGGGAAGCAGGCCGGTCCAGATCTCTTTCCTTTGGGAGGTTCTGGTTTAGTGGGAGAGATAAGGTGGGCTGCTGGGTCAGTTTCAGGTCACAGGTGGGGCAGCCCTCAGAATACCAGCCAGGAGCTGAGACAGAAGTTAAGGCCAAACGAGTAACCTTGGTTGCTGTTTGGGGGTGAATGTTGGGAGCCCAGGCCTGCAGTGGGGAGGACTCATTCTGGGGACAGTGATGGGTCACGCTTGGTAAATTCACCATGTTTGTGGCAAGGTAGGCTGGGGCCGGGCTTGGAGGTTTCGGCTGTCTGAGTGATTTAGACTCTGTCTTGTAGAGCATGAGGCATTACAGGAGGATTTTCTTTTCACATTTTATATATTAACCATTGTATTATGTTGTTATATTTTTTAATGGTAATTTAAAAAATAACAGCTGTATTGAGATGTAATTCACATACCACAAAATTCATTCTTTTAAAGTGTCCAACTCAGTTGTTTTTTAGTATATTCAGAGGCAATCATCACTGTTATCGCGTTCCAGAATATTTTCATTACCCCCCCAAGAGACCCACACCCATTAGCAATCACTCCTGATTCCTTCCTTCCCCCAGCTTCTGGCAACCATCAGTTTGCTTTCTGTTTCTAAGAATTTGCCTATTCTATGTGTTTCATATAAGAGGAATCATATAATATTTGTCTTCTTGTATCTGGTTTATTTCACCCAGCATAATGTTTTCAAGGTCCATCTTTTTTTTTTTTTTTGGCCGCCCTGCACGGCTTCTGGGATCTTAGTTTCCCTGACCAGGGATCGAACTCGTGCCCCTTGCATTAGAAGTGCAGAGTCCTAACCACTGGACTGCCAGGGAATTCCCTCAAGGTCCATCCTTATTGCAGTATATCAGTACTTCATGCCTTTTCATGGCCAAAGAATATTCACCATAGGGCCATCCCATGTGTTATTTCTTCTTTCACGAGTTGATGGACATTTGGGTTAATTCCTCTTTTTTAACTATTATGAATAATGCTTCTGTGAACATTTCTCAGGTTTTTTTTTTTTTTTGCGGTATGCGGGCCTCTCACTGTTGTGGCCTCTCCCGTTGCGGAGCACAGGCTCTGGACGCACAGGCTCAGCGGCCATGGCTCACGGGCCCAGCCGCTCCGCGGCACGTGGGATCTTCCCGGACCGGGGCACGAACCCGCGTCCGCTGCATCGGCAGGCGGACTCTCAACCACTACGCCACCAGGGAAGCCCTAATCTTGTCTCCTTTGAACGTTACCTTCCTCATCTGGAAACTGGTGTTCTTCTCCCAGCCTCCTGCCTCCCTGAAGGCTGAAATGAACAAGGGCGGGGGTTGGGGAGGAAGGGAGGAGAAGAGGAGAAAGGAAGTGGGGGGACCAGAACCTGCTAGAACATGTCTGGGAGGCAGGGAGGGACACACGTGCAGGTGCAGGCAGGTTCGGGAGGAAGTCGCCCGCTGGTCTGGGAGGACGTACATCCCTGCCCATTTGGGGGAGTTTTGAACCCTGGTTGTAATCCTGAGACTATTGATTTTTCCTAGTTATTTGAATTGGAGCCTTTGTTTCCAGGAAGAGTCTGGTGCTTACCCGCCCTTGGCATGGGCAGCTGCCTCCAGCACACCCCTTCCTCATTCTGCCTGGACATCACCTGAAAGCCAGCGAGGCTTTCCTGGGTCCTAGAGGTCACTCGGGTGGCCTCTCCTATCTGGGCCTGTCTCTGTTCAAGTGGTAGAGCTGGCTGTCCCCTTTATCAGTGACTTGCAGCTGGCCTGAGTTTTGTGAAAAGCCTGTCGTTGCCATTTAGAAAATAAAGACAGAAACCTCCCCTTTGGTGTTGGCATCGCAATGACTTGCTCTTGTTCTGACTGCAGTATTTTGCTGGGTTGTTATGAATCAGTCACTTAATGTTTTTTAAGTGTGATAAGCACATGTGTCTTACTATGAGAAGCTAGGCTTAGGGGATGCAAGTTAGGTGATTTTTTCTTAGACTAAGTCAGAATCCTGCCCCTACCCCCTATCAGAGCGTGATCTAATGTGTTCTCTTTTGTGTGTGTGTGTGGTATGCGGGCCTCTCACCGTTGTGGCCTCTCCCACTGCAGAGCAGAGGCTCCGGACCTGCAGGCTCAGCGGCCATGGCTCATGGGCCCAGCCACCCCGCGGCATGTGGGATCTTCCCGGACCGGGGCACGAACCTGTGTCCCCTGCATCGGCAGGTGGACTCCCAACCACTGCGCCACCAGGGAAGCCCTAATGCGTTCTCTTTTATCCTGACCTATGACATAGAGGGCCTAGGTCTGTGATCCTTTCTCTGTGTGTTTCTGCCCTCTTGCCTCCAGGCAACTTCTGTTGGTCCGGGGCTGTACTTATCAGTTCGCATCACGAAGTCCAGTCACTCTTCATTTATATAATTGGTCAGGCCCAGGCCCTTTGGAGCAGGAAGGGACCTTAAGGATCACCTAATCCAAACCTTGCCCATTGCAGATACTGAAACTGAGGTCCAGAGAAGGGAAGCCACTTGCCCAAGACCACACAGCTAGTCATAGTGTGAGCCCAGCTTCCTGGCTCTACTACCCTGTTCTTCCGGACAGTAAAGTTCCCCATCGTGAGCATACAGGGCATTCAGGGAACATACCTATCTTTGACCCGTTTCTCCAGTGGATGTAGAATTGGTTTTCTGGGGTTGAATTCTGTTGTGTGCTTGGTAATCTGCTGAGGGGAAATCCATTCTTTTTGGGGAAGTGTTGAAGGTGTCTGCTGGAGTCTGGCATCTCTGCAGTTTTTGGCCACCTGAGGGGAGGTTGAGCATGCTTGGATCCTGAAGGTGTTGTTTGACAGATGGTCCTCGCCTGCTACCGCCATTTACTGCATTTATATCTAATAGAGTAACCCAAACTGGGAGGCTGAGTTTGGGAGGTGAGTTGGGGAGGAAAAAGAGTGGTGTTCCTTTTAGAATAAAACTTGCTGATATAACGTTGAAAGTCATCGTCTTACTCATCCTCATCTGAGATAAGTCACACAATGGGTGGTATCTGGGGTGCAGAGTTCCCCCCTGTGAGAACACAGTGAGATGAACTTTGTGTGGGCTGGTCTGTTAAAAACAAGAAGGCATGGGCTGGAAACAACCTAAATGTTAAGCAGTGGGGGAATTGCGGAAACCACGGACTACTACGCAGTCATCACAAGTGCTTTGAAAGAATGCTTAATGACACAGGAAGATGTTCGTAACGCAAGATGTTTAAAGATGTGGGCTACAAAATAAGGTAAAGTGGAAACCCAATTCGGTAAAACATTCAACCAGACTTCCAACTCAAAAACATGTTTTGCAAGGATAGGGGAGTGCACTATAGTGTGGTGTTTAAAAAAAAGCAGGTTAGGCAGCCCTAGGCCAAGTCCCATAATTGCTGTGTGCCCTTGGGCAAGTCACTGGACCTTCCAGTCTCAGCTTCCCATCTGTAATTTGGAAGAAGTACCTTGCCTGTGGGTTGTTGTTAGAATTCAGTGAGCTCTCTGGGCCTTCAGAGATAGGGCTTGCCTGGCCATGGACCTTGAGTCATTGCACTGTGGTTGAGAGATCAGACCAGACCGAATTATCTGCTGCTTCAAGCCCGTCAGAGCTCCCAGTGCCTTCTGGATCCTGGACCTACACACTGTGTGGGCTCACATTTCTTGCAGTTTCCTCCAATGTGCCATGCCCTTTCCACCAGGTCTGCACACATCCTGAAAGACATCCTTGTGTCTTTGTCTCCCTAAGTAGACTGGGTTCCCCCAGGGCACCATGTCACAGGGCCAGGTATCCAGGAGGTGCTCAGTCAGTGTTTGTCAAATGAATTGAAGAGGTGGGACTTGAATTGGGCCTTTCAGTAAGAAGTGGGGCTTGGTGATCAAGGCAGAAGCCTCATTCTAGGAGGCAGGCAGGGCAGAGGGCAGTGGCGGTCACTACCGCCTGTTCAGGGACCAGACCCGCTGGGCACACCAGAGATTGACATAGGCACAGCCTGCCTTTTAGCGTTCAGTGTCACACAGGCATCAGCACACTTTGTAAGACATTTAATCTATCGGGCTTGATCAGTTTTGCTACCTTTTGTAGCTTGGGGCTGTGTGCGCTTCTTCATAAGGGAGACCCATCAAGACCAAGCCTGTGTGGTGGTCATGTATGTACTGAGGCTGCCAGCAACGTGCTGATGGTGAGACAAGAGCTGGACTTGGGGGTGAAGGTAGCCTGGGTTCTGTGTCTGGTCTTACCACTTACTAGATCATCTATCTTGAGTGGAGTGACTTAAGGAAAGAAAACAATGCTTACCAGAGCTTCCAAGTGCCTTTACACACAGTATTCTCATCTAGTTCTTATGGCAGGGGTGCAGCTCAGAATGTGAGTGGTGTTAATGAGGCAGTGGGGAGTAGTGGGGACTTTGGTCAACTCAGAGAAGATGCCCTGTTTGAAGGCGAGTGCCTCCCCACTTTTATTTTATTTTTTTTGCGGTACGCGGGCCTCTCACTGTTGTGGCCTCTCCCACTGTGGAGCACAGGCTCCGGACGCGCAGGCTCAGCGGCCATGGCTCACGGGCCCAGCCGCTCTGCGGCATGCGGGATCTTCCCGGACCGGGGCACGAACCCGTGTCCCCTGCATCGGAAGGTGGACTCTCAACCACTGTGCCACCAGGGAAGCCCCCCACTTTTAAATAACACATTAAAATGTGTCAGACAGTGTGTTTGTTGTTTTTTTAAATTGTAGTAAAATATATATAACAAAAATTTAGCATTTTAGCCAGTTTTAAAAATTAAAAACATTTTTTTAAACTTTTTTATTTTGTACATTTTAGCCATTTTTAAGTGTACAGTTCAGTGGCATTGTGTACACTCACAGTGTTGTGCGCTTATCACCACTATCCATTCAGGTGCTGTATTTTGTGCTTTATAAATAGCACCTCCTATATTTAAAATGGATAAGCAACAGGGACCTACTACTGTATAGCACGGGGAACTCTGCTCAATATTATGTAACAACCTAAATGGGAAAAGAATTTGAAAAAGAATAGATACATGTGTATGTGTAACTGAATCAATTTGCTGTACACCTGAAACTAACACAACATTGTTAATCAACTACGCTCCGATATAAAATAAAACGTTAAAATAAATAAATAAATACCACTTCACTTAATCCTTACCACAATCTGCTGAGGTATCTCCTTTTTTTTTTTTTTTTGGCTGCTCCATGCAGCATATAGGATCTTAGTTCCTTGACCAGGGATCGAACCCACACCCCCTCCAGTGGAAGCACAGAGTCTTAACCACTGGACCGCCAGGGAAATCCGAGGTATCTCCAATTTTTAATCCTCATTTGAGAATTGAGGACTCTGAGACACGGACGGATGGGTCAAGTAACTTGCCCAAAGACCACACAACTGGTCAGTGTTGGAGCTGGGATTCTAACCCTAGGGAAACCAGAGTTGTCAGTTACTCTGATTCCTTTTTTTTTTTTTTTTTCCAAGAAAAGCTGAAAATAGTTTTAAATGTTGAAACACCTGCTTTTAAAAAATATTGACTCAAATTAACCAAACAAAACACCATTAGGGCCAGATGACAGTCTCACTGCTATAGGCTGGGCATAGTTCTCCCAGTAACTCATCCCCACCCCATGTGCCCCCAGGAGGAGTTGGGAGGATCCAGGGAGATAATGTAAGCGGAAAATCTTTTGTAACCTGTGAGGAGCTGGAGTTAGTAAGAGTAGCTAATATGCATATTGAGTGCCTCTGTGTCAAGCCGTGTTCTCAGTACTTTCATTCTCACGAGAGCCCTCCATGGGTCGGGGTATTGTTACCCTCCTTTTGCAGATGAGGCACAGAGAGGTCAGGGACCTCTTCTGAGGTCACACAGCTGGGAGGGTGGAGTCAGGATTAGAACCTGGGCAGTGGGCTCCAGAGTGGGGCTCTGTCCACTGTGCTTATTGCCTTTGTTTGGGCTCAGTTCTGAAGAATTACCAGGGAAGGGGAAGCGCTGAGCCTCTATTAAGCCCAAACTGGGGCCAGACACTTTGCTAGGCACCTTCTCTCACTTTATTTCATTTAACCCTCACAACAATCCCGGAGGCCGTGGTAGGCTGTCTTATTTTACGGAGGTGGAAACTGAGACTCAGAGAGGTCTAGTGACTTGCCAAGATCCCAAGGGGAGGGAGTGGCAAAGCCGGGATTTGAACTTGAATCTGAGAGAGTGCAAAAGCACACACTTCTTTCCTCTACATGGGAAGGTAGTAATCAACCGATTTTCAGTTTTAAAAAAATATATCTGCTTCAGGGGAGAGCACTGAAAAGTACAGTTAGGAAGACTTAGGTTCACTCTGTGGAAGTGACTGAGAGCTGTGGCACTTTCCCTCGCTTGTGTTTAGGTGGCTTCTTGGGGGTCACATGAGTCCAGGTCTGCAGCAGCTTGGGGACGCAGGGTGGGGAGTGTTGAAGTGGGTATTATTGGGGCGAGTGCCGTGCCGGCCATTGCCCGAGTTTCCCCTCTTATCTCTTTTTGTGCATGCTTTGCTAGTAACAGCCTTGCAAATCAGCTTGTTTGGATTCGCATCCTCACTCTAAGTGGTGCTAATTGAATTAGCCACGGCCTCAAGGTGGTGTTTTCAAGGTTGGCATCTATGAGGCTTTGTTGGAAAGTCTACCAAGCATGGTGTTGATTTCCACTCCTCTTTATTCAGCATGGTCCCCTGAAGCTGCTCTGTGCCAAGGCCTGTGCTGAGTCCCAGGAGAACGAGAATGGAGGGTGATGTCCCTGCAGTCAAGGACCTCGTGATCTAGCGCAGGAAAGGAGGAGCCACCGCTCTGCTGCTGTAACAGCAGATGCAGCCGTCAGGGAGGACCTTCCAGGCGGCAAGAACAACACGGGCAGATGGGGGAGGTGGGGTTGGAGAGACACATTGTTGGGGCTTTGGGAGCAGAGGACTGACGGGTCTCAGCCACCTTCCTGTCCCCGGCACCCAGGGCTGCTGAGAATGTAGTTCAGGGTTGCATTCAAGATGTCAAGCCCCAGGGGGCAGAAGGTGGATGACAAGTGATGTTAAACAACAATTGGGGGCTTCCCTGGTGGCGCAGGGGTTGGGAGTCCGCCTGCCGATGCAGGGGACACGGGTTCGTGCCCCGGTCCGGGAAGATCCCATATGCCGCGGAGCGGCTGGGCCCGTGAGCCATGGCCGCTGAGCCTGCGCGTCCGGAGCCTGTGCTCCGCAGCGGGAGAGGCCACAACAGTGAGAGGCCCGCGTACCAACAAAAAAAAAAAAAAAGAAAAAAAACAACAACAGTTGGGCCCACGGTCACCTACAGGCCATTTTAATTTCTTTCAAACACACGGACGAGGTGCCTAGAAGTAGGAGGAACGTGAATCTTGTGGCTGTGTAGGTGGACAGCAGGCCAAAGCAGTCCAGCAGCACAGAGGGCTCTGAGGGCAAGGCCAGGGTTCATTTAGAAGCCTGGGCCAGTGCTTGGTACTCAGTACTAGGCAGACACTTCACAACTGTTTCACGAATGAGTGAATGGGTGCCAGAACCTGCGGGGCGTATCCGAGGCTGGGAGCAACCCTCTGCTGCCCGGAAGGGCTCAGTAAACACTCATTAATCATTTCCTGTCTGGCAAGCCCTGTGGGTGCCTGAGAGAGCCGTGGTTTGCATGGGGGAGGGGGTGCAGGTCATTCGGATGGCCTGGCCTTCTGCCCGCCCGGCTCTCTGGGAGCTGGGGGGTGGCACCTGCGGGGGCGGGCGGCTAGAGCGTCAGCCAGGGGTACCTGTTGCCAGGCGGCCTCTCAGCTTAGTGAGCTAAACAGAAACATGTGATGCACCCTGCGGCCTGCCACCCAGGGACTCCTGGATGGACACATACCCAGGTCCTCCTCCCTCCTGTACCCTCTTCCAAGAAAGCTCCCTGGGCGTGGTAAGGACCTTTTCCCCGACTCAGACTCTGTGCTTTGCTTTGACTTGGGTGTTTCTCTGCAGGCAGGTGACCCTGAGCCAGGAGACTGGGAGTTGGTCTTGCTGAGCAAGTGGGTTCTGGAATGTTCAGGGGCAGCCAGAGTGTCCATGTGTCCAGACAGAGGGAGCTGGTTGGGTCTGAAGGATCCATTTGATTTAAAAAAAAATGCCACGTGTTCCCGAGTTCATAGGTGGTGGTGGTAGAAGGGGTTGGCTTGGAGAGTGGGGATGCTTTTCATTCCTCAGCTATTATGGGACCACCTCTTATCTCTGGGGTGGCCCCCTTTCCTTCTTAGGATCAGTTAGAGTCCCCTAGGGTCACGAGAACACTGTGGGTCACTTTCCCATTCTATGGGGGAAAAAGAGGGGGTTTGTGGTCAAGCAAGTTTGGAGAACTCTGGGCTAAACAAAATCAAACAGATGTCTTTCTTGCAAGACTTCTAAGAACGTTCCATGTGCTTATGACACTGAGAGGGAGGCGAATATAAAACCCTTATTTTTCCCAGATTTTTCTTTTACCTCGTATCTGTTTATCTCTATTTTTAGAAATATCTCATGAGACTAGTGTTTTCAGGAAACTGCTGCAGAAAATTAATTCAACAAAGATTTGTTGAGTAATTACTATGTGCCAGTGGCCATTCTAGATGCTTGGGATAAATCAATGACCAATTCGGACCAAGAGCCTACCCTGGAGGAACTTACCTTCTTGTAGAAGCTATGAACTGATCTTTACAGAGGACCTGCTGCATGTCAGGCATGTGAGTTATCACATGTTATCCTGTTTAACCCTCACAGTAGTCTGGTCGGACAGAGGGACCATTTTATAGATTAGGTAACTGAGGCTAGGGGTAAAGTGACCTCCCCATTTCGGCTGAATTGTCCTTTTTTTTTTTTTTTTGCGGTATGTGGGCCTCTCACTGTCGTGGCCTCTCCCGTTGCAGAGCACAGGCTCCGGACGCGCAGGCTCAGCGGCCATGGCTCACGGGCCCAGCCGCTCCGTGGCATGTGGGATCTTCCCGGACCAGGGCACGAACCTGTGTCCCCGGCATCGGCAGGCGGACTCTCAACCACTGCGCCACCAGGGAAACCCTGAATTGTCCTTTTTGGATTATGCCTTTGAATTGCAAGAGGAGCTGGTGAAGTAAGGAATGCCTGGCAGAGACATTAGGGTCTGTGGTGGGGAATCTTTTGCTATACCATTGTGACCTTTTATGAAGGTCTGATGGAGAAACTTTTCTGAGGCTCTGAATCAGACAGGGAAAGATGTGCTTCTCCAGAACAACTGGTTTGTTTTCTTTTTCTGGGCACTGAGAATCTCGTGGCTGATCATGTTTCCCTTTGGCTTTGGTTACTAAGCACCTGAGAGCTAGGTATGTGACCCATCTTGACACTTCTGCAGAAAGGAACTGACCGTATGGTATATTTTTCTACGTGCTGGTCTTACCCCTGGCTTTATTATTTGCCTTACATTTACTCTTCTCTTATCCCGATTCCCTTGCCCGTTTATTTTATTCTTTTGTGTTGTTTGTATTATTCTAAGCCACTGTAAATACTTGGCAGATGGGGCTGAGTATAACTGAATTTTAAAAATACTGGTAAGGTGACTTGTGTAAGATCCTCCAGCTAGTTTGCAGGGAGGCAGGCTCCACCTTTGTCCACCACATGACGTACCTCTCTGGATGAGGATCCACCAAGAGACAGCTCTGTTTGCCTTTGCAGCCACCGTTTTGTGGGTTTCAAAGGAAGCCGGGCTGGCAGAATTGGAGGTCTTGAGTGGCTTGAATTGACCTGCATGTCACACGCGTGGTTTGAGCTGTGGATCCTCCTTGGTGAGGGCTGCTCAGCCTTCCCTTCCTGCTTGTGGTTCTGAGGGTTCCCAGCGGGGCAGACCCCCCTTGGACAGACAGATGAGCACTGTAATGCTCTCTGCAGCTACTTCTCCTTCATTATCCTCATGGCAACTCTGTAGAGAGACAGAGAGGAGGAGCGGGTGGTGTTGATGAGGAGACAGGCCTGGAGGGGCTAAAGGACTTCCCCCACTGGGTGACGTCTGAGCCTGTGCCCCAACATAAAACCACACGGCCCCGGATGAGAGCTCCCTGAACCCTCTGTGGGGGAGAAGGCAGCTTGGGAGCGGGGAAGAGCTTAGTGTTTTGGATTTGGATCACGTGGCCACAACTGTGTGCATATATGTCACTTTTCTGAGCCTCAGAAGCCTCATCTCTAAAATGGGTACTGTAATTCCTGCCCCGCCAGCCTCACTGGATTGTTGTGGGAAAGTGAAGGAGAAGAGCATGGAAGCACTTGTCTGGTGTCATGTACTGTGCCCGTCTGCAGTGCCCTGTCTGCGTGGTGCTAGTGATGAAGATGATGATAATGATGATGATGATGAGGATGAACATCATAGGAACATTGACTCCTGTACCCATCGCTTTGCTAAACTTTACATACATTTTCTTAATGAATGCACAAAGCATACAGACGGGTGGGGACTACGATAGCCCCTTTTTGCAGGCGGAAAATATTAAGTAATTTGCTTAAAAAAGATTAATTTGCTCAAGGCCACAGAGATCTTAAGTGGTAGAGCCAAAATTTGAACCCAGGCAGCCAACCCTACAGCTGAACTTACTATTACCACTATCATAGCGAAAGGCAGAAGCCTGAGACCTTTTCGGGTAGTGGTATTAATGCATATCAGTGTAGTAGGAGCAGTAAGGACCACCTGGGGTAGGAAGTTGGTGTGGGTGGTCCCTGGAGGGGCAGTGGAACCTGGGACTCAGCTGGGTAACAGCCCTGGGCAACCGAGCTCGTCTCTGAGCTTCACGTTTCTCACCTGTAAGATGGGGAGATAAAAACGTGGTGTTAAATGAAATAGGGGATGCATGGATGCTTGTGCCTTGCTATAAAAATGTTTGTGATATGTAAATGACACGGAGAGTAGATGTAAATTAATTGCAGTGGCCCCCTCTGTTTCTTAAAATCATCCTCCTTGCTGAGATGGCTCGATCACCCCCAGTCTGCAGATTCTTTGTTCAAACAGTTTGTCGAGAATCCATTTTGCAAAGTCCTAGCAAAGTGCCAGGCATGAATTACACGCAACAGGGATGTGGCTGGGGGTCACTGTGAGTGGCACGAAGCCCTGGGCCTGCCTTGGGAGCATTGGGAGGAATCTTAGAAGTGAAGCCCCTGGGATGAGGCAGTGGGATCCCAGGGGTCTGAGGTGGGAGGGAGAATTCTCTTTTCATTGTTTAGATCTTTTTTTCTTCCCATGTCCAAATAATAATAAAACTTTCAAAAGTTATGTGAAAATCAGCTAATTAAAAATATAAATGCAGTCCCCTTGGAGACTAGAAACGGGCACAGGAGAAACAGGTTAAGTGGGAACAAGATCCTTTTGTAAGGGCCAGTGAGGGGAGGGGCTGGAGAGCAAATCCCACCTTCTGAAGGGGGGAGACTGGGCTCCCTTTAGTTAAGCTTGATGAGCTTGGGCTTTGAGTAAGTGACAGACAGCCTTTTTATTTCCTGCTTTGTTCTCTCCCAGGTACAAATTGACCACAGTCTTCATGCATGCGAGTGGCAGCTGGAAACTGCCCGAGGGGGATGGCTAGATACCTTCGAGAATAAAGCCGAGGCCTTCTTTTTCTCTGTCTCACCGGAGTCGAGTTACCCCCTCTCCCAGCTTCCTGGGAGGGAGGGTGGGGTGGGGGAGGGGAGGCCCCATCCCAATAGGCCTTTGGGGTCAGGCCGTCGGTTCCCCATCTCCCAATCTCCCTGTTCTTTTCCTGACTTTGGGACGACCTCTGTTCAGGAACGTGGAGGTGGCAGGGGTGAGGCGGGCACTTGGCCTTGACAAGAGCAGTGGAGAAGGACTCTTAGTGGAAAGGAAGCATCCTTCCTGGTTCACCCTCTTCTGCCTGACCCCGCTGGGCAGGCGCATGGGGGCAAGCCTGTTTGGACTTGAGACCTCTTGCTTCACCAGTGTAGAATCCCGCCCCTTAAAAAAGTACCCCCTGAAAGCAAAAATCAGGGACCATAGCAAAGAAACTTGAAAACCAGGGGGGACTTGGCACTCTTATGTTAACTGATTCTGACTTAAGGTAGTGACCCTAAGGAATGTTACTTTGGAGAAACATCTTTGGACTCAGAGAAGATCATACCTATTTGTAGGTATCTGGTAGCTGTCTGTTGTGAAATGAGCTCCTTGAAATTTTTTAAAAGCTAAATTAAAGATTTGCAAAAATATTAAATATATCAGAAATTAAACATTCTTTTTTTTGAGGGCCCCCCTCCCCCCCAGCCAAAACCAACATCCACTTCTTTTTTCTGAGCCTAAGAGGAGTGAATAGTGTTGAGCGGGCCTGGGAGCCTTCAGGAAGGGGCCCGACTCCCTACGTTGACCATTGAGCAAACTCATTTGCCTAAGTGTGAAAGTAAAATTTGCTGACCCAGGTGAAGGGGTGAAAAAAATGTTGTGATGGACATCTTGCCAGGGTACCAACAGTGTGTTCCCGCTCCCAAGGCGTCACCCTGACACGTAGGAGCATTTAGGGTCCCCCCCCACAATGGTGTTGAATGCTGTCAGCTTTTCCTTCCTAATTCTTGACCTTAGTAGATTATTTGAGAAAGGTTGATCTGCTTTTAAAAATCAGCACCCAAGCATGCGCTATCACACTGCACACAGTTGAGAGATTGATGCAGTTCTTTAGAATTCATAGCCTGTGTTGTGTACGTAGCAGCAGACCTGGGTGGTAGTTATGTGTGTAACCGCTGACAGAAAAGGAACCATAAATTTTGTAGGAAAGAATTTGTTTTGGTACCCTGTTCTTTTTGCTTTATATCACATATTATTTAAAAGAGGGATATTTTTTGTTAAAGGAAAGGGAACTGTGTATTTGAGGGAAGTAGACTAAAGTGAGATAAATGGTTGGGTTCTGTCATGTGGGTATAAAAATGGCACAATTTCTGAGATCACCCTGTTTCTGTACTGTTCCAATATTCATCTGAAAATTAGAAAATGCAAAGTGTGGGCTTGTCCTGAGATCCTGGTTCGATTGTGATTTATAGTGGCATTTTTTTCTGTTTTACAGAGCTGAGATTGGTGAAATTTCAGGAGGTTTTAGCCAATGATGATCCAAAGACAATAAATATTGCTTTGTGGGGAGGTTTCCACCTTGTGTCTGATTTGGTGACAGTTAAATGGTAGCCAGATGTCAGGACCCATTATGCAAATGTAGAAAGTGGCCGGATTTGAGGCAGTCACCTTGGCTTGCGGCGTGAAATACCCTAATTTTTGGTGGCGGTGTTGGAGGGCGTTAGCACAGAAAGTAAAGATGCTCTTTGTTCCTTGCTGCTGTGGGAATGTCTCGTCTCTCCCAACCCTTCATTTGGTGTGGTCCCCTTTCCTTCTTAGGACATCTGGAGTTCCCTGGGTCGTGAGAACCTTGTCCACGTCTGTCCCCCACTAAGCTCACGTTTGGAGGTCTCATAACTGGGCTTGGTGCAGTCCGGGTGCAGAGCAAACGCTTGGTGACTGCAGCCGGCACAGCCCAGGTGCCCGAGGTGGGTCAGCAGCTGAGCAAGCAGAGGTTTCAAAACCCTCTGAAAATCAAGCTGTGTGTTGGTTCTGCCGTTGCCAGCCGTTAGCTTGGAGCTTCTGGAGGTACCATAGGTGTGGGTGCGCCCATGAGCTACGAGCAGGCTGTGGGCAAGTGCATGAAGCAGTGAAGAAGCAGGGGGTTTAGACAGTTCACCTCTGTATTATCTGACTTGATTTTGAAGGGCACATGCCAGAGTTGGGTGAAGAAATATCCCCAGATACAGAGAAAGATCCCCAAGGGGCAGGCTAGCCACTGATGGTTTTTTATTTTTTAAAGAAAGGGCGGGGCATTTTACTTTCCTGTGGTAGAAGGGTAGGCTGCCCAGAACCCTTAACAGGAGGGTGGGTTTTGTACAGAAACCCCAGGGTTTGGGGCATCAGGGGTAGGAATGAAGCCAAGATGCGTGTGTGCAAAGGATAAATGCATTGCGAGCAGACCGAAAACTTCGGGCTACTGTGTACGTTAACATGTGATCCTGCCCCACCCCGACCCCAAGCAGGCAGCACCCTGAAGGAGAAAGCCAGAAAGCCGCCGACCGAAGCCTTTGAGAGGGGTCTGGCACATTCAGGTTTCCATTGCAGTCTCCAGTGTCGTTGCTGTTGTTGTTTTAATTTTTCATTCTTATGGGTCTTTTGCTTTTTAAGGAAAACTCTGGGTCTATTTGTCAAATGGCTAATAACACAGTATTCCCTTTTCTGCCTAAAGGCAACAAGTGATGCCTTCTGGCAAACTGCTTAAGAACCATGGTTCTGGAGCTGGGCTGCTTGGGCTCAAACCCCTTGCTCTGCCACTCACCAGCTCTGTGACCTTGGCCAAGTTCCTTAATCTCTCTGGGTCTCAGTTTCCTACTCTGTGAAATGGGGAGAAGAAGAGAACCTACGTCCTAAGACTGTTGTGGCGATTAACTATGTTAACCTGTGGAGAGGGACTTAGACAAATGCTGGGCATGTGGTTGGTTTTGTGTGAATGTTGGTTATAGGAGTTAAGATGCAGTGTGGGCGGTAGCACGAGTGCTGGTCGGGTGAGTTGAGAAACCTGGCTTCCGGCCTGATTTCTAACAGACTGCGTGCGTGTCCTTGGGCCTGGCACTTTCCCTCTTTGGGGTTCTGACTTTGCACCTGTAAGATGAAGACATTTGGCTTGAATAGTGCTTTTCTGGGACTCTGTGGTAAGGGGCAGAGAGGTAGGGGCAGCCCCAAGACAGAGTGACAGAAGCTTGTAGACCTCCATCTTTGCTTCAGCTGGAGCAGCTTGGGTTCCTTTCATTTATGGATTTTGGTTCATGGCAAAGAAAGGGTTCATTTGCGTGCGTGTGTGTGTGTGTGTGTGAGAGAGAGAGAGAGAGAGAGAGAGAGAGAAACAAAGAAAGAAGTGTGGAAGTGGCTGAACCCAAGGACCCTTCCTGGGGGAAGATGTAGGGAGAGACGGCTAGCCAAGGGGAATTTGGTAGGGGTGGGCCTGATGGGTGTCATGGAGCCTGGGGAGAGGGGTTTGACGGCCTGAGGTCACGTGGCACAAGACGGGACTAAATATAGAGCAGCGGGGAAATGCTGTCATGAGTTTTGTCCAAGTGGTCTGGGCTGATTTACTTATTTGGCAGGTACAAATGGCTGCATGTTATAAGGTGACCATTGTTTGGAGGAGAAATTAAGAGCAAGAAAACCAAGAAAAATGACTTTTAAGAGTGTAGAAATTCACTTTTGTTATAGCTTTTACTAATTCTTGCTGGAGGTCATCCCAACGTGAACAAAACAGTGGTTGCCTTTGCCAGAATTTAAACCGGAGGGTGCCCGCCCCGTTGTTAGTACTCTTGCTTCCTCCTCCCTCTTTTCTTTCCTTTCCATTCTAATAATCACTAGGAATTTCCCTGATACGGATGTCCATTCATTCCTTTGTATTATCACTCAGGGATGAGGAGCTGTCTTGCCAAGTGGAAAACCCATTCACAGGCTAAATCCGTGGCTTTCTTGAACCAGAGTTTTCCATGGGATTTTGAACTTCATTCTTACTAAAGTGGGATTTAATGTTTCCTATCATTTCTTCAATAATATTGTAGATCCAACATGTTTTTTCAGAGGGAGGTCCTGATGATTAATCAAACAGAATGCAGATTATTTGTGCCCCCCTAGGCTACTTCTTCAATTAAAAAATCTTTCAAAACCCAGCCCTGGCACACCTCACCCAGCAGGCCTCCCACCTGGACCCCAGCCCGTGTTCACATTCCTCCCATATTAGTGACTTCGTTAATCTGTAGGGTTCAGTGTTTTGATCCTTAACTAGGCTGTTTACTTACTGAAGACAGGAATCATACTTACACTTCTTTTCTATTTTGCTGCCATGACCAACCTTTTCTCTCTCTCCCTCTGCATCTAAGATCAAAGCAGCAGAGTAAATTTCCTTGCCCAGATTCTGATGAGAATAAGTATTGGGGGCCAAACATCCACCTGTTCTGAAAGGCTGTGCCTGCTGCCTTATTTACTAGCTAGTGAGTGTTGAACGTTTGCTTGTAGAATGTACATGGATTGCTGTGTTTCACGCCTGAGCTGTGTTGTTATTTCATTCATTCTGAGTGGCATCTAAGCCAGGTCCACCTGGAGTTTTTCCAGGTTCCCCAGACCTGGCAAAGGCAGGGATCCCATCTTATTCAGCTGTATTTATTGAGCATTGCTTAGAAGGCCTGACACACAGTGGGTAATCAGGAAGAGTTGAGTTGGTAATAGAAGGGGAAAATAAAGGTATATTGAATGTCTTCGAAGCTTGTTGCCCAGCTCTCTCTCTCGAGGGGCTTTTCGATTTCTTTCAGCAGTGCCATCTGCCAGGGCCTGAGAGTATTCATGAGGAGGGAGGTGCAGGTCTTGTGGGTCAGCTGTGGGCTCTGGAGGAGGGATTAGTACCTGGGGTGGGAGGGATCAGGCATCTACTAGGCCCATAAACCTATAGCATAAGTGTGTCTGCAGACTCAGAGGCCTTTGGGTATGTGGTAGGTGGCCTGGTGGAAGGTAACTGGACAGTGGATGTTTAGCCTCCGTCTTGGAGATTCAGGAGAGGTGACAGACAGTATGGAAAACCGGTGACTGGTGCTCTGCCCAAAGCGGGCACAGCTGCCAGTCGGCTTCTTTGTCGCCATGTAGAAGTATCGTCCTAGAAAACGTCAGCGTTTTTAATGCGATGTCTCCTAATCGTTACATGTTGGCCACCAGTTCAACTGCAGAATCATGCCTGCTGGCCTCTGAGCGGAAGGTGAGGCTGGAGAATGCCAGAGGTCACCAGGGGATGCACACATGCCATAGGGTCAGTTTAGGTGGGTGTTAGTCACTATCCAGATGGTCACGTACCGGGATTGCCACGGAAACGGACATGCATGCATGCAGGGCGGGCGGAGCAGATGCCGAGAGTTGGCATCAAGGAGACATTGACGACACAAGCTGAGCTTTCGCCCACCGGAAAACCTTCTGTGCCTTGTCTCCTCCCCTCCCCCACGCCTTCAAGGGCACCTCCCTGCCTCCCGTAATGGAAGTCTGAATTTTCCAGTTTGGCATTCAAGGCCTTCCTTGTGCAGTGTAACTATAAACGGTGCCTCCGCTTCAGCGTGGCCTGAACTTTCTTACACACCAGTGTTATCTCCCTCGTTCCCTCCAGACTTCCTAGGCTGCGGCAGTCTCAGCCTGTGCCCATGGTTCCTTCCCTCCTGGTTTTACTCATGCTGTTCCCTCTTCCTGGAACGCTTGTCCCTCCAGTTTATGGGAACCCTCCTTCCCACTCATCCTTCAAAAGGCTCTGCTTCCTGAAGTCCGCTGCCCTCCCCACTTTGTAAAGTTGGAATACATTGCGTGTTTCTCTTAGCTTCCGCGGCACTTTCCCGCCATCGTTACCCCGTCCGTGGCTCGCAGCTGTTCAGTGGTCTGTCCGCCGTGGTAGATGATAAGTGGGATGGCTCCAGTCTTACTCATCACACTGTCCCCTGGGCGTCTGGCTCAGGACCACAGCCAACAGGGCTTTATTTTATTTATTTATTTATTTTGCTGTACGCGGGCCTCTCACTGTTGGGGCCTCTCCCGTTGCGTTGCGGAGCACAGGCTCCGGACGCGCAGGCTCAGTGGCCATGGCTCACGGGCCCAGCCGCTCCGCGGCATGTAGGATCTTCCCGGACCGGGGCGGGGCACGAACCCGTGTCCCCTGCATCGGCAGGCGGACTCTCAACCACTGCGCCAGCAGGGAAGCCCAATAGGGCTTTATTGAATTAGACACTTCTTGTTGGGGTATGGAGAACTGATCCTCACGAAGAAGCTGCTTCGGGTCTATAGGGGGCATGGAAAAGGGGGCAGGTGGCTGGAACAGAGGGTGTGATGCTGTCTAATGGCCTTTTTGGACTTCAGCGCAGGGGCTGCCTGCAGTATTGCCAGGTTTGTTACTTTTTCTTCCCCGAAGCTCCTCTTCAGAGAGCTCTTAGGTTCCAAGCTCACATGCAGGCGGGGTCCAGGCAGTGAGTGGAAATGAGAGGGGCTCCCCAGCTGAAAGAAAAAGCATCATAAGTTAATAGTGCTTCACAGTTGTGCTTGGCTTGTGTTTTAGACAGAGAGCAGAGGTCTTCCCTGCTGCTAAGTCATATGCTCTCTCACCTTTCTGGAAACACAAGGTCTTCTTGGTTTATCTTGCCATTTTGTGCTTTTGATAGAGGCATGGACACCAAGAAATGTTTCTCTGATGGTGGAGAAGTAGGCTTGAAGATGGGCGCTGGCCTCAGCAGCGGTGATGCCGGAAGCAGCTTGGGGATCCCTCCATGCCCCCTTTTTGCCATCTGTCATCTCTCCTCAGCCCAAGAAAGTGGACCTGGCGTTTCCACATCACCCAGTTCTTCGTGAAAAACTAGAAATCTGGGCTTTTAATGTGACATCTCTTAATTGTTAAAGTTAGATTTGTTTCAAAACATTGTGAGGATGAACCAGACATCTGTGAATGTGGTTCAGCCACTAGCCCCCCGATTCTTGACTTTTCGTTTGGACCCATAGTGGAGAGGGAAGTTAAAGCTACAAGTTAGAACTCCTGCAATTGAAGGGTAGTTTGGAAGTGAATCTAAAGCAAAAAAGATTTGCAATGAGGAACGTATGATTTCATACCATGTTGTAGTGCTGTGTGACACAGGTGTGTCCCCGCAGGTTTTGAGCACTGCACTGGCAGTGGGCTTGCTGTGTGTGCGCCAGGCCACGTGCTGAGAGCTGCACACGCTGCAGTGAGCACAGTGGACACGTCCAGCCTCATTGGACATCCCTCCCCCTGCCTCAGGGGTGTGGGCTGGTCTTCTTGGGTCCCGTGAGCCTCACACCTGTGTGCATTGTTTAGCCCTTGTGACCTCATGCAGGCTGGTCCAATTACTTTTTCCTTTCCAGAGCCATGAAAAATAACTTTTTTTTTTTAAGATGTTGGGGGTAGGAGTTTATTAATTAATTTATTTACTTTTGCTGTGTTGGGTCTTCGTTTCTGTGCGAGGGCTTTCTCCAGTTGTGGCAAGCGGGGGCCACTCTTCATCGCGGTGCGCGGGCCTCTCACTGTCGCGGCCTCTCTTGTTCAGTAGCACAGGCTCCAGACGCGCAGGCTCAGTAGCTGTGGCTCACGGGTCTAGTTGCTCCACGGCATGTGGGATCCTCCCAGACCAGGGCTCCAACCCGTGTCCCCTGCATTAGCAGGCAGACTCTCAACCATTGCACCACCAGGGAAGCCCAATATCTTAACTTTTTTAAAAGGAAAAAAATCAGAGAATGCATGTACCTAGTTGTGTAAAATTCAGATTATACAGAAAGATATAAAGAAGGAAAATTATTCTTTGCCCTTTCCTCTCTTCCTCTCCCAATTATTTGAGTAAGAAAACTGTCTGACTAGTTTTGTGACCTCAGACGAATCCTCTAACCTCTCCAAGCACAATTTCCTTATATGTTATGGGATAATGTTAAAACCTAGCTCATTGTATTATTTATTCTTTAGTGTGGATTAAATGAGGCGATATGAAATCCCCCAAACCCTAAGCACACAGATTTTTTTTTTCTTTTTCGTGTCTTGAGGATTTCTTTGGCAATCCCATTGGTAACTACTACACAGTTTGTCTTTGATAAACGTACATGTTTAGCTGTATAAGAGAAAGAATACAAATATTAAAGATGAGCCGTACTATTTTCAACTTGAAGTCCTGTTCTGTCCTTCTTCCCATGTGGGAGCTTAAAATTGCTTTCCCTGCCCTTTCATCCCCTGGCCTCATGAAGACCTCTGATGAGTGCCTCTCAGTAAGACTGGAGGAAATTGTTCTTTTAATTAGAAAGGACATAGGATCTTCATTGTCTGTTCTTCGGAGCCAGTGATAGAGATGATAGTGTAAGAAGTTCTGGACGTTCAAATGTAAAACAGCTTAATTTGTAGGAATGTTGGATTTTTATCTAGACAGATGTTTTGCTTTTTATGGAGCTGGTTGGGAATAGAGATGGGGGCAGGGTTTTGTTGGTGTTTTAGTTTTGCTTTGAGCTCGAATTAGTTAGGATCGGCTTCAGCTGCCTACCACAAAATCAAAACCCTCCAAACCTCCAGATTCACAGTAATTTAAAAGATGCTTAAGTGATGTAAAGTTTTGTTTCTCACATAAAAATAAGTTGGAGGTAGCAGTTCGGGGCCCTTAGAGCCCCATGGTGTCATCAGGGACCCAGGTTTCCATCCTCAGGTCATCTCACAGTCCAGGGTGTTCCTGGAACTCCAGCTCTTGTGCCTGAGCCATACGCTGCAGATGGAAGAAAGGCACAGCCCTCACAGGAGGCACCTTCTCTGCTGAATCAGCCCTCTCTCAGCTCTTTTCTGGAAGCCCCACGGAACATTTCTGCTTATGTCTCACTGGTTGTGACTTGGTCACATACACACAGTTAAGCTGTCAGGGAGGCTGGGAAGTGTAGCCTTTTAGTCCCCAGTGTAATATGTAAAGTTAAAAATAAGGGTCCTTTACTGAGGAGGAGGAGACTGGAGGTTATGGATGTGGGCAGTGAGCAGTGTTTTCAAGGACTTTAATAACTGTAGAACTCTGTGAACTGACCTCCTTCCTACTTAAGCCAAGAACCGCCTAATTGTTTTGCACAGTGACCATCGCCTACTAGAGTCTAGGGGCACAGACTCCAAGCCGACTCTTCCTCTTTGTAAATGGTGGGATGAGGTTGCAAGGAGCCTGTAGAAGTAGGAGGGCCAAAGGTAAAGTAACAACACAGGGACAGAAGGTAGATTGTGTTGAGCTGTAGAAAGAGCCCGGGCCCTGGTGTCAGAAGACCTGGGTCACCTCTGCACCTCCTCTTACCTCTCCGAACAGTCGAGTCTCTGACCTCTCTGAGCTCTTCCCATCGGTGAGACGAGAAGTCCCAACACCTTATGGGGCTGCCGAAGGCTGCAGAAGCCCTAGTGGATTCGAAAGCATGATGCACATGATTAACCCTCTGCTAGGCTGAAGCGCTTCCAGCAGGCGCCTGGGAAGCATCCATAGTGTGGAAGGTGCCATGGGGTCAAGGACAACATAGAAGAGGTCCAGCCTGACTCTGGCACAGCATGCTGGTGGGATGGGGCCCGACTCTGCTCTTTACCAGCTGTATGTCCATACTTGGCCTGCAGGGCATGCGGGATTGGAAACACGCATCTGACCTTCCTTGTTGGTGTCCTGGTGCCTCTCACAGTATGGTTATCCTGCCTTGGGAGTGTGGCTCTAGGGATTACAATGCATACTTTTCATACAGTGCGGCTCCTACATGCAAGCCGCGAGCCCATGACTTCACCTGTCCAGTGCTGGAACTCAGGGGACAGTGTGTCCTTCTCCAACAAATGCCTAGGTTGGTACATTTCAAGGGTTATTATGCTTATGCCCGGTCCTGCCCCCACTCCCTGGTGACATTAGAACCTAGCCCCATGTTACAGGCAGCATCCCTGTGACTGTATCGTAGGGTTGTCATGAGGATGAGAGTGCAGCCAGGTGCCTGGCGCTTGGTCAAGGCTCAGTGAGTGACCGTTGCCGCGTCCAGCTGGCCAGAGCAGGCCCGGTGGCAGAGGGTGACTCAGTCCCCCAGCGCCTCTTCCTGCCCGCTGCCAGGATGTTCCCCCGACTTGGTTCCTTTTTTTTGGGTGACATTCTCATCCCTCAGCTCTGCATTTTCATGTGCCATCAGTTTCAAAACATTATGAAATAAAATATAGAGGGGAGAAGGGAGAAAAGGGAAGCTGAGCTGCCCAACCTAACTCTGGCTGCTGAGGGCCTCCACAAGACTCCTTGGCTGGGCTTCAAGTGCATCTTAAAAACTTTAAGTTAAGCCCTAGATAACGATTTTGTTTTTTGACCCTCTCTTTGTCTACCTTGGCTTCTAACTAATTATCAATTAAAGGATTCATTCATTCACTCACATGCAATTTATTCACTGCCTGCTCTCTGCCAAACCCTGTGTATGTGCTGGGGATATTGACATACCCCAAGCAAACCATGCCCCCTCCCTCATGGAGCTTACATCTGCTGGGGAAGACAGGTAGACCTCAGATTGCGAAGAGAAGTAAAATAGGGTGATGGGGGGCGGGTGCCATTTTACATATGGTGGTCAGGAAAAGCCTCCCCAAGGGGACATAGGGAACAGCAAGTGCAAATGCCCTGAGGTAAGACCGATTGGCTTGTTTGTGGAATAGCAAGGAGGCAGCTCTCTGGGGAGTGGAATGAACTGGGCAGGGGGTGTGGGTTTTAGACTTTTGAGCTTGAGATGCTTTTCTGTGGAGTTATTGAGCAAGGTATTGGTAACAGGTGCCTGGAGTCCAGAGCAGACATTGAGGCTGGAATGATAAATTTGAGAGGCATCAGCTATGCGATGCTGTGGGGCTGGATGAGATCACCGTCACGTTAGATCAGTCGCACTGGCCACGGGGTGCACGCATCCAGTCTTGGTGGGTGTTCAAGAGATACATGTGCCTGGGTTTCCCTGGTGGTGCAGTGGTTGAGAGTCCGCCTGCCGATGCAGGGGACGTGGGTTCGTGCCCCGGTCCGGGAAGATCCCACATGCCGCGGAGCGGCTGGGCCTGTGAGCCATGGCCGCTGAGCCTGCGCGTCCGGAGCCTGTGCTCCACAACGGGAGAGGCCACAGCAGTGAGAGGCCCGCGTACCGCAAAAGAAAAAAAAAGAGATACATGTGCCTGTCCACCTCATTGGCCTTGGATTTGCATCTGGGCAGAGTGACTGAGGGCCATTCCCTGTGTTGCTCCCGGTCTGGTGTGGAAACCCCTCAGAATGATGAGACAAGTACAGAGGAGAAGATAGTCACTGGTGAGTCTGTCCTTGAGGTCTGGCCTCGATAGCTGTTTGGTGGGTGGTACCACTGATGGTGGCCCTACCGGGGTTGGTCAGCAGAAACAGAGCATTGACCCATACTAGCCCGCTGAGTATCAACAAATGCTTTATTTACTACAAGGCTTCTCTCCAAGGCAGATTGGGGCATGTATGGAGTAGGGACTTGGGAGGACTTCTTAGTCTGAACTCCGAAGTGCTGACACTGTTAACAGTCGCCAAGTGGAGCCCTTCGCCTTGGTCAGAAAGTAACATACAGACTCGGCCCAAGACTCCCTTTTCCTCTCCTTCAGCCCGTCCTGTCCTGGTGCTAGACACTGGCTTGGATCTTCCTGTTGGCCATTCCCGCAAGATGGCACGTGAGAAGGATGTGATCTTCTGGGAAGAACTTGGCTGTACAGGCAAAGACTTGAGCTAGAAAAAGAACAAATGGTCATTCATTCCGTGCTTCCCATTAACCAGGGTCTTTTTTTTTTTTTTTTTTTTTCCCTTCTTTCTTAAAGGAATCCTTCAAGAGAGGAAGATTCCCTCCCAGGCCATCCTTAGAACTTAGGCCCCAATTTCACATCATAGGATTTTTTTTTTTTTGGTTTCAATGAAAGCCTTAAATAACTGAGTGGGTATGAATATGAAGGTATACCATAGATATTAGTAACTGCTGCTATTGCCTTAAAGGACACCCCTTTCCCCAGATCCCTATTGATTCGTCTTATATTTATTTATATAACAAATCCTTAGACTAGTGCCTGGCACATATGTATATACTGCGTAAATGCTGTGCATATATTAACTCATTTAATCCACATATCAGCCCTGGGAGGTAGGTGCTATTATTTTGCCTATTTTACAGATGAGGAAATAGACAACAGAGGTTAAGTAAGGTCACCCAACCAGGAAGTGGTAGAGCTACGATTTGAATCAAGGGAGCCTGGCTCTGGCGCCAGGCTTTTAAACATTATGCTCCAAGGCCTATTGGTTTTTTCACAAATCTTTACTAAAGAATAATGACGATGGCCATACCCATAATTGTTGCTCTTTTTACGCTGTGCACCGTATCGTGTATTTCAGGTGCTGAGTAGGACTCTTCATCCCTGCCCAGTCTTCAAAGCCCGTTTTTCAGAGGAGGAAACAAAGGCTCCGAGCAGTTAAATAACTGCTCAAAGTCTAAGGAATGGCGCCAGGATGCCAACTCTGGTCTGTCTGGCTTCCGAATCCTGCTGTTTTCTCAGTACAAAGACTGTCCTGCACTGTGCACATGATACTCTCCTTCCCTGGTGACTCACGGTGCCCGGTCACCTCCTTTCAGACTCACTCTGCGGCCCACAGCACCGGTTGGGCCACAGGACGGGACAGTGGCCTGTGTTTCTCCAGGCCTGAATCCAAGGCCACGTGAGCCACCCGGGGAGGCCGGGGAAGTCGGAGCTGGGATTTGAAAGCTGTTAATCCAGCCGGGTTCCTCCACATCCCTTGCTCTGTTTTATTAAGCTCAGGGTTTTCCTAAAGGGCCACAGATCTCCTTTTCCTGTGTGACGGGATTAGGCCAACACACACAGCCAGTAACGCGTAAGCATCTAGTTTCTGGTCAGCATCATGATGAGCAGTTTCTAGTGAAGTGCCTGGGCCTGGAGAACCCTCGGGAAAGGTGGGGACCATCTGTGCTGTCCTGTAAAGGAAATTGTGGTTTCTTTCTTTCCTTTTTTCTTTTTTCGTTTATGGGAAAGGGAGACTTGTGTCTCAATTGAGTCTTTGTGGCATTGTATTACAGAGAGTCACAGAAAATGTTCTATGTAAATGACTATGCGCCCTGATTAGGGCCTCAATAGGCACCATTGTGTCATATTGCTATTATTGGCGATTGCAGGATTCTAAATGATATTCTCATCAGGCTGAGAAAGTTCAGTGTTAGCAGTGAAACTCGGGGTTAATTATACTGCTCTGAATTAGAGCATAGAATTAAGTTGTCGGGAGAGCTGGCCGCTTGCTTCCTCCCCCCTCTGTCTCTCCAGGGTTGTTGCTGGAGTTTTGATCAGAGTATTGTTTAACCCATGTTCTAAATTTGTACTTACTGGCATTTTGCTCTGCATGAGTTACTACCCCTTCTGGTGCTGGGAAACACAGGACCAATTTATAGGACAGTCGGAGAGGGGGAGAAATGATCTGCTTCATAGTGCATTCTTAGTCACTTGCTGGGTAAAAAAGATGGAAGTCTTAGGGGCCTGAGAGACCCTCCGGAGAGGCCCTTTAAATTGAGCTCTCGGCTCTTCTGCCTTTGAATTACCGGCTGCTCTGATCCTGACTCACCTCTTTGAAGAAATGACATACTGACCTACATCTCCGCTGAAACAGATAGAAGCCTCTATCTCCGTTCTGCCCTTTCTTGGCATTCCTGATGCAACCTGCAAGGGAATCCGTCTGAGGGCTGAGGCGGGCCCTCTCGGGTTTCCTGCCATCCACTTCTCTCTGCGTGCGTGAATTGCAGAGCTTCGCTCTTCTTGAGTGGTTCCTGATTGTAAACTTCCTGCATTCCTCTCGCTCGTTCCTTTTGTCTATAAATTTCATATTGCTCGCATTGCTTCTGAAGCCACATTCCCCCGCTCCCTTTAATATGGTACATGGGCTGTGAATATAATGGTTATAAAAAAAAATCTTTGAAAAGTGGTTTGTAGCAGTGGCCTCCTACTTTATCATATGTACGTATCATGACTTATGTAACCACTTCACCACTTTTTGTTGTTTGTTTGTTTGTTTGGCTGCACTGCTTGTGGGATCTTTGTTCCCTGACCAGGGCTCGAGCCCAGGCCCATGGCAGTGGAAGCGCCGAGTCCTAACCACTGGACTGCCAGGGAACTCCCATCACTTCACCACTGTTGGATGTTTAGGGTGCATCTTTTTTTTCTTTCTTTTGCTGTTGTAAGTCACGCTATATTGGCAACTAGCCTAGGACCGATTCCTAGAAATGAGTGTACTGAGACTATGAACTTAAAAGTAGAGAAAGCATTTACACCCAGATCTGTCTGCCTCCAAATCCAGTGCTCCTTTGGCTGATTTTAGTTCTCCTGTCTTTTACCTGTCAGAACTCCAGAGCCCGCCCAGAGGAGCCAGGCACATACAACGCTCCCTGAGTGACCCACTTCTCACCTGGATGGTCCAGAGGGAGCGAGCTCTGGAGTTCTTTTTTCTTCCTCCTATCTTTTCAGTTTGACGGTGGTGAACCGTTCTCTGGAGCAGCGCCGGGTCCTGTCCTGCGCAGCATGTGCAGACAGCACACGTGAAAGAATAGCACTTCATTAACAAACGGCAGTTGAAAGAGTAGAAGATAGTTTGGTGACCCTATTGGATGTGATTTAATCCTCCCAGTGCAGACCCCTTGCTGAGTGCCCTGTCGTTCCTGTTTGGAAACATCAGTTCTCAATTTTTTCAGTCAGTGTAGTAACATATTTTCTATATTTATAATATATAAAATAGGCTTTCTGAAGCACAGCCCAGACTGAAACAACTGTCTTTCCCACACTGTGCATTCCCTCAGAACCGGGAGAGAATACGAGGCGGGGAAAGGGGCCTTTGGTCAAACAAGCTGGGGAAAAGCTCCGCTCTAAAGAGATTCCCGAAGCCCTTAAGACTCTTGGAGGCTCAGGCACACTGCAGTCGGGAAGCCTGTTTAGTTCTGTGGAAGCCACTTTGTCCCCCAGGACACCTGTTGATATCCTGTGGCAGAAGCAGCATCTGGAACGATGCTGAGCTAAGGGTTAAAGTCCACACTCCCAGCTTTTCAGCCCCCGTACCTGCTGTTGCCTTTTCATTTCCTGTCCTTTCTGGCTTCTGTGGGTCTACATACACCATTGTCGCTGCAGTGCCCTTCCTCTTATCTCCACATGGCCAAGTTCAACCCTGTTTTCACATCGTCAAGTTCAACCCCCTTTGCAAGACTCAGTTCAGATTCTCCTTTTTTTGCTTTATCCTTATACATTCTCCGTACAATTCACCTCTGGGCCTCCTGCATCCTTGCAGCTGTTCTCTGTACCTGCCGTATGGCATGATTTCCTATCTGATCTTACACTTATTTGTGTCCATGTCCCTTTGATTGATTCATTGCCTTGAAGGTAAGACCGGTCTTTCTGTCATGGCTACAGTATGGACTGTCATATTGCCTTGCACATAGTAAGTGCTCAGTAAATGCTTGCTGAACGGATGTTCGTAAGTGCTCAGTAAATGCTTGCTGAATGGATGTTCGTAGTGTCAGTTAATGTTTCCATGGAGGGAGGGCCCAACAACAGTTCTGACAGTGGAGATGTCCCCACAGCAATTCCTTTTTTAAAAAAAATATTTACTTATTTGGTTGCGCTGGGTCTTAGTTGTGGCAGGCGGGCTCCTTAGTTGCAGCATGTGGGCTCCTTAGTTGCGGCAGGCAGACTTGTTAGTTGTGGCTTTCTGGCTCCTTAGTTGCAGCTCTCCAGCTCCTTAGTTGCGGCATGTGCCCACAGCAATTTCTATGTTGACCTCAAAAAACACATCACTGTATGAGACACAGAATCTGCCTTCTCCTCCGTTCAGAATTGCTGGGGAGCACAGCTTTACTTCTGATTTTTTTCTTTTTTTCTGATCAGTTACATGAAGGTTTCATCTCTAAAACTACTGATAATAGGCTTCAATTTTTTGAGCACGTACTAGGTGTTAACTGCTTTATGCACATTATCTCTATAATCCTTCTGTCTACGCAGTGAGTTAGGGTTTGTTATTCAGGCAATGTCAAAAATTGTGGCCCAGAGAGGTTGAAAAATGGGCTCAGGCAAGGTCGTATAGTAAATGGCAGTGCTGGGAATTAAACTCGGGTCTGTCTCCAGAGTCCTTACCCCACATAACTGTATTGCCTTTCTCCAGATGCAGCAAATACTGTGGTGTGTGTATGTAGCATTTATTGTCTTATTGAATTTCTCCTGGAACCCTCCCTCCCCTTCTCTGTCCTTTTTCTCTTTGTGAATAAGACCATTTCTTCTTCTCTCCTGAGCATGGTATCTGTGGATTTAAATGTGGCTAATTTATCCAGTTTTCTTAATTCTACTTTTCCCCTCACCTCTCTGATTTTCGGAGCTTTATTGAGAAACTGGCTGAAGGGAGGCTAAAGGGCTCCCAGTGCTAAGTTTGTCATTAATAGTTATGTGTCTCCCCCGATCTGCCGTTTGCCCTTTCTTGGCATCACTGATAACCTCCTGTCCTCGAGCCTTTCCAAGTTCCCAGTCTCAGATTTGGTTTCTTTGGATACAAACTGCAGGTAGGTGTTGCTTCTTATAGAAGTTTCCAGATAGCACAGGCCTTGCTAAACAACCCAGCACCAGGAACTATCACCAGCCCCCCGAGATGCTGTATGCATGCATGTGCACGTGCGTGCGCGCATGTGTGTGTGCGCACGCCTAGTGAGATGTAAACATTTACAAGGAATAAAAGACATTCTTTCCCCAGAGCTGAAATTTGAATAGTCTCCTTATGTATACAGCTTTGATGTGATTCCATATGTTTTGTTCATCATTACGTTTTTGTAGCCTCCACAAATTATTTTCCACACTGCTACCACCAGCAGGAGAGTGTTTCCAAAATACAGAACAGCTAAAAGTCCTTCTTTGCACCCCCTGGTGCCTTCAAGGTGATTGGCCTGTTGGCTGCCCACCTTTCCAGCTTCTTTTATGTTTTTCCTGTAAGTTTGCTCCAGCCAGGGTGTATTCAAGGTTGTTCCTGCGTGTATGTGGTTTTCTCTTTCTTCTCTAAGGCTTCCCGGCTGGCTGCACCTTCTGTACGTGTCACTTTTCTCCACCTGGCTGATTCCTGTTGGCAGCTTCCGGAAATCTGTGCCCAATCAGATCCATCCCTGGTCTGTCCTGTTGCGTCACTCAGCTCCCTGGGCTCTGTTTCATTTCTGTTTCTCCCTCAACTAGACCATTCACATCTTGCCTTCTTCATCTCTGTACCTGGCACACAGTCGGAGCTCAGTAGCTGTTGAATGGAGGATTAGTCACACGAGTTTATTTCCTGCGAAAATGCAGGGAGGTGGGAAATTTGAGCATTTCTTGTTCCTTGAGCATCCCCAGATTTGCGTGATAGTGGTGATACACACTACTGATTATCAAATGCCTACTGTGTGCATTCCAGGTGTTTTGTATAGTTTATTGTTACCCTCGTTATACCCATGAATGTAGTATTATTACTGACCCCATCACAAAAGTGAAGAAGCTGGGGCTCTGTTTCTCAGATGAGAAGTCAGTAGACCATGGCTTCTGAGCATGTCATGTCAAGGCACTTTCTGAATTTAAAGCTGAAAGACATCACCACTGAGGCTCAGGGATATTGTGACAATATCGTGACAATATTTGAAACAGAATTTTAGGGGCTTGGACCCCGAGACGTTGCCAGTTGCCAAATTCCTGAGTGTAAAGGGAGAGAGAGAGAGAGAGAGAGAGAGAGAGAGAGAGAGAGGGAGGAGAGAGGAGAGAGAGAGAGAAAGAGATGGAGAGAGGGTTTTCTTTCTCAAATAGTTTGCATTTACATGAAGGCCAAATTGGATTTGTTTATTAAATCAATAAAGATACTATCTCTTTGAATAATTCAGAATCTGATAGCCCTGTTACCCTGAGTTCCTCTTTTGTGAGAGACACAGGGCTGCTGGATGCGGCATTGCAGAGCTGGGGGGTTATCTTATAAGGGGTCTCTTCAGTGTTGTCTTGGTCATATGAATTTTATTTGCCTAGTAGGACATGACTGAGGCTCTGAATAGTCAAAGAAAACATCTCTCTTATGTTTTTCTCATGAATAGAACACTCTGTGTCCTGAACTATTGCTCCACTGGGTCCAGCACGTGGTGTATTTTCCTGATGTTTGAACCAGTAGGGTTTTTCATTTTGGGGCAATCCAGGTAAAGATTTTTCTGGTGCTCCTGTGTGGCAAGGAAAGCATCTCTTTTTTTCTCTCTTTCCCTTCTGTCCTTGTGTTTGAAAAAGTATATTTTGAGTTGCATGACTAATCTTAGCATATTTACTAGAAATTAATGTTCCGCCAATGATTGGAAATTCCTTCCTCTCCTCCATTCTGTCAGACAGTGCTGGGGACTGGAACTCAGGGGTATTCAGATCCAGAGGACAGCAGTTTAGAACATTGGAGACATTTGCAAAAATATATCTATGGCCCTGGGCTTTGATTCTTTTATCGTGTGTGTGTGTCTGGGGGGGAGAGAGAAAAAGAGGGAGATTGATTGATTGATTAGGAGGAGGCTGCTGCATGGAGTAGAACAGGACTTCCTAAAACATGGGACCCAGAGAGACATCATAGGGACCATGATTTCCAGCCCTTGAATCAGGCTCAAGTTCAGGTAAAAGTTTTTCTTATGATTTGTGAATATGGTAATATGAAAAGTCTTATAAAACTGTGAAAATGTGGCTGGTAGACTGCTTTATGAAAAAGACTGAACCCCTACAGGGTGGGTATTGACCTGTGAGGTCCAGAACCTGGTACAAGTGCCGACGATGGTCTTCAGTCTTTGACCAGCTCCCTTTTAGATGGAACCTTCTCGACCAGCCTAATATTCATAAATGGGGTCACATTTAGCCTGAGGTCTTTTTCTTTTCCAGGAAGAACAGAACCACACCCGTCAGACCAGGAAGACCCAGACAGAGCCCCGGGGAGCTGGCTGGAGGACTGTGGGAGCTGAGGCAGACAAGTGCAGGAAAAAGCAGTTTCTTGTCTTTAGAAAAAGTTCAGTATTCAGTTGACTAGAACAAGTGCCACCTGTATGACACTGTGGAAGGTCAAAGCGGAATAGGGAAGGAAATGGTTGAATAATTCTGTTTTTTTTTTTTTTTTTTTTTTTCCTTTCTTGAGGTTTTTTCCTTTCCTCCCTGTTAAGAGGGATATTTCACAATTGGCAAGGTCCAGTGAAATGGATCTTGAGATCGGTGAGGGTGGGATCAGGGAAGGAGCTCAGCCATGGTGGACTCCTAGCTGCTTTCGTGAGTGCTGCTCTGTGCCAGCCCCAGCTTCATCCTCATAACCATCCTGTGGGTTGAGAAAGTGGGGGCTGAGAGAGAGGGTGAGTCCCCAGGATCTCTTGGCTAGTAAGTGGCTTTCAATTCCATGCTGGTGGGCAGGTGGGAGAAACCTTGGATGTGTTTAGAATGGCACTTGTGCAGCCCCTCTCTCCTCCCTCTGAAGGGAAGCTAATCCTTCACGCTTGCTTTGATGCTCTGGGAAATTCCAGATCCAAGAGATCAGTTTGCTCAGAGGGCTCCCCAGTGCTGGGCTGCTTTCCTCCTACATGGGGGACTGGCCATGTGGGAAAGGAGGGGAAATCTGATGATGTGCTGGGCGGGGGGAGGCATTGGCCTTGGCCCATAAAGCCTTGTCTGGGATAAGGAGGTCCACACTTGCCCTTTTCACTCGTGTTTGTTTTGAGGCATACACACTTCTTGCTTGAGTGGGGTTGAACTGGTTCCTCGCCCAGCTGGACGTATGGTTGACTTCCTCGGTGGGTCCCACCTGGGGGGTGGGAGGTGTAATCTCCAGTGAGGGCTGCAGAGTCACAGCTGCTCTGCTGTCAAGCATGATGGCTAGTGGGGGCCTAAGAGGAAGTGGATTGCCCAGGGACCAGGCTGGGGTAGATGGTTGCCTGTGCTTTTCAGCACGTGCTAAGGGATCTCCAAACCTGGCTGGCTTGCTAGTGACGATGGACAAAGGAATAACTCATTTGCATAATGCTTTCGTATGCTTCAGTGGGATTTTGGTACGTTATTACAGGAACCTGAAAGGTAAAGAGGTCAGGTAGTTTTCTACCCCATTTCAGACATGAGAAAATGGAGACTGGATAAAGATCATGAAGTAGTTGGAACTCAGCTACTCTCGCAAGGCTGGTATTCGTTCCACTACCCTGTCAAAACCAGGGTGAGGACACAGGCCAAGTCAGGCCTTTAACGACCAAAGCTACACTGGAGGAAATGGCCAGATGGACTTAGCAGTGACCAAAGACAGAGTAGAAGCCATCACTGCTGTGTCCCTAGTGCCTGAGAGAGCCTGGCTGAAGTGGGTTCTTAGTAAGTTGTTGCTGGGACCGTGGAGGAGTTCCTTAGGCTTGGGGGATGATTGATTACTTGCTCTGTACCTTTCAGCATGTTCCCCTTCCCTCTGGGACCCTCCAGTTCTTTCCTCCCAGGGTAACGCATCTTATCACAGCAGTGGGATGGTCTATGAGATTTCCATCCAGCTTTTCCCCCACAAATTATGGGATTTGGGATTAGGAGAGAGAACTTTTAGGCTCAATGCGTGAACTTGAGCTGTGGATTTTGTAGCTGGCTTCTGATGCCCATAGACCACTTTTGATCTGGAATGGTGTTCTTGTAACTTCTTTATTTTGTCAGCTGGGGTGAGTGGGTCCCAGGGAGGTTTGGGAAGCTGCCTGGGGCTTTCCAGTGAGCAGGAACAGAGCTGGGCTTGAACTTGCACTTTCACTGCAGTGCTTTCTCTGCACTAGTCCCTTTTGCCCCAAATCCCAGCGGGTGATCTTAGAATGTCTTTCTGAGATTTAAGTCTCTCTGGTTTCTGCGGCTTGGGGCTGAGCAGTAGAACTTCTCTTTAGTGGAGAAGGACGGTGGGGTGTCTCTAAGTAGAAACTTTGGACCATTTGTGCGAGGGTCTTGCAGCTCTCAGGTCAGGAGCTCTCGGATATTTTTCTTTTGAGAGTTTGGTTTTCTTCCCTTCCCTCTGCCTCCCTTTTCTCGACCCACCTTG
Source organism: Mesoplodon bidens (assembly GCF_964165515.1). Lineage (NCBI taxonomy): Eukaryota > Metazoa > Chordata > Mammalia > Artiodactyla > Ziphiidae > Mesoplodon > Mesoplodon bidens. Next base: position 103,866,529 of record NC_138164.1, read on the forward strand.
TGTTTTGAGCCCCTCATGGCTTCCCTGGGCGGAGATAGGTGGAGGGAAACTGGTGGAATATTTGCATGTGGAGCTGATCACCAGGCCCCTGGGGTGGGTGTGCGTGGTAGTGGTCCAGCTTGATTGGCCTCTGGCCTGAGTCTGCAGGCCACACCCCACCCTGCCTCTCCCTGGAGGGCCGAGGGGCCGGCCACCTGGGGCTTACCAGTGCGGCTCTCCATGTGTTCTTATGTATCGAGGAGAGAATGAGAATGCCACCTGATGATGTGCATGTGTGTGACCGTTTCACAGCCTCGTTCTGTTTGTGGTCTCATCTGAGCTGCATGTGGGGGTGGATTGCCACTTAATAGTGCCCATGTGGAGGCCCTGCCCTGGGCACCTCCCCATCCATGAGCTCGTTTAACCCTCACAGTTACGCAGGGGGGAATATCTCTTATACCTTATATAGAAGGAAACGGACAGTTAGAGCCCTTTGTTCGGGGTTGCTTTCCTTATTCATTCAATCTGTATTTATTGAGTGTCTGCTGTGTGCTGAGCTCTGCCCTAAACTTGGCCTTGGTGCGTAAGACCCACAAAGTCCCTGTTCTCATAGAGCTGGGAATCTTGGGATGGGGATCCCTTATAGAGGTTTGTGGGTGGGGAGCAGTGAGCAGGGATTGGAGGCTGGGGGGAGAGAGTTAGGATTTTAGCCCATTTTACTCAAATGCTTCATATTACTTCATGTTACCGGCCTTCTCCCTGTGTATCCTCCCTTCTCCCCTAATATGGATTATTAGCGCAGTTTACGTATGTGTAAACCTAGGCTCAGAGAGGCTGGGTAGCTTGTCCGAGGTTGCACAGTAGGTGAGCTGGAATCTTGAAGAGACTCTGGGTTGAGTTTTGTCATCTTACTCTGTCTACCTCTGAATAATGTGTTTTCATAAAAATAAATAAGCAGTTTGCAGAAGAACAACCATTCCGTTAGCATTTGGGTGAACTCTCAGATACGTTAAATTCAAAGTTGCTCCTACACAGAGGTGAAGCCCTGTGTCTCATCTTGTAATCAGGACTCAGGGATGTGGGGTGTCTGTGGTCTGAGGGGCAGAGGGGGTGTCTGTCTGAAGACATGGGCTTGGCCGTGTCTCACAGTCGTGTTTCAGTTAGGGTCAGGGTAAAAAACCTCTTCAAATAAAGCCCTCATGTTTGTTGCCAACATTAAACTATGTTAATATTTAAACCCTGCTCAAACTTTTAGAAAACAGAAGTCTGGAAATTCTGAGTTGAGCCACCAGTGACCTCCTGGCACACGTGAGCATGAGTGTGCCATGGGATCGGGGCACACGCCTTGGTGGTTCTCTTCAGAAACAGAAGTTCCTGGGCACGTGCAGTTCTCACTTCTTAGGAGGCTTTTATGGGGCCCTGACTCTCCCGAGTTGGTTATGACCAACTTTATTTGATTCTGGTTGTTTGAGGCCTCCAAACATTGCGTTCTCAGTTGCTTTTGTCACATGAAGGGGCAAATTGAAGGGGGGTGGTTTTGTGCTTTAGTCTCCTGTTCTTTCTTTTGGGGGTCTACAGAAGAACCCTGGCTAATCCTTTTTTTTTTTTTTTTTTTTTTTGCGGTAGGCGGGCCTCTCACTGTTGTGGCCTCTCCCCCTGCAGAGCACAGGCTCCGGACGCGCAGGCTCAGCAGCCATGGCTCACGGGCCCAGCCGCTCTGCGGCATGTGGGATCTTCCCAGACCGGGGCACGAACCCGTGTCCCCTGCATCGGCAGGCGGACTCTCAACCACTGCGCCACCAGGGAAGCCCCTGGCTAATCCTTTTCTTTGATAGATTTTTGCCCTCTGCTACCAAATGCTGACCTGGGACTGTCCTGGTCCTAGGCCCCTCTTCCCTCTTGCCTTTGCTTAGTCATTGCCCCCATCCAGGACATCTTTGGGGATCCAGGTGACCCCAAGAAACTCTGCTCAGAGAACCCTGAGCTACCTCAACTTGCTCAGTGTCCCAAGTGGCTCTGCCCTGCTTCTGGGAAGGCTCATCTCTGCCAGGCCTTCTGCAGCCTGGCTGCTCCACAGCTTATGGCAGTGATGGCTATTACCATCCAGAAGACATCTCAGCTTTGCTCATTAGACTCCTGTGTAGTTTGTGTTTGCAACGCGCAGGGCACTGCAGTGCTGTGAACCCTTTGTGTGCATAACCTCACGTTGTTCTCACAAAAATCCTGGGAGGCAGGTATTAGTATTGTCCCCACTGTATAGCTGAAGAAACAGAGGCTTGGACGTAGTAAATCACTATCCCAGCTCACATAGCCAGCGATGGAGGGCTGCGTCTCCCCATAGGAGCACAGTTTCGCTTAGGAATAAACTTCGCTTGCAGTCCTGAGGCAGGAGTTTTATTTTAAGGTGCCTTCAGCTTTTCCCTCTGAAGCCTTCTAGTTACGGTAGGGCCTCTGAACCTTGGCACGCCTGATGTTTGGGGGCAGATCGTTCTTTGTCGTGGGAGCATCTCTGGCCTCTACCCACTAGATGCCAGAGGCACCCCTGTCCCGCTCAGTACCCCACCTTGGCACGTCCAGTTGTGACCACCAAAAGTGTCTCCAGATGTCAGATGTCCCCTGAGGGGGGTGAAATTGCACCCAGTGAGAACCACTGACCATTTCTTTTTTTAAAAAATAAATTTATTTTATTTTATTTATTTTTGGCTGCGTTGGGTCCTCGTGTTGCGACGAGCGGGGGCTACTGTTTGTTGCCGTGAACAGGCTTCTCATTGTGGTGGCTTCTCTTGTTGCGGAGCACGGGCTCTGGGGCTTCAGTAGTTGTGGCACGTGGGCTCAGTAGTTGTGGCTCGTGGGCTCCAGAGCGCAGGCTCAGTAGTTGTGGTGCACAGGCTTAGTTGCTCCGCAGCATGTGGGATCTTCCCTGACCAGGGATCTAAGCCGTGTCCCCTGCATTGGCAGGTGGATTCTTAACCACTGCGCCACCACGAAAGTCCCTATAGTGACCATTTCAAACCCTAAACCAGGATGTACATTATATGGAGATGGAGAAAGGGAGAACATTTAAAATCAGGACTGTCTTAGAGCACTTGAAACTACTGCTTTAACTACAGCCTTCGATGTAGGAAGACAGACTGATGGCAGGCTTTACTTGGGGATAACCTTTCACATTGACATGTAATTTACACTGCATACCTCTTGGAGGCCCCGTTATGGAGCCCCCTTAAAATAGTTTGTCTTGGGCTTCCCTAGTGGCGCAGTGGTTGGGAGCCCGCCTGCCGATGCAGGGGACACGGGTTCGTGCCCTGGTCCGGGAGAATTCCACATGCCGCGGAGCGGCTGGGCCCGTGAGCCATGGCCGCTGAGCCTGCGCATCCGGAGCCTGTGCTCTGTAACGGGAGAGGCCACAACAGTGAGAGGAGGCCCGTGTACTGCAAAAAAAAAAAAAAAAAAAAAAAAAAAAAAAATATATATATATATATATATATATATATTTTGTCTTTATTCACTGATAACTTGTGGGGAAAAATTGTAGTCTTAGATTTATTGAGGTTTTGTGGTTCAAGGCACATTTTGCTGAAAAGAGCCAGGTGAAAATGAGAAGGGCCTCCCTTGAGCCCTGGGACACGTGGAGAACATAAGCTGAGCAGAGCGTTCCTGTGCTCTCTGTACGCCCTTGCCGAACCCAGCCTGCAGGTTTCATAGGCTCCCAGTCAGGTGGTTTGAGCAACGTGTGTTTTGTGGTGTGTGTACACAAGCCCAGGTGAGTTTGTTTTCACACACATGGCTGGCAAACCTGTTACGTTTTGTCAGATGTGATTTCTTTTCCTCCGTGTGTCGTTCCTGTTGGTTCACACATCCATCCTCAGAGGTTCCAAGCCAACAGTGTGCCAGGCTGTATCTGAAGCCTCAGAGCATTTATTTGGAGAGTTCAGTAAACATGCGAGCACATGGTTTGCTGGGATGCCTTGTACTGAGAAAATCCAATTTATAAAAACCTCAACTAGAACAGTAAAATTTGGGAAGATGTCTTTGTTTTAAGATGATGCAGTCAGATTATAAATCCATTTCTCGGATTCCGTGGAACAGAGCTCCCTCCTGTTATGTCCTAAATAGGGTTCCATTTGCAACACCCCTTTACATGCGCTTTCCTAGAAACACGCATGTAAGCCGGGTGTAGCGTGCCCCTGCGCTGTAGCGGGCAACCTCTGGGGGACATACTAGAGGTCTTATGTTTAGTACAGCTCATGAGGCCGGCTGGTTTTCAGGAAATGGTTCTCTTGTCAGTCTGGGTGACTCAGAGGAATTTTGCAAAAGCGCCTGGTGAACATTTCTGTCTTATTGCAGTACTAATATAATGCCCGCAGGAGTGATATCTAATTAACTGATGACATCTTTTTACCCGTGGTATCCCATTATTTTTATTCCCAGGGCTTAACTCCCTCCTCCAATAGGATAAGTCATAATAATAGCTGCCGTTTGGAGTCCTGCTATTATTAGAAGTGTTATTAACTGGGAAAAGTGAACTACCTGGCACAGGGTCACGTAGCAGGTGAATGGTAGAGCTGGGATTCCAACATGCACTTGCCCTCAGGGCTTTCCCGCCTCTGATGGTCACTGTAGATACAGAACTGGGGAAACAAGGGAAGTTTAAAGAAGAAATAGAAATCCCTTAGTCTGCTATCTTGAGATCGACATTGTTAACATTTTACTGTTTCCTTATGACCTTATCCCCCAGAATACATATGCTACAAGACTGATCATATTGCATGTATTCTTTGTATCTCATTGGCCTCACTTTGTGTCTTATTATGAGCACTTTCTCATGTTGATAGTTGTTCTTTTTTTTTTTTTTTTTTTTTCTCGGTACGCGGGCCTCTCACTGTTGTGGCCTCTCCCGTTGCGGAGCACAGGCTCCGGACGCGCAGGCTCAGCGGCCATGGCTCACGGGCCCAGCCACCCCGCGGCATGTGGGATCTTCCCGGAATGGGGCACGAACCCGAGTCCCCTGCATCGGCAGGTGGACTCTCAACCACTGCGCCACCAGGGAAGCCCCGATAGTTGTTCTTTTTAAAGCATCATTTGGTAACTGCATAATATTCTAGCGTCTCTTGTATTTTATTTAACTGTTGTATTATTGAGCATTTGTTTAGTTTTTATGATGTTTCATTATCCTAAAGGGCTATCACTGCAACGCTGCTCTGATGTTGGGGACGTCAGTGTGTGTGTGTGTGTGTGTGTGTGCAAGTTTGTGCAGCCTGACAACACACGTGAAGGCTGTGTGATAGGCCATTGGGTTCCAGGCTCGAGCTGGAAGATTCTTATATTTGACTTCCAAGCCAAGCTGCTTGTGGTTTTCTTTCATTCTTCCTTTTTGGTTTAGAGGAAGTTACTTGGTCATATTTTCCCCCTCCCATGGTATAAGGAAAATGGTGTTTCTGATGATTGTGTTTCTCCGTAGATGTGGAAAAACCTGCTCTTGGTTTTCAGAGAGGTTTTCCAAGTCACTGCGAGGTGGGTCCTCAACTGGAGGACCAGACTCATTCCGCTGACAGCTAAGCGCAGTCGAGCACCGATTGTGAGCCAGCCACTGGCCCAGCTGTTTTGCATAACCAGTTTCATTTACTGTTCACATCAGCCCCCGAGAGGGAGACACAGTGTCACTCCTGTCTTACAAAGGAGGAGACCGAGGCATGTGCTCAGGGGCAGGGCTGGGATTTAAGGCCAGGCTCAAACCCAGGGCTCCTCTGCCAGTCTGTGCCTCTTCTGTCCTGGGCTGTGCCTTGGTATCTCCTGTGTGGATCATAACTGGGGGAGATTTTTCCTCCCAGGGGACATTTTGGCAAGATCCGGAGACTTTTTGATGTCATGACTTTAGGGCAGAGCATTCTAAATTTGCTGCTGGCATCTAATGCATAGAGTTCAGGCATGCTGGTAAGGACCCCACATGCACAGGACGGCTCCCCCAGTGATGAACTGTCCAGCCCCAGATGCCAGCAGTGTGGGTGTTGAGAGGCTCTCCTGTGATGGGGTGGGGGGAGTGAAGAAAACACAGGCTTCTGGGTGGGGGGGGGCAGCCAGGAGGTGGTGGAAGAAAGTGGGCTTGGGAGGGAGCCCTCTTCCCAGTTTTATCGTCTTAGACAAATTACACAAACTTTTTGAGGCTCAGCTTCCTCATATGAAAATCAGGAAATGATGCTTGACTGGCATTTCCAGCATGGGTTTGGGAGTCAGACTTCCTGGGTTTGAATTCTAGTTCCTTCTGTGACTTTGAGCAAGTTACTTTTGAGCAAGTTACTTTAACTTTGCTAAGCCTCAATTTTCTCATTTGTTAAATAGGCAGATAATAGTCATACCAAAATGTGATAATGAGAGTGAAATGCGTAACATACCAGCTGAGGCTTTGTGAACACAGGGAATGTTAGTACCTCGATAACAGCAACAATGGTGAAAGTGGTACTTGGCCAAGTCTGAAGGTGAAGTGTCTCTTCCTGGGGGCAGGGTTTTGTCTTGTCCTGTGCTCTCTCTCTAGTGTCTAGAATTGCCTATAGGTTCGCCTCTGGATCCCATCAGGGTGGGGCCGAGTTTAGAAAGACAAGAGATAGTGATCCCAAGTGATGGCCATCCAAGTGATGGCGAGGCTTAGTGTTTATTCTCCGTCTACAAGATAATGGAGTCGTGATTCAAAGGTGAGTGTGCACGATCTTCAGGTTCTTGAAATGTGGGAATATGGTTCCCTTGGGGCAGGCGCCTGCCTTTCTCTTTTCCCTGCCAGGACTTCAGGAGATGCTGGCCATCCTCTGGAACCCATGGTTGGCCTTACTCCTGGCTTCAGCCTGGAATGGAGGTGCTCACCATTCCAGCCCTTGGGTCAGCGCCATAGTTGTGCCGGCAAGGTCCCCCCGCCCCCTGCACCTCTGCCCTGCTTGACAAAGGCTTGTGCCCCCTGTCCCCCACGCCCAGGTGGTGGAGGAGCCTCTGAGGCCAGGTGAGGCTGGGGATCTCATGTGTCTGCATCCCTTCATTGATGCTTCTGATGGGAGTGATTTAATCAGGTGGAGCCCAGATCTTAAAGGGTGGGACAGATGGATCCAGCATGTGGAGAAGAGCCTGGGGGAACATCGAGCCTGCTTCCCCAAGAGGGCTGGCTGCACATTACTGTCATCAGTGAAATGTCCTTCATGGATCCCCCAGGTAACAGGGAAGTGGTACCCCAAATCTTACAATGTGATGAAGACTCGGCAGAACCGTAGAAACTAGTAAAGGCCTAGCGGCTCTGCCATCTCACAACACCTTACTTTATGCAATGCTTGCTTACTTTAGCAGTGCTGGGCCACCAGCCTACAGTGGCCTGGCAGCCACATAAATGAGGGAAGTGGGCTGGCGGCACTGGTGTTGAGTTGGAGGGGTCAAGCCCCCCAGGAGGCCGCCGCCCTGGTGACGGTTAGGGTCAACAGCCCTAACCGTTGTTGTTATGTGAGAATGTGGCCCAGTGTTAGTCGATCTTCTGCTTTTCTCCCCCAAGAAAAGCAGGAAATTCTATTTTTATGGGAGATATTCATTTTTTGAAAGCCTCTAGCATGGTGCCTGGCACATGGTGGGCACTCAGCAGATACCCCTCCAGGGTGGTCCGGACCTGTCGTTTATAGACTGTAGATTCTTTTTTTTTTTTTGGTACGCGGGCCTCTCACTGTCGTGGCCTCTCCCGTTGCGGAGCACAGGCTCTGGACGCGCAGGCTCAGCGGCCATGGCCCACGGGCCCAGCCGCTCCGCGGCATGTGGGATCTTCCTGGACCGGGGCACGAACCCATGTCCTCTAGCATCGGCAGGTGGACTCTCAACCACTACGCCACCAGGGAAGCCCTAGACTGTGGATTCTTTTCGTCTCAGTGGACTGCATTCTTGCCTGACCGGTTGCCTGCAAGCATGGAACTTCTGACAGTGATTCTTGGAGTGTGAGGGCCCCTAGATCTCCCACTATATCTCTGGGGTTAACACATAGTCAGCCTCCTCCCTTTGTTTCCTGGCCTCTGTTCTCTCCACCTCCGCCGCCCACCAGTGTGACAGTTACATCTTCTCTAGAATGTTTCTGATGAATTCTAGCCTTGGGAGGCTAGAGGGCTGGTCTCATGACCAACATGTGAAGGACAGTGTCACCCGCACCCCATATCCTCGGTCAGGCCCCTAGGCTCCATACTTCAAGGCAGGTTCACGTCCAAGGCCTGCTGACAGATGCCCTTCTGTTATTTCATGCACAGGCTGTGGGCACGAGGGTCCCATTCCACTGCTGGGCCTCAGGGTCAGTGGATGAAGGTAGGTCCTCGAAGTCAGGTTCAGTAAAGGCCACTGGGACCAGCTTGTCTTGGTCTGTGATGCTGATCTCAGGGTCCAGCAGGATGCTGCTAGCTTGCTTGGCTCAGCTCCGCTAGTGCTGGGAATACTAAGCAGCGTTGAAGACACGAGGCATTTCAGTCCAAGTCACTCTGATCCCTTTCCAGGCGTTGAGAGAATGTTTTTGCAGCTCAGTTAGTTGCTGGCATGCATAGGTCAATATACAAGGTGTTCTCGGAGAAGCTGGAGCTGGATGTTGACTTTTGCTGCCTGGGATGTGTTCTCGGGGGGAAGTGGGTTTTTAGGTTGTCGTGGGTATAGGATGTGGTCTGGGGTGATTCGAATCACAGTGTGAATGAAGTTAACAAGAATTGTGGAACTTTTTTTCCTTTTGTACTTTTGGGCTGAGGCTTCTCAAAAGGAGCTTTGTGTATCGGGGAGGCGCCCTTGATTCTACATGTATTTTAAACATTTGTATACAAGTTAGAAGCACACTCATTGCTCTCTTTTATGCAGTAAATATGTTTCTGGCATGTTACTTGTAAGACCTGAGTTCAGTTTCTGACTTTGACACTCAGTGGGTATGTGAGCTCTAACCAGTATACTTAACCTCACTCTCTGAATTTCAGATTCCTGAGTGTAAAAAGGGGACAAAACTCGTAGACTGTTGTAAGGTTTCAGTGCGTTACTGCACGTAAAGCAGTTAGTGTACAATTCTTGGTTCAGAGTAAGTATTTAGTAATGGCAGTTATTATGCTAATTATAAGGCAGCTTGGTATGATGATTATAAGAATAAGAATGGTGATGATGATAGTTATTGAGTGCTTACTGTGCGTCAGTTATTCTTCCAAGTACTTTGCATCAATTAACTCATTTAATTCCCCCAATAACCCAATGAGGTAGGTGCTATTATAATCTCTGTTTTATAGATGATATAACTCAGGCACAGAGAGGTTAAGTAACTTGCCCAAAGTCACCGCTTATAAATATGAAAGGAGCATGGACTTTAGAATCAAAGGACTTAGGCGCATGCCTGTGTGTCATCTCCTAATGGCGTGGCCTTTGGCAAAGTGCTTACCTCTCTGCGTTGCCTTCTCAGCTGTAAAACGGTGCTCATGAATCAGACCTCCTTCGCCTCCCCACCCTTCATCACCTAGTGTGGGGCTTGATTGTGAGTGCTTAGTAATAGGTGCTGAGGAATCATTTGCTGATGAACTGACCATGGGAGGGGGTTATTATGAGGTTCCAATGAGCTGTAAAACTTGGGACCAGGTGAGTTGTTATTTTAAATGCCCCTAAGGTGCTTATTGTTGTGGTTGAAACAGCACACCTGGTTTTCAGATTGCTGAACCACTTAAGAGAGAGGCACAGAGTAAAAAAATAAAGATCAAAATGTCAGCTTTCTGACTGATAAAGGCTTGGTTGGAGGATGTGGCTTAGGTGTGGGACAGCATGAGCTTCCTGATGGGAACCCAATATTAGACAGAGGTACCCACCCAGTCACGGACAGCTTTGAGCCCCCAGAGGCCTCCTCTGAGGGGTGGTGAGGTGGCAGTGGTGGCAGCAGCAACTGGGTGGAGGAGTGGACCGCCAGGGCCGGGTAAGTCACGTCTGCATGGGGGGTGGGGGGACCTTGGGGGAGAGGCTGATGAAAGCCAGGAGTTTTGAAGGAAAATCTTTCTCTTTGGAAACCAGAAGTAGGGAAGAAGCATACTGGCTACGATTACTGTTTAAAGAAATATTCTCCTCCCCCTGCAGAAAAACCCAGTAACCAGAAAACCACCGGCGCTCACGGTTCTACCCATTTTCCTCCAGCACAGTTCATGGCTGCTCATTCCTCCGCTTGCTCACACCCAAGGCCTTTGAGTCATCCGTGACCGCTCCCTCACACCCTAAATCGGTCCCCCCTGCGGGTCTGTGGGCTCGACCCTCAAAGCAGATGCAGAATCCAAGCCACCGTCGTCTCTCACCTGGGTTATTGCGGGGGCCTCCTCACTGGTCTCCCCGCTTCTACCTGCGTCTGTTTTCAGTCTGTTTTCATTGAGGCAGCCACAAGGATCCTTTTTAAGACTTGAAGTCGGGTCATGACCTTTGGCTTACCATCTCCAGCAGACTGCGTTGTTCCTCTTGCAATTACAATGTAGGCTCCAGGAGGATTCTGATCTGTTTTGGTGATGGATTCATCTCCAGCCACCAGGGCAGTGCCTGGTGCAGAGTAGGTCCAGAACTTGGCCCTGTAACAGATACTGGAGATTTTGCTGTGTGCGCTCGGGATAGAGCAGGTAACGATAGCGTGCTTTTCCAGAGCCCTTGCTGTATGCCCCGCATGCCACCCAGTGCTTCCTACAGCCGCCCAACAAGGCAGCTACTGTTAAAACCTCCATTTTACAGGTGAGAAAAGCAAGGCAAAGAAAGGATAGGTAACTTCCCTGAGGTGATACATCTGGCATGCAGAGAAGCCACCTTTAGCCCTTGGCATCAGCTCTGACAGTCTGTGTCTTAACACCGTACCATCCGCCACCACTAACACAAACCCGAGTCGCAGCAAGAACCACCAAACCCAGTTTTGATCGAGGCTGTAGGGAAGCTTTGCACATGGTGAATGGGGCGCTCTAGGGTCAAGGGGTTCTGGGAAGCCTTCTCCGTGGAAGGGATGTTTTGTAAAGTGAAGATGCCCCTGGTAAACAGAATAATTGCCCCCAAATTAGCTTCACTTTTCTGTTAACTATAATACATTAGGCTCTCAAAAGTGGAGATACACTATTTTATTTTTTTCTCTAGGTCCGGAAGTAGATTTTTGCGATGAATAAAATTAGAAATGACTGAGACCTAGTGTTACTGAGAATTCAAGAGGTAGATTAACGAAACATTTTTTTTGCGGTACACAGGCCTCTCACTGTTGTGGCCTCTCCCGTTGCGGAGCACAGGCTCCGGACGCGCAGGCTCAGCGGCCATGGCTCACGGGCCCAGCCGCTCCGCGGCATGTGGGATCCTCCCGGACCGGGGCACGAACCCGTGTCCCCTGCATTGGCAGGCGGACGCTCAACCACTGCGCCACCAGGGAAGCCCTAACGAAACATTTGAATGCAACTTTATCTTTTGAAAAACATTTTTGAGAAGCCCTGTTTATAACCAGGAAGCAGACTTCATGAAACTCTCTTTTCCATTAAAGTGTGTGTGGTGTACTGTAAACAAAGATTGAGCTCCTGGGAGCTGCTTTTTCATAACTTATAGAAGCAATTTTTTAAAAAAGGATCCAACTCATGTTGCCACACAAACAACAAAATAAACCAGTATGTGCCAAGAACAAACATTTGCTTCACCCACCCACAAACTTGGAAAGATGCAGCACGGAAGGAGATGTCAGAAGCCAGGGAGTTAGCGCCAGATTGTTTTCGGGGCCCCTGTTCATTTTAGTAGGCCTGGAAGAAGCTCTTAAGCTTTTAATGTTTTTATTAGAAGCACCACCTCAACAGATTTGTCAGAAAAAGTATTATTGTAGAGATTCATTGGGCTTCTTGGGCTCCATGTTCCTTGAGCAACTGGGAGCCGCAGCCCCTTAACAGGGAGGAAAGTTTCTACCCTGCCTCACTTCCGCGTCCCCACTTCGCCAGAACAGTGTGTGGCAAAGAAGCTTTTGTGTCCCGTGTGACTAACGGGTAGGGAGCTTAAGAAGTTGGGGGCGAGGGTGAGGGCTGCTCCCCGCTCAGACCTGCCCCAGGAGCCGTCCTCTGTGGAGTGTGTACTGTGGGCTGCCTGGGGTCCGTCCTGGCTCCATCCCCATAGTGGACACTGCTGGTTTCCTACTCAATTCCCAGTCATTCTCTCTGCTACCGAATGGAAGCCACTTCTCCCAGTCTCACTGGCACATAGAGGCGGTCCCGTGACCCTGTCCTGGGAAATGGTTGCTTGTTGGGTCACCGGGTAGGGCTTCCGGGAAAGCCCTGAGTGGGGATTGACTCTGGTTTGCTCTTCGGCCGTGCCCTTCCGACTGGGGTGTGGAGTCTGTGCTTGGAGGTACAGCACTGATGCTGCTGCTTCTGACAATAATAATAAATACTAATACAGCGAGTCTGTGTGTTGAGCCCTTTTCTGAGCCCCTTTTATTAACTTGTTTAAGATAGGTAATGTGATCTCCATGGGATAGATGAGGAAACTGAGACTGAGGAAGGACAATGCTTCTCCACCCCGGGCCTCAGACTGAGTCAGTGGCAGAGCTGGGACCCTGGCACCAGAATTCGTATGTCACCTGTCCGATATGCTGCCTCTCACAAAGGTGCAAGCCCTGTCCTGAGGACGGGAGCAGGTAATCGCCTTGAGCAGCTGCAAGTGGCTTGGGCTGCCTGCTTCTGGAGCATCTGTTATTTGAGAAAAATAAATCCCTTATTTGTTACCAAGGGCCGGTGCTTTACAGAATTGATGGAAACACTCCAGGTTGTGTGACTTTGGACATATTCCTTCACCTTTCTTGGTCTCAGTCTTTTCATCTGTAAAATGGAGATAACAATGGTGCCAACTCATAAGTTCTTTAGGATAGTGCCTGGCATGTACTCATGCTCCACTGTTATGGTTATATCATCGCCATCAGCAACACTGGCAGTGAATTCAACAACTACTGATCTCCTACTCTATACCAAGCTCAGCAATAGGGAGACAGAAACAGCCTATGAGGGCTGGAGAATCATCGAGAAAGAGAGCTAAGTACTGAACAATAAGACCACTTAGCTCTTGGACACCTTTGTTTCTGAAGCACTTTCTCATATATTTTCCCATTTAATCGCCTCCTCCCTGCCAACTTTGCCCATGAGCACATCCCTAGGTAGAACTCTCCCCCACCAGCCTGGGGCTGAGCTGTGTTCCTGGGCAGGTTGTCTTGTGTCTACACCTGGATGGATGCAGGGGCAGCAGGTGGGCACAAATTCCAGGCTGCGAAGCAGAAATAGGAGACAGGTAAGAGCGGATTTACAGGCGGGAATGAAGTTGTGGGGAAGCATCTTAGATGTTGTTTCTATTGTAAAAGACAGAGAATGGATTCCTTTATTTGAAAATCCACGTTTGGAGGAGTTAGCGCCCCAAGGAGAGAGGTTTTTGTCCATTTTGTCCACTGCTCTAAAATAGCAGCTGGCGTGGAGGATAGGTGCTCCATACATATTTGTTGAATGAGTAATGAGAGGAATTGGCCTTCCTTGTACAGTTCTCACTGAAAATTCAGTTTTCACATAAAGGGCAGTGTCCTGGACAGACTGCCGGAGGGTGGCTTTTTGTGATCGCCTTACCAGTCCTTCCCAATGGAGGGAACTGCACATTTTTTAGCTACTTTTGCTCTGACTGATACACTTGGCTGCCTAACAAAAAGCCAGAGAAGAACTAAGATTTTTAGCATCATTCAAAATGCTTGCCATTCCTCCTGCTTTGCGAAATCATGAGCTAGTTATTTCGAGTTCACATGAAGGTCAGAACTTGATCTGCAGGAAGGAGGTTCCCCTTGGTTTATGCTAGGGGAACTTTTTCCCCCTTCTGTTTATTTTACCCAAAGGCTTCTGTTTTTCTCCCAAGCTAAACTCTGGCATTTGTTGTAGAAAGTTCTCAGCTTATGTATTTTTTTTTTTTTTTTTAAAGAGCTCATGTTTTGGTCTTAGTTTTGATTCTTAGTGACTTTTTTGCTGCCTTAGTTGAGTTTTCTGCTCCTTGAAAGGCCAGCTCTTAAGTGGGCGCCTGAAGTTCCCTTTCAGTTTTAGAAGTGACTTAAAAACCGTTTTCCAGGGCTTCCCTGGTGGCGCAGTGGTTGGGAGTCCGCCTGCTGATGCGGGGGACACGGGTTCGTGCCCCGGTCCGGGAGGATCCCGTATGCAGCGGAGCGGCTGGGCCCGTGAGCCATGGCCGCTGTGGGCCTGCGCGTCCGGAGCCTGTGCTCCGCAATGGGAGAGGCCACGGCAGTGAGAGGCCCACGTACCGCAAAAAAAAAAACGAACAAAAAACCCATTTTCCGAGACCTTCTAAGGGCTGCTCCCAGCTTGTGTTTCGTCTTTTTTTAGTTGATTGGTGGGACAGGGTCTCTCAAAGTACACAGGCTCATCTCCCTTCCCCTCCACCCCTGTTTTGTTTTTAATGACCATGAGACGAATGAATGTATAATTTTTTGGGGGGGAGGTAGTGAGTCCCCTGAACCCCAGTGTTGTTGTACCCTGCGGAACCAGAGGTCTCTTTCCCTCAGGGCTGGGTTAGTTCAGAGAGTGGGAAGCTTTGGAACTTTTGTGGAGGGGCTGAACGGGGCAGAGCCTGGGCTGCAGCCCGGAGGCAGTTTTGGCTGCAGGGTCACCCGCAGTGGCTCAGGCGGCTCCCCAGGCCTGTCCTGGTCCAGCGCAGCTGCCCAAGCCTTTCCTGCCCCTCCAGGATCCTCAGAATGGTTTCCTTCTGAGCAAGGGTGGAGGAGAATCAAACCCAGGAGTCAGCTAAGAGAGGAACTTCGGGAAGGGGTTCTCCCCACCCTGCTGGGGCTTAGGCCTACGTCTCCCTGTGGGCTTGGTCACTTAGCCCAGCCCAGTCCTCCAAGCCCCCTCCTGGGGGGAAGTGTCCCTCCCAGGAGCCCGTGCCCTACACTGGACTCTTCTTGTCTTCATTCTTTCTCCCTGTGATGCCCATCAGATTTTCCCCATTACACAGATTTGCATGATAAGTTCTGGAAACATCTGCAAGTCTTTCTTCCTGTTTGTAAAATTGTATGTCTTCTGGTAGATTTTCTAACTTTTAAAAGTACGTGTCTTTCTGTGTGCTTTGCCCTATTTGTATAGCACAGATCACAAAGCACTTCCGTGCCTTATCTTACTTATAAATAGTAGCAATGGTGGACACTGCCACAGTGCTTCCTATGAGCCAGGCTCTGGTCTAAGACCTTTGGATCTGCTAACTTACCCTGACACCACCCATTGTGCTGTCTTCAGCACAATATAGAGGGAAGGAATAAGCTAGAGAGAGGTTAAATGATACTCTGGCAGCCACACACTTCCCAAATGGAGAGCTTGGATGTGAACCCAGGCAGGTGAGCTCCAGAATCCTGGTTTTTAACCACTACACCATACCGTCCTTCATATTAGCCAGCAGGATTAGGACTTATCGTTCTTACTTCTCAAAAATGAAAACTCCTTTTCTTAAAAGATTCAAAAGTAATACCGCAGGAAAAACTTAGATGATGCGTAAAAGCAGAAAGTGAGAGCTCGCCCACCTGCCAGTGCTGTTGAGATAAACCAAACTGCTGGCAGGGGATGATGTCCTCACAGACTATCCATTTGGAATCCTTATGAATTTTATACATTAAGTATAACATATATAATCCCACTCATGGGCCCGCACCATCATCCTGCTGCTGGTGGGAAGGAGGCTCAGGTGTTGAGTCTCCAGGGCACACAACTCTGAGGAAGAGTCTAGGTTTGAACCCGATCCCCTCTCCACTGTAACCTGCCTCAGGGGCTGGTTTTATACGAATTGAGCTTCAGGCAAAGACAGTAAAATGCAAATCTTCAGTTTCGGTTCAGAAAATCTGAAACTTGTGGTGGCGATATAGAAAATAAGGAAGTAGAACGATTCTCTTTTTCCCTCTCCCTTCTCTCTGTCTTCTAGAAAGAAGGGATTAGGAAGGCCTCCTGGAAAAGAGTCTAGGAGAGTCCTTTCCTGTGATAAAACGAGCCCCTTTCCCTCCCCCAGGGCAATTATGGAGCCTCTGGCCTGGAACCCTGGAAGCATCCTCACCAGCCTGGAGGAGATACCATTCTGAAAACAATGGGGGGAAGGAAAGGAAAGCAATGCATTTGCCAATGGTGCAGATGACTTCCTCAATGCAAGACTCGGGCTTGTGCTTAGAAAATCCCTACTGGGAGGTCCCCTGGTAGGACCATATAGAATTTGCTTTCACTCTCCACATCCTATTGTCCAGGAAAGAAAGTTTCAGACTGTAGGGAGGGCCCTCTGGCTGTGAATTCATATGGAAATTTGAAAGGGAAGGGAACCTTATCCTAGGAAGCCTCTCTCTTTTTCTGGATTGGACTGGTCAGGCAACAGCAATTATCCAAACCACAGCTCTGCACCAAGAGGCAAACCACAGGAAAAAGAAATCTGAACAAGCAGTGAAACTATGCATTAATGTTTTTCTCAGAGGAGAGTTTTTTATTCACTTTTTAAAGACTGGTCCAGTAAGGGTAGTTCTTCTGGTTTCCCAATCCCACAGCAGATAAGCAGAAAATTGGAAGGAATAGCCTACAGAGTATCTCCAGGGTGGAGATGGGAGAAACTGGGAAAAGGAGAGGTGCATGCTTAAACACCTCTGCAGCCCCTGGAGACCCTTAGGTGCTTGGTTTCTAATGAGAGTGTAGAAGGCCTGTATCTCAACCGGCCTGGCAAGTATTAATCCAGCACGGTAGGTACAGGCTGCTGATAAAATGACTGGACGTCCTCAAAAGATGAAGTGATGACCAGGGTAATATTATTAAACTCAGAGTACTCAGTTTAAGAAGGCAACATGGGGAGTTCAGCAGTTAGGATTCGACGCTTTCACTGCTGTGACCCGTGTTCAATCCCTGGTTGGAGAACTGAGATCCCACAAGGTGCACGGCTTGGCCAAAAAAAAAAAAAAAAAAAAAGTTGTGATACATAGATACATACAGACTTCCATCCTTTCTTTATTCTTTGTTTGGAGAGGCAGAACGGTTGAAATAGACATGTGAGTGACGGTAGTTGACTACCGTTAACTACAATTTTTTTTAAAGGGTTTTTAGACTTTTTTAAATTTATTTTTTCTTTTTTGGCTGTATGGGGTCTTCCTTGCTGCACACGGGCTCTTTTCTAGTTGCAGAGAGTGGGGTCCACTCTTCATTGTGGTGTGCGGGCTTCTCGTTGCGGCGGCTTCTCTTGCTGTGGAGTACGGGCTCTAGGTGCACGGGCCTCAGCAGCTGTGGCAGTCGGGTTCAGTACCTGTGGCTTGCGGGCTCTAGAGCTCAGGCTCAGCAGTTGTGGCGCACAGGCTTAGTTGCTCTGCGGCATATGGGATCTTCCTGGAGCAGGGCTGGAACCCGTGTCCCCTTCATTGGCAGGCAGATTCTTAACCACTGCACCACCAGGGAAGCCTGCTCTAGACAGCAAGAACACTGAGTCAACATTGATCAGTCAGCTGGTACAGGTCGAGAAGTGTTCAGGTTGCTGGGAATAGGTAGGTGAAAAGACACGCCTTGTCAACAGGGAGTTTGTGCTTTAGTGGCCTTGTGAGAGTCCTGTGATCAGTGTTGAGGTGGCCGGGAGAGCCCGGTTGAGCCAGGCATTGAAGCTGGCCCTGCCGCTTGCCTTGTAGAGTGTGGCTGGGTCCCTCTCCTTCCTAATCCTCACTTTGCTCATGTATGGCATGAAGACTATGAAAGTTCTACCCTCAGAGGTCTCCTGTGAAGATTAAATGAGAAAAGCCATGGAAACTACCTTTGCAGACAGCCTGGCATAGCCTGATAGCTGCTATTCTTCTTATTTTATTCTCTTTCACAATCGAAATCTGGCTCGGGGGGTGTTCCAGGACAGCTTTGGAGAGGAAGTGGGATTTGAATCCAATCTTGAAGCCCCCCTAGTAGGTACAAAGGAGGTAACACCAGTTGAGAATAATTCTGAATGGCTGTGATAAAAAGTACAGTTAATTTGTTTATCAGGTGGTGTTGCCTGATGACGGTGGGAACAATGCAACTTGACTGTGCCATACTTTGGTTTTGGACCAAGGTCACCATTGGTGATGCCAAGTAGAATCGCATCTCAGTTGGAGCATGGGTTCTTGATGGAAAGTCAGTGCTGCAGCAGACATGCTGTTTGGTTAGGAAATGAAAATCATTCCTTGAGTTGTCCCAAAATACAATGCCCCAAGTGGTATTTATCTGCCACACTGGGGACACATGCCATCTCTTAGTAAGCGCCCCTCATCTAGTTATTCCTCATGGTTGAAAAAGGTGCCATCTGTGGTTGAGCATCAGATAAAATATTATATTTAGGGGCCACGTGGAATGGAAAATTTATATCCTTAAGTGTTAAATCACTATGAGGATGGTGAGAAGTGGTGCACGGGAATTGGGACTCACTGAGGCTACGGTAGAGTGTGGGTGGAATAGCTGGTGCCATTTAAATTATTTCTCTTTTACTTCTCCCTTTCAGCAGATATAGTTTAATTCACCCAAGTAATATTCTTATGTGATGGGACATCAACATGGGCTTTTTGTTTTTGCTCCTGCTGGTGATCTGATTTTAATTATCAATATGTCATTGCTAAGAGTTTTTGTTTTTTGTATCATTCTCTGTGGAGAATTTCTTAATGTATACTTCATTGTTTATCCCTTGGCAATTTACCAATAGCAGGAAATATCATTCATTATTATTGGTCAGAGGAGCAGACTATTTTTATATTTTTCAGTCAAAAGTGGCTTTGACATTTTCAACTGTAGAGGGAACTTTGACGATTTAGTGTTATATGAGGGCTGGTCTGAATGTCACATGATTGTGCTCATTGCCATAGAGGTAAATTATTACCTGTTTTCTGAGGGCAGAGGGACTTGGTTTTCCTGGGCTTGCATAATTATTGGTTCACTAGAACTGCAGGGTTACAGACCATCTAGTTCACTCTCCTTCCAGTGCAGGGAACCTTCTACAAGGTTCTGAATAGATAAAATAGGTCATAATATCAATGAGTAGAGCGCAGTGGAGCTCTTTTGCAAAACAATGTGAAAAGTACAACAATGTTAAAAAGTACCAGTGGAAGTGGTAAGAAGTATCAAACTACTATGGCTTTGGCACTATGCTTAGTACTGGGTGTATTTTTTCAACAATCCCAACAACCACCCTGATGGAAATAGCACTATGTCATACCCATTTGCAGGTGAGGAAATACACAGATTCAGGAGTTTTAACCTAAAATTATCTAATTCAAAAGCCAATGGTCGGGCTTCCCTGGTGGCGCAGTGGTTGAGAGTCCACCTGCCGGTGCAAGGGACACGGGTTCGTGCCCCGGCCTGGGAAGATCCCACGTACCGCGGAGCGACTGGACCCGTGAGCCATGGCCGCAGGCTCCGCAACGGGAGAGGCCACAACAACGAGAGGCCCGCGTACCTCAAAAAAAAAAAAAAAAAAAAAAAAGCCAATGGTCTTTTGTTCTGCTTGACTTTTTTTGATCTGTGGTTCTAAATGGGGTGGTCATTCAACTCCTGGTATGCGAGATGATTTTAGATGCTACACAGATGAATATTTATTTTAATAGCCATCATTTTAATGTGTATTAGCGAAAAACCCAGAAAACAATGAACCTCATGGTTTCTTGAATAGCATTACAGGGCTTCCCTGGTGGCTCAGTGGTTAAGAATCCGCCTGCCATGGGCTTCCCTGGTGGCGCAGTGGTTGAGAGTCTGCCTGCCAATGCAGGGGACACGGGTTCGAGCCCTGGGCTGGGAAGGTCCCACATGCCACGGAGCAACTGGGCCCATGAGCCACAACTACTGAGCCTGCGCGTCTGGAGCTTGTGCTCCGCAACAAGAGAGGCCACGACAGTGAGAGGCCCGCGCACCACGTTGAAGAGTGGCCCCCACTTGCCGCAATAGAGAAGACCCTCGCACAGAAACGAAGACCCAACACACACACACACACATACGCACACACACACACACACACACACACACACACACACACACACAAGAATCCTCCTGCCAATGCAGGGGACACGGGTTCGAGCCCTGGTCCGGGAAGATCCCACATGCTGTGGAGCAACTAAGCCCGTGCGCCACACTCCTGAGCCTGTGCTCTAGAGCCCGCGAGCCACAACTACTGAGCCCGCGTGCCTAGAGCCCGTGCTCCGCAACAAGAGAAGCCACCGCAATGGGGAGCCCGCGCACCACAATGAAGAGTAGCCCCCGCTTGCCGCAACTAGAGAAAGCCCGCACACAGCAACAAAGACCCAACTCAGCCAAAATAAATAAATAAAATAAATTTATATAAAAAAATAGCATTATATAGGATGAAGCTACATTTATTTCAGTAAAATCTGTAGATCAATTCACAGAACAAGATTAAATAGATAAAAATGTGGGTGGTTTGTGACTATGACAAAATTGATGGTGATGGTAGTTGAATGAGTGAAGTAATTTCAGTGATGCATTTGCCCATTAGATGCTGTTCCATTGTTAATGCGGTTCTGCTGGTCAGAAAGTTCTCACAATGCGGGGGGGGGGGTTCTCTGTGCCTGCACCTTTTGCCTACTAGTTCTGTCTGGTTCCCCTGGAGCCCCACACAATGAACCTGCGTACACTTTTCTCACTCCCTTTGGTATTTTCTTCTCCGGGTTAAGCATCCCCAGCCATCTGCATCCCTGTGTGCCTTGGTCATTCCTGCCCCAGGATAGCATTTGTTCTAAAATGTGGGCGTCCCACATGAGGTCAGATCACCTCCTGGGATTTCTGGAAATGCTGCTTCTATGATGGAGACCTTCTTTAGCAGATGCTCCAGGACAGTCTGACCTCCTACCTGTCAGCCCGCCCCACCTCTTGATGTTTTTCTCATAAACCTCTCACCTCAGCTTTCTCATCTGTAAAATGGAGAGAGAACATGTAAAGTGCTTGGCACAGTGCTTAACTATACACAGACTATTGCCGCTACCGTCAAGTCACTTCTTTGCTGCTCATGGGTCACTGTCACTGATTATGCCTTCTTCCATATGAACGAGGTAACTGTAACCTGAAAACTTATAGATTTAAGACTTTTGGCCTCATGGTGAAAGGATCCCTTCCCGATTTCCTTTAGCAGTTTTTACTTTCAAAAAAAAAGAAAAAAAAAAGGATGTTTAACATCTTTTCACTTTCGAGTACAGTTTCTCTCTTCTCCTTTTTTCTAGGTGATGGTTGAAGTTATTATTTTAAAAAATGTTATGCGAATGTTATGTAGAATAAACCAATGAAGCTGCAAGCGTCCAAAAGGTGTTTCTTGTGTTTTTAGCTGACCCATTCACTTTGTAAGTCTCTAGGGTGTTATATTTGAGACAACTTGCAGCATTTTATGTATACTTTACAGAACAAAATTATGCATACAACATATTAAACTCTTTTTAAACCACAGAGGAAAAAACTTTCTAAATTTTAAAAACTAGGGAAAAAGCGTTTAAAGCACTTTAAACTTAAGAACTTCAAGTATCTTCACTGTTCTGTGTGCCCAATTTATTTTTGCAGCAGTAATTATTTCAGCTGCCTGTCGTATTAGCATGTTGGAGCATTGGACTAATTCTTGCATGAGTATATTTAGAGCCTTTTACCTGATAAGAATCACGTATATCATGCCTGAATTTGTAATTACCCAGCATGGGACCCAAATTAACATACAGTATTTAGATTCTAGGCAACAATGCCTAAGTAACAACAATGCCTAAATAAACTGGGATTACTTAGGTCGTGGCAGAATCTCTTCCCGCCTGTTCTGTAAACTTGGGCAAGGTATGTAACCTTTCTGAGCCTCAGTTGCCTTACTTATCAAATGGGATAATTAAACCCTTTCTCCTTGTAACTCACAATGCAATTTGGGCGAAACGGAAACCAAAGCCCAGTGTTAACATGACAGTCATGGAGACTTTGAACCTTAGTATTTAGGTCAGTGCTTCAAAGTATTTTTGACCCTCTTGTTTGATGTTCTCTAAAGTGCAGTGTGGCATAGATTTTAGGTACTTTTGATAATACTGAAGCACTTACTGGGATAATTGATGAGAGTATGGAATTTCGCCAAATTAGGGCTAGGAGTCAGTGCTCTCAACATGGGAGAATCTTACCTTCCATATATTTTATGCAGGTTTTGCACATTAAGCAAGCACAGTAAAGGCACAGCGAGGGCAACAGTGATTGCTCTTAGACTGGGGTTTTCTTTGCAGAGAAGTTAGTGGGAGCATATCAGATGAGGCATTAGCTTAAGGAAAACATATAGAATACTTGAGACTTATTGAATCTCCAAGATTTTCTGGTTTTTGCTTATAACCTGCAGCTGTGTTCTAGCCTCTTCCACCTCTTCCAGAGAACTCGAGGAGAATATTTTGATGTATGATCCTGTCCCTTACCTGCTCTGAAGCCCTTGTTCCAGCCTTGCCTCTCCAAGACAGAGGCCAGGTTCTAGTTCAACTAGCCTGCTTATTGTTTTCTCTCTAAATGCCAAGTGTTGGGCCTTCTGCGTGGAATGTTCTTTTCCCACCTGTGTGTACTAAAGTTCTGGTCATCTGGTTTCCATCTTGAAGGCCCCTTGTTCATAAAGTCTCCCACGGTCTTTCCTTACCCCAACCTGGCATACTTTTCCTTTTCTTGGGACTACTCTGGGAAGAACTTTGCGGCTTAACCTGGGGAATGTTCTTGGGTGGGTGGGTCAGTTCATGTTCTCAGAGCCTTAGAATACCTAACTTCCATGAGACAGTACAGCTGGAGCACCTAACATAGGTTCTCTCCAAGCACTGGTGTCTTACCTCTTGTGATGCCCTAATGGCTTTTACATTAGCTGTTGTGTTAGAGTTTTGTTTCTGTCTTATCTTGCTTTAATAAGTTGTAATCTGATGAAAGAAGACTATCTTTTCTTTGTTTGTTTCCCCAATAGTGCCTAGCACAATACTTTTACATAAATAGGTGTTTTGTTGCCAATTTCCATAGAATCAAGTTGGTCTGGAGTTATTCCAGTTAAGGGAGAAAAGTGGAGAGGGCTTGTGTTCAAAAGGGCCTTCTTCTCCCTTTTCATCCTGGTATTTCTGTCTTCTCCCCATCTTTTAGCTTCCATTTTTACTTCTTTAGTACTGAGGACGAGCCAGGCTCACTTCAAAGAGTTGACTTCAAAGGCCTCTTGGCCTAGAATTGCTCGCCACTGAAGCCTATAGGAATTGGCGTCAATGGAAGACCTTGTGTTGGCTGCATTTGAGAATCTTTCGGGACTTCTATTTTTATAATCCTTTTAAAGAGGAAGGGGGGAGGGTTCCAGAAACATCTGTTTCTTAAAAAAACAAAAATCAAACACAAGCCAGTGTGATTCCAAAAAAAGTTAAGATATCTTAAAAAAAAGAAAGCTATTTTACAATTGGTGGAAAAAAACAAATCTTTTTCTTTAAAAAATTACTTTTGCTGTTTTGTCCTAGTTATAAGAGCTGAGGACGGAAATAGAGTCTTACGTGCAGCATTTTCCAAGATGGCCCAGTGGGGTTGCAGGCTCCAGAGCAGAAAACAGGGCTTGGGCCTGGCGAGACCTCGCACTCAGTTCTCCTTGGAACTGTGGGTGTAGGCTGGATGAGAAGAGAAGGAGATTAGAGACCAGGGATCTCCCGCCATCAACCCCTTGATGCTCTTGTTTGTTGACTTTTCGAGGTTTACAGTGACTGACTCTTCCAGGAATGAGAAAAGGAACCTCCCAGTTTCTATGGTGGTCCCCAAATATATTTACTGAAGGCCTGCTGTGTGTCCGCACCATGCCAAGCCTCCCCCAGCCTTAGTGAGTGTGTTCCTGGGTCAAGAAGCTCTCTGTGGCCTGACGTTTGCCCCCTGCCCAGTCATACACCCCCGCTCCACCCCTGCCTTTGCATGACTCTTACCATCCTGGAATGCTTCTTTCCCCACTCCCAAACCCTCATGTCTTACCGGCTTGCTCACCTTGCTTACCCTTCAGGACCTTGTTTAAGGGTTACATCTTTTATAGAGTCTTCCTTCAATTTCCCCTCAGCTGGTTGCTTTGTTCTGCACTGTGACCTTGCAAACATCAATTACAATGTTCATTTTATTCTTTGGTAATTATCTATTTACACTCTTATCCCTGCTAATTATAGGCCTTTTTGGGGCTAGGTGAATGGCATAAACAAGTGCTATAGGAATGGAGACTCAGTTGAGGTTAGGTGATGAGGGAAGGTTTTAAGGATGATCTTGGAGTCAAATCTATAAAGATGGATACAATTTATTTGCCAAATTGGAGAGGATGGACTTAGGCGGTTAGGCTATTAGGAGACAAGGTGAAAGGTGTCTGGGAGCCTAAATGAGCCAGGCCTCGTACGCCAGTCAAGATGTCTGGCCATTTTCAGAAGGGGAATGAGATGACTAAAATGAAACTTGTTGGAAGATCTGCCCGGGTAGGAGTGAGCAGGATACACTTAAGGGGTAGTAAGATGTGCTGGGGGCAGAAATTGAGACACAGATGTAGAGAACAAACGTATGGACACCAAGGGGGGAAAGCAGCAGCGGGGTGGTGGTGGTGGGATGAATTGGGAGATTGGGATTGACATGTATACACTGATGTGTATAAAATGGATGACTAATAAGAACCTGCTGCGTAAAAAAGTAAAACTCAAAAATTCAAAAAAAAAAGAATATGAAAAAGAATATATATATATGTATAACCGAATCACCTTGCGGTACGGTAGAAATTAACACAACATTGTAAATCAACTATACTTCAATAAAATAAATAAACTTAAAAAAATAAAAGATGTGCCAGGAAGGCCAGGTAGGGGAACGTTGGTGAGGTCTGGGAATGAGGTGACAAGGGTGTAGACCAGGCCCGCCACCTGTTTTTGCATGGCCAGAGGGTTAAGAAACTATGCTGTGACATGGGGAAGTTCTATGAAATTCAGATGTCAGTGTCCATCAGTAAAGTTTTGTCGGAACACAGCAGCCTTGTTCATTTGCATATTTTCTGTGGCTGCTTTCACACAAGCACGTCAGCCTTGAGTAGCTGCGATAGAGATCGTATGACCTGCAATGGCTAAAATATTTACTATCCAGCCCTTCACAGAATAAGCTTGCCGACCCCTGCAGTAGGCCAACCGGGGTGAGTGAGAGTATGAATGGAAAGTAAGGGATGGGCAGGATCAAGGGTCATTTTAGAGGGAGATGCATCATAGGAGAGTTTCTCCAAGTAGCTGCTTTTCCCCCTTTCCGTGTACCTTTATGTCTTGGTGGGGGTGCACTAGATATGGCATTGCTAGGGCAGGGAGCAGAGGGCATGGAAAGGTAAAAGGGCTGTGCTTTCGCAGTGGGGGGCCAGGGTTAGTCTTAGAGTAAACCCAGACCACCTGAGTGGCTCCGAGTCCAACGTGGGTTCCTCAAGCTTAGACCAAGGACGGCTTGCCGGCTGCCGATGGGGGAAGAGTGAAGCTGAGAGGCCCACACTTGACTGCTTGAGGGCTTTTTGCGTAACAGGTCTTCCAAGAGGGCAGGAGGAGTGTTGGAGGCTGCCTTCTTCCCAGCTGCAGCTCCTCAAGGGTGTGTCTGTGTGTGACCTAAGCAGTTGCAGCTCTTTTTTTCTGGCTGGTGTTGACGCTTCTTTTCCTTGCCTTTGGGGATGAGGGAGGAAGCTGATGACTCCCTTTAGCTCTGAGTGAGGAGAAGGCTGGGAGGTCAACTTCCCTAGTGTCCCGTGCCTGCCTGCCTGCCTGCTTGGGGGGAGGGTCACCCTCAGAGCTCTTTGACTATGAAAAGATACAAAGAAGCCTGGGTGAAAAGGGAGGCTCAAGAGGGAAGCAAAATATCCCGAGGCACGTCCCTCATCAGGGAAAAGGCATGACTTTCACCCAGCCTTAGGAGTGCCGAATGGGCATCTCAGAAGCCATGAGTCAGAGGCGACATGCACATCAGCGCAGGACAGACCCTGGGGACTTAAAGTCTCTTACCACTGTTAGAAAAATGGAGTCTTATTGTTAGAAGAGATGTTAGACAGGGTCTGATCTAAGCCTCTTGTTTGGCAGGTGAGAAACTTGAGCCTGAGATGGATGTATTTACCAATGCCGGTTAGTGATGGTACTTGGGTTTAATGGCAGGCCTTTTGTTATTATTATTACTAAACAATTCTTAACCATTTTGAGCCTGTACCACGTGCCAGGGGCTCCACATGTACACTTACTCTTCACTGCAACCTTGAGAAGTAGCTCTTGTCCCTGTTTTACAGATGAGGAAAGCGAGGCTTGGAAGGGCTCATTGCCTACCGCCCAGTAACTAGAAATGGTAATCAGACCCTAGTCAGTCTCACTCCAGAGGCTGAGCAGCTTCCTGTTTCCCTAGTGTTCAATCCATCCTTTCTTTCTCTTCATTCATCAAGGTGTACTGAGTGCCTTGAGTCACTCATTGAGTCAGTGAATGAACACAGACCAGGCTCAAACTTTATTTTGCAAAAGAATCACTTCAGGGGCTTGTGAAAGATTCACACTCCTGAGTTCAACCCCCTGGTGATTACTGCTAGGTTTGTGGTGGGAACCCAGATTCTGAATTTCCCTGAAGCACCAGGTGTTTCAGACGCGGGTGGTCTGCAAGACACGCTTGGAGCAACTCTGGCACAGGTGCTGAGCCTTCTGGAAGAAAGGAACCAAACGTTAAAAATAGCACGCCATTCATTTGATTTTGCTGAGATGCCAAGAGCCCTCTCCTGCCAGTGACAGGTCCGGATGTGGGCCAGTTCTCAGCCCAGGGAAAATGAACAGTGTCTTCTCCGTGGTGCCCAGAACAGCCTGAGTCAGGGGAATGTGCCGGCCAGTCAGGCAGCAGGGAGCTTCTATTTCTTTTTTAAAACTTGGTGGGAACCGTGCTGGCAAGGCAGACTGGGAGGAGAGGACGCTCGATGTGGAGCTTGGGGTTGGCCGACTTTGCAGGGCTGGCTGTACTTTGGGTGGCCGCCGAGGGCCACTGCTATATATGCCCCTTTCCTCTTGAAATAGTCACTTCCCCGGCTGGGTTATGTGTTGGTTGGCTGCCACAAATGTGTGGCTGTTATTCAAGAGGGCCTCCTGGGATGTTAAAAAGAGAGAATTGGGCCGGGCTGCAGCCAGGGCTTCGCGGGAAGACAAGAGAGCTGGCTTTGGCCCCTTTGACTCATTGTGAGATTCAGAGGAGTGGCTTCTGGGTCCTGGGCCTGCTTTTCCATCTGTAAAATGTGTGGGGTGAAGGGGCAGGGTAATAAAGCTTGTTTCTTCTCCTAAAAGGGATGTTTTATGGCCAAGATTGAACACAGGGCTCTGTTGTTAATCTGATGCAATTGATGAAGGCTCAGGAAGCTTGAGTTTTGGAGTTAACCCTCTTAGTCAGTATTGTGCTGATGACAATCGTCTAGGACAGAAGCTTCAGAAGGGCAGGGCCTTGGTCTTTCTTCTTCATCTCTGTACCCCCACTGCTTAGAACTGGGCCTGGCACACAGTAGGTCGCCATGAATATTTGTAGAGCTAATGGCTCCAAATATGAGTGCCTACTAAGTGCCAGGCTCCCTCTCTCTCTGTCTCCTTTTTTTTTTTTTTTTTTGCGGTACGTGGGCCTCTCACTGTTGTGGCCTCTCCCGCTGCGGAGCACAGGCTCCAGACGCGCAGGTTCAGCGGCCATGGCTCACGGGCCCAGCCGCTCCGCGGCACGTGGGATCTTCCCAGACCGGGGCACGAACCCGTGTCCCCTGCATCGGCAGGCGGACTCTCAACCACTGCGCCACCAGGGAAGCCCTCTCTGTCTTCTTTATAGGTTCAACTTGCTGTTTGAGAAGGGGGATTATGACAAGCCGGGACATTTTTGGAGGAAGAAGCTAAGCTTCTGTCTTTGTTTTAAATGTCTCATCCATGTTCTCTTCCTTACACGAAGGAATATCAGAGGTTAAGGAAATGGCAGCAGTCTGTATAGTAAAACGAGCTGTGCAGAGGAGTCAGGGGACTTAGGTTCAAGTTCTGAGTTTGTTATGTAATAGGCATGTTACTTATTAACGTCTCCCAGGCTCAGTTTCCTTATCTGAAAAAGGGGTGAATGACATCCACCCCAGGTCACCTCTCAAGGAGTCACGTGAGGCTCATGCAAGACAGTGAACATGCACAGTGAACATGTACAGTCAAGGGGTGGCCAGAGGGGTCATGTGTGTAAGCAGGGAGGGCGTGGTCAGCCCGTTGGAGGGACGGAAGCCTCTAAGTGAGGTGACTTCTGAGGTTTCCCCCTCCTAGAGCAACTGGAAAGGGATCCAGCTTCAATGGTGAGCTCTCAACTCTTCTAGGGCAGGTCAGCACCACCCCCCGCCCCCCGCCCATGTCCGCAAGTATTTTGGTATTAAAAAAAGAGAAACAACCCATATTTTATTGTGAAACCCTTAAATTAGCAAATCCCGGGGTTGGCTGCTTTAGGCTTCCCAGGGAAACCACATGCCCGTGTGCACAAGTCTGGTACAGTGCTTCATTCTTCCACTAGCACTTACCATTACCTGACATTATCGTGTGCATTTCCTTATTTATTTGTGTACGGTCTGCCTTCCCCACGAGAGTGTGAGCTGCACTAGGGCAGGGCTTTGTTCACTGCGGAATTCCCAGCACCTGGAACAGATGTACTACTGGGTGCCCAGTAAATATGTGTGGAATGAATGAATGAATACATATATTCACTGGGTGTGAGCTTCTTACCAGTGTTTCTCCAAGAGTGGTCCTGGGAATTCTGGGCGCTCCTGAGACCCTTTCAGTGGATCTGCAAGGTCAAAACTGTTTCCAGAATACTATGAGACTGTTGTCTTCTCACTCATTCTCTCCTGAGTACAAATCTCAGTGAACCAGTCCTTTGCAAGTAACCAATGCACAAAGGTGCAAAGCCATGCACGGTAAGAAGAGCCGTGCAAAGTGCAATGAATACAAAGAGCAATGGATTTTCACGTAACAGAAGATGAAAAGTCACTGACGTAGTTTCAGATTCCGCATTGCAGCTGACTTTTAAAAAACTACCTACCACTTATCGAGTTTTGGTGTAGTATCAAAGAAAAATACCCACAATTACTGAAAAGGCCAAGAAAATACTGTCTTTCCCAACTATATGTTTGTGTGAGGCCAGGATGTCTTCCTATACTTCAGCCCCCCAAACCATATTATAATAGAGTGAATGCAGAAGCACACATGAGAATCCAGCTCCTCTTATGCAGCCAGACATGAAAGAGACTTGTGAAAATCTAAAAAATAACCTCACTCCTCACGAATTTTTATTTTTCGTATTGGAAAATACCATTTCCGTAAAGATGTTATTTTTTTTTAAACAGGTAATAGATTTATTATAAACAAAATCTCTTTGGGGTCATTAATAATTCTTAACAGCATAAAGCCATCCTGAGACCAAACAGTTTAAGAAGCACTGGTCCAGACGGAGCCCCCATGGGCCATGGAAGGGACTGTGCTGATCCTGTAGCTCATACAGGGATGCTTGTCCAGGTGGGCGATTGGGGTTTATCGAGCATCCCCTATGGCAGGGGTACCTCTCTGAATGATATGTTTACCTTCCAGCAGAATGGCTTTGAGGAAGTTTGTCTCTCTGGGCCTTGCTTTTCTCCTTTGTTGAAAACTGGGCCTGGGGGCTGGGGGGCAGGTAGAAGATACCGTGTTGGGTCTCCTTCAGCTTTTTCTTTGTGTTAGTTCTGCCCACCCCTGTCAAAGAGATACGTGGGCATTGAAACAGGGAGAGATGGTTTCAGGGAGAAGAGGAGACTTAAAGCTGAGCAAGCTTTGCCTGTGAGACAGGGAAGGCTTCAGACGGGACTACTGCTTCCTCCAGATGGGCAAACAGGCTTTCTGTTTGAGACCTGAGTCACGTTACCCGGGTGGATGTTCAGTTATTTTGATTCTGGGTTCCAGCCTGTCTCCAACCTGTAGCCTGGAGCATATTGTCCTCTTCACTTCACGATGCAGCCCTGACCTCACCTGGGGCCTTTCCTGGGATTTATAGAGCAGCTGAGGTCAGGGGCCTGGGACCGCCTGGCCTTCTCGACTGGCCAGTTAGTGTTCAGGAAGACGCTGAACGTGTGTGTTTATTTAATTAATTTATTATTATTATTATTTTTAAATTTATTTATTTATTTGTTTGTTTATTTTTGGCTGCGTTGGGTCTTCGTTGCTGGGTGCAGGCTTTCTCTAGCTGCGGCGAGCAGGGGCTACTCTTTGCTGCGGTGCGCGGGCTTCTCATTGTGGTGGCTTCCCTTGTTGCCGGAGCACGGGCTCCAGGCACGCAGGCTTCAGTAGCTGTGGCACGTGGGCTCAGCAGCTGTGGCTTGCAGGCTCCAGAGCACAGGCTCAGTAGTTGTGGTGCACGGGCTTAGTTGCTCCACAGCATGTGGGATCTTCCCGGACCAGGGCTCAAACCCGTGTCCCCTGCATTGGCAGGTGGACTCCAAACCACTGCACTACCAGGGAAGCCCGTGTGTATTTATTTTAATTGCTCCTCTATAACTTCCTGCTGCTCTTCTCAGGGCAACAGTGCTTTTTAAAAGAGACTGTGTGTGTGTTTCTCCATGTTGAGCCATGAAATATGTTGAAATATGTTTTGTTCAATCTGAAAATATTTCCTTATCATTGTGTCCCTGGAGAACTGCACACCTTGATAGAAAATGGGCAAAAATTGGATATGGAGAATTAAATGAACCCATGCATGCAAAGCACCAAACATCTTGCCTGCCTCAACAACAGCAACAATAAAATTAAAGTAATACATTATTATGGTCAGTACTCTTTTAGCAATCTTGGTAATTGACTTCTGCAGCTCACGTTATATCAGTTTATTCAGCAACTAAAATGCATTGAGTTCTTCCAGCTTGCCAGGCAAAGCAATTAATTTTATGCCCTAAGATTAAAGTATTTCCTTTTGTGAGATAAGATTGACACTAGGTGGTAAATATCCTTTGGCAAAGTAAAAAGTTGTGACTCTTGGGTTGACCCTTAATGTTTCATGTGTTTAATGTTTGAAACTGCATTGATCTGTGAAATCCCAAACTCTGGGAGCTAAATCCATAAAGTGTCAGCGCTAGAAGGGACCTTAGAAACCAGTCAAGGAATGTTCTCATTTTACAAGTAAGGAACCTGAGACTCGGAGAAAGCATGTGACTTGCCCAAGGTCACACAGCAAATCTGAGGTGAGTCAGGGCTAAAACCCAGTGAGGATGGCTAGGAATACAGGTTTTGAGTTAACCACATCTGTCTTCAAATTCTGCCTCTGCCACTTATGAGCTGATCTCTTATCTGTGAAATTGGGATAGCTACCCAAGGAGTTAACACGCAGATTTTTTTTTTTTTGGCCATACACGGGCCTCTCACTGTTGTGGCCTCTCCCGTTGCGGAGCACAGGCTCTGGACGCACAGGCTCAGTGGCCATGGCTCACGGGCTCAGCCGCTCCGCGGCATGTGGGATCTTCCCGGATCGGGGCACGAACCCACGTCCCCTGCATCAGCAGGCCAACTCTCAACCACTGCGCCACCAGGGAAGCCCAACACGCAGATTTAATGAGATGATTGGGTTTAGGAGAGGTTCTCGGGTCAAAAGCAAAGGAAACCCTCTTCTCTTTGCCTCCCCTCCCCTCATTAGTAAACAGGTTCTTATGGAATGTCAGTGAGTGACCCTAGTCAGAGTTTTATTTTTAGCATGGTTCCTGCATTTGCTACTTGTGATTCGAAGTAGTATCAACTGCTTCTTGTGTTGGTCTCAGACTTCTCTTGATGACCTTTCTCTTCAACTATGGAAGGATTTCAAAGATCTGATTTGAGCCCCCTGCCCCCAGTCCCAGGCACAGGTCCTAGGAGGATGGGATAAAAAAGGTTTGCCCAGGGTTCCCACACAGGTTGGGCACTCATTCCTTTCTTGAGAGGACCTGCCTCCCTCTTCTAAGATGATTGATGAACATTTTCTCTCTCATCTGGGGCACTGCAAGGCAGCCTTTTAATAAAGATACCACAGAGTAGCAAGCATACAGAAATTCTCATGACGTACTGTCAGATTTAAAGACCAAAGAACATCCCATGCTCCTTCCTGAAGCCTTGTAATAACTGACATAAATTATCTGTGGGAATGGAATGGCCCTGGCCTCAGCCGAGCTGTACCATGCTCTCCTAGTGATAGTTTAGTGACTCCATATGTTCACAGATGAAGGAAGCATGGTGACTTGGCAGATGGCCCCATGTGCCCCTGGCTTGCTGCCTCAGGCTCCTCCTAGAGACCTGGGCCAAGTGATGTTTGAAAAATGCCCACCTTTGCTCTTGGCGTTCAGTGGGTCCCCCATAGGCGGTGGGTCATCACAGCCGGGACTCCTGATCTAGACAGTCCTGAGGTCTCCTCTTTACACGTCATTTGAGCGTCATGGTCTTAAGTCACTTGTGTCCTTCAGGGTGGATGAATTAGATGCCTGTGACGGGCCCATCTGTGCACAAGGGCAGGAATCACATGTGGCTTCTATACTAAGGGTTGTTATGCTTGGCTTGGGGTGATCTTAGCAAATGCAGTTTCCATCCTGGTGTGTCATGTTAAGAAAATTTATGTTGTGTTGGCGTCAGCCACATCAGCTGACGTGCTTTGCTTTAGTAACTTTATGAAGGGTTTATCATCTATTATTTATTCAGGTAACACACGGTGTCTCTTAATTTAGGTGCTGCTCTGTTTGTCGTCCCTGATCAGTGTGTTGTGCAGCCAGGAGGGCTGTCGCCCATGTTTGAGACCATTTTGAACATTTTCATTTTGGTTGTTATTATCCCCAACTGTGTGTTACATGGAATTAAAATCCCTTTTTAAAAAATTGTATTGATAAAAGGAAGCCATGCCCTGTGTGGAAATGATGTCAAGTACAGAAACGTATTGAAAAAAGAGTTGCCTATAACTGACTACCTGAGGAGACCACTCTTGATGATTTGGTGTGTGTCTTCTCAGTATTTTTTTTTTTTAATGCAATAGGATACTTTAGTTGATGTCATACTGTGCACATATAAATTCTTAAACAGAGATGATACATTTAATTCAGAGGGCTAATAAAAAGAAACGAAATTGAGTTATTTGTAGTGAGGTGGATGGACCTAGAGTTTGTCATACAGAGTGAAGTAAGTCAGAAAGAGAAAGACAAATACAGTATGCTAACACAGATATATGGAATCTAAGAAAAAAAAATGGTCATGAAGAACCTACGGGTAAGACAGGAATAAAGACACAGACCTACTAGAGAATGGACTTGAGGATATGGGGAGGGGGAAGGGTAAGCTGTGACAAAGTGAGAGAGTGGCATGGACATATATACACTACCAAACGTAAAATAGATAGCTAGTGGGAAGTAGCTGCATAGCACAGGGAGATCAGCTTGGTGGTTTGTGACCACCTAGAGGGGTGGGAGGGAGGGAGACGCAAGAGGGAAGAGATATGGGAACATATGTATACGTATAACTGATTCACTTTATTATAAAGCAGAAACTAACACACCATTGTAAAGCAATTATACTCCAATCAAGATGTAAAAAAAAAATTCAGAGGGCTACTGTGAGGGTTTAATTAGATAACAAATGTGAAATGCTTAGCACAGGGCTGACATCTAGTCATCTTCAGTAAATGAAAGGAATTTTCATAGGGGATGTTGAGCAGAGGGGCCTCCAGGCCTGGTTCTCTCACATCCTAGCTCTCAGGCCTTGTACCAGCCACTGGAGTACAGCAGCTTCATTTCACCATCTGGGAAATGGGGCTAATCATAGTGTACCCCCAGATATCACATATTAGGTCCTGGAGCAGTGCTGCCTTACAGCCAGCTCACAATAAATACTGGCTGTTATTATTCAAGAGAAATGTGGGAAAACACATTTTTCAACAAAGTAGACGTTCGATACCCTCCTCTGCACTTACCTGGTCTTAGTGGGTCAAGGAAACTCTTGAATTCGCCTGTGTGAACAGCCCAGTGTCAGCTGGGAGCTGCCCTTGAGGGCAGACACAACGAATCACTACCTCTGTATCCCGTGGCCACCCCCCGCGCCCCCCCTGCCGAGCCTGCCACCTGGACCCGGGCCTACCTGGGCCATCACGGAGGCTCATAGCCTCGGATGCTCTGCATTTTCCTTTTCTTCCTGACACACCCTTTCGTCTCCTCCATCCACTTGTTACCCAGGCTCAGGGAGGAAGTGAAGGTGGTCTCTCCTTCCCAAACCCCGGCCCACACTGGCTTCCCTTCTTTTTTTTTTTTTTTTGCGGTACGCAGGCCTCTCATTGTTGTGGCCTCTCCCGTTGCGGAGCACAGGCTCCGGACACGCAGGCTCAGCGGCCATGGCTCACGGGCCCAGCCGCTCCGTGGCATGTGGAATCTTCCCGGACCAGGGCACGAACCCATGTCCCCTGCATCGGCAGGCGGACTCTCAACCACTGCACCACCAGGGACGCCCTGGCTTCCCTTCTTAAAGCTCCTGGCGCCTAATCATAGACTGGCCGGCTGGCTTTTACTTCGGCCTTGTCTCCTCAGGTCACCCATCAGGAGAAGGCTTTGGTGTCTTGTCCCTGACCGGAGCTGGCACAGCGACCTCCGCAGAGACAGGTCTGAGCCTCCGGGGTGGCCTTGTCAACCCCCATGTCCTCACTGAGCACAAGTGGTACGCACTGGCACCCAGACCTACTCCGCCCCGCCTGGCCTGGCAGGTAGTTTTCCTGAGGTCCGGAGGGTTGCCATGGCTTCTGATCCATCACATGGTGGTGTCCGGAAGTCAGTTCCCATGGCCAGGGATGCTCCATGTGGCATGGTCTGGGGCTCAGCTTGCCCGGCTGGGTTTCCTCTGGTGCCCACGTCCTGGAGCTGTCAGTCCTGCCGCCTGGGCTCAGCTTGGCTGTGGGTGTGTGGCTGGTGCTTTGTGTTTTGAGTGAAGTCTCTGTCTTTGCCGGTGCCTTCTCCCCAGGTCTTCCAGCACTTGAGGGAACCCGCCCAGGCTGCCCCACTCTCGAGGGTGAGTGTGTGTGGGCCGTGGTGAATGGTGAAGTGCTTCCCCAGCCAGAGGCTGCTTGTGAGACCACATTCTGAAAGCTGACTTGAAGGACTCAGGGGAGGGCACTTACCTGTTTGCCTTGGAGGATTGTTTCAACCTGCAGTTAAACAAACTCCTCCTTGATACAAAGTGGGAGGATGTGGGCTCTGAGTGGACCGGTCATGCCTGGAGGAGGAGAGAGGGCCTGGAGAAAATATCCCACAGGTTGCAGGCTAATCGTATGGTCTTGGACAATTCCCTTCCTGTGTTTGAACCTCAATTTCCCAATATGTAAAATGGAGATAAGAACATACCTTATCTCATAGGAGCATTATTAGGATGACTTATGACGTGGGAAACTTTCCTGGCATATATTAGGGAGAGCTCAGTAGATGACTGCTGTTGCCATAATATTATTGTCATGATCAGAAAATTGCATTTCTATGACTTCTGCATGAGGAGTTCAGTGTGTGTGTATTTTTTTTTTTTTTTTTTTTTTGCGGTACATGGGCCTCTCACTGTTGTGGCCTCTCGCGTTGTGGAGCACAGGCTCTGGACACGCAGGCTCAGCGGCCATGGCTCACGGGCCCAGCCGCTCCACGGCATGTGGGATCCTCCCGGACAGGGGCACGAACCCGCGTCCCCTGCATCAGCAGGCAGACTCTCAACCACTGCGCCACCAGGGAAGCCCGGTGTGTGTGTATTTAAAAGGTTAGGCTACAAAATAAAACTCTTTCTAAACCTCAGGGCAGGATGGGTCTTGTTTAGGTGACTCCATAGCAGTGTTTGGTGATGAGGGGAAAGCCACAGACCCCGTTCACGTCTTAAAGGCAGGTCTCCACTGGCCTCCTCTAAGTGAAATACGTAAGTTGTTCATGTGACTTTCTTTTCCCTTTCTGCTCCAGATTTGACCTTTCATTCCTTCAGGTGATTGAAAAACTTCTGAAAGACACCTGCTTCCTTAGGGTTGGTGTCAAGGCAAGGCTAAGTGAGCCAACCAGGTGAAGTGTGCTCCAAGAGGCCCCGCTGTTTGCTCAGGGTTGTTTCTTCAATCAAAGGGTGATGTCCCCTCCCCCAGTCACAAGAAAGGGCAAAGCTTGTTTTCTGGTGCTCAGGGTGGGCAGAGGTTGCTGAGGGTTGGAGTGGAGCCTGAAGAACTGCTGGTCTGTGGGGTAGAATTGAGTCTCCCGTGTGAAATGTGTAGATTGTAGTCTTTGGCAGCCAACAGCATTATTTCTGGATTCCCCTGGGTGCCGTTCGGAAATGCAGGTGCTTCTAGCCACTGCTGAGGGAGACAGAGGTAGTTGCCAAAGTGATCAGAGTGGCCGCTTAGGTCTGAAAAACTGTCTTAAATGTGTACTTTTGCAGACAGGAAAAATCTGAAGTCTGCCAAGGGCAGGTATATGCCATCTCATTGGACCTTTGAACAATTCTGTGAAGTTGGAAGGCAGGGGTGACAATATCATTTTATGGACAAAGGAACAGAGGCCCAAACAAGGTGTGGCGTCTTGACTCCAGGGATGGAATAAGTAGTTAGATCCAGGACTCCAGACCCACAGAAATAGTTTCCCCTTTCCTTTCGATCAGTTCTGGGGTGGGAGGGTGGCCTCTGCTGTGATCTGTTCCCAGCAGCCTCCTGCAGTGTCCCGCTGTGATCTCATCAGGCAGCCACTTGATCTAACCAACTAGCCAGCTAGCCACCTCCAGCCAGCTCCTGACTTCCCCAATCCTCTTTCTCTTCTCCCTCCCCTTCCCGCTCACTCTCCTTCCTTTCTCACTTCCCTTTCTATCACTC
The DNA here is from genome assembly GCF_964165515.1 of Mesoplodon bidens. Classification (NCBI taxonomy): domain Eukaryota; kingdom Metazoa; phylum Chordata; class Mammalia; order Artiodactyla; family Ziphiidae; genus Mesoplodon; species Mesoplodon bidens. Next base: position 103,903,353 of record NC_138164.1, read on the forward strand.
TTTCTCCCTTTCTCTCTCTCTTTCTTTCAAGGCCAATGATGGTCCTCAGGACCTCCCCACCCCAACCCTGCACACAGGCTGAGGCCCTACCCTGGCTATAAACTCGCCCCATCATTTTTATTTATTTACTTATTTAATTTTAAAATAAATTTATTTATTTATTTTTGGCTGCGTTGGGTCTTCGTTGCTGTGCGCGGGCTTTCTCTAGTTGTTGCGAGAGGGGGCTACTCTTCGTTGAGGTGCGTGGGCTTCTCTGCGGTGGCTTCTCTTCTTGCAGAGCAGGGGCTCTAGGTGCACGGGCTTCAGTAGTTGCAGCATGTGGGCTCAGTAGTTGTGGCTCGCGGGCTCTAGAGCGCAGGCTCAGTAGTTGTGGCGCACGGGCTTAGTTGCTCCGAGGCATGTGGGATCTTCCCGGACCAGGGCTCGAACGCGTGTCCCCTGCATTGGCAGGTGGATTCTTAACCACTGCGCCACCAGGGAAGTCCCCAAACTTGTCCCTTTAACTCCTAGTTCAGAAGACCTGTTAAACCTTGCAGATGGTGGCTGTTAGGAGAAAGCTTTAGATTTTCTGTGCTTCGACAAGATATCAACCATTTGTATACTTCTTAGTAACAAATTATGGGCAGTATTTCTCACAATGGAGGGCCACCCACCTTTCTGTTGCCACCTTGTCAACTGAGAACCTCTCTCCCAGAAGCTAATGGTTAGCTGCCAGTCAGATAAAGCAATTGGTTCTAAAGTGTCCGTGGATGTGCATGGGTCAATTTATGATGATCAGCATTAAATGGCCGAGCGCGTTACTCTGGTAATACAGACCTTGGTATATTTTGTTTACGTTTCCAGCCTGGAGGTATTTACTGGGCACCTGATGTGTGCTAGGCACTCAGAGGGGAACGAAGGAACTGACAAGGTGTGTTCCTTAACTTACACTGTGGTTGGGGAAAGGAGGCAAACGCCGGATACCCGCAGGCTGGTGGCGAAGTGAGGCCTTGAGCACAGTGGAAAGAATGCAGGCCAAGGGTGAGGAGGTCTGGGTTTGTCTTCCGGTTCTGGCCTCGCACCTGGCAGTGCTACCTCTCTAGTTCTTCATCTGTGTAACTGGAGCAATGCCTGGCCTCTAGTGATCGCCTGATAAATGCTGGCTGCTGTCAGCATCATTGATGATGGTGACCGTGAATTGTGTCAGTAGTTTAATCATTGTTATCATGTAATATTTGATAATTTCAAAGAATATAGTTGAGTTACAAGTATAAGAATAAAGTGTACTTCTGTGAATCCACCACCCAGTTATTTCATTTACCTGTGTTCCTTTTGAGCCCATCACGGGCCTACACCACAACCACATCACCACTATCCTGAATTATGTTGATCACTTTTCAACATTAAAAAAAAAAGTAAACATATACATGCATATACCTAAGCAATATTTTTTAGTTTTGCTTGTTAGTGGTCTATCTCACACTGTTTTCTACGACTTGCTTTTTCACTCAGTATTGTCTTTCTAATGTTCATCCATACTGTGTTTGTTGCAGTTAATTCAGTTTTATAGGCATAAACTGTTGATCGGTGTGTTATTCTGCAATTATTTATCCATTCTCCTGAATGATGGGTGTTTGGCTTTTCCCAGTTTTCGGGGTTATTGCACATGATATTGCTGTGAACATTCCTGCTCATGTCTCCTGGTTCACGTGTAGTGAGGATTTCCTTGTGGCTCATTCCTCTGCATGGAATTGCTGGGTCTTAAAGAACGCTGCTCATTCCTATGAGTGGAATTACTATGATGACGTTTGACTTCACAGAATTGCCAAATTGTTTTTCGGGGTGATTGTGTTCAATGTCCTCTCCCGTCACACAGTATAAGTGGTCCTGTTGCTCCATGGCACCTCTATCACTGGATACTATCAGAGTTCTTAATTTTTGCAGATCCAGTGGGTGTAAATGATGTAGTTTTGTGGTGTCGATCTGAGCAGCTATTTCTGTCTTTGTTGGTCACTTGTATTTCTTCTGTGAAATGTTGTTCAGGTCATCCAGTCGTTTCTTTCTGTTGGGTTATTTGCTTTATCTTATTGATTTATTGGAGCTCTTTATGTATTCTGAGGATCAACTCTCTGTTGGCTGTATGCATTGTATCTTCTCTTAGTCTGTGACTGTCTTCACTTCCTTTAAGATATCTTTTCATGAACTGAAGTTCTCAGTTTTAACAGCGTCAGATTTATAATCAGTCACTTTTTGATGGTTATGCTTTTGGGTTTTGTTTAGGAAATATTTCCTTATTATACAGTTCTAAAGATATTCTCCTATTTTAGTCTAAAAGTTTCAGGGTTTTGCCCCTCCCAGTTACATCTCTAACCTGTTTAGAAGTGATTTTGGTGTATGGTATGATGGTAGAGATCCAGTTCCACAGTTTTCCATGTAGACACCAAATTTTCCAGCTCCATTTGATGAATTCTTCCTTCTTGTCAATGATCTTCACTGCCACGTGAGCCATATAACAAGGTTCCATAAGTGGGTGGGTTTGTCCCTGAGTTCTTTACTCTGTTTCATTGGTCAGTGTGTCTGTTTCTGTCCCAGCACCATGCTGTGTTAATTACTATTAGTGTCATACTGAGTCTTGACAGGTGGTAGAGAAAGCCACTCCACCTAATTCTTCAGGAGATCTTGGCAGTTCCTGGCTTTTTGCACTTCCACGTAAGTTTTAGGACCATCTTTGTGAAAAAACCCACCTCATTGGGATTTTGGTTGGGACTGCATTGAATCAAGAATCAACTTGATAAGAATTGACATCTTCCAATATTGAGTCTTCAGTTGAGTCTTCTTCAAGAATATGGTGTACCTCTCCTCTTTGAAGTCTTTTAATAAAGTTTGATAATTATCTCCATACAGAGCTTCCATATCTTTTATTAGATGCAGTCCTAGATTCCTCAGGTTTTTATTGTTATTGTAAATGCTAATTTAAAAAATCACCTCTTCTCTTTCTGGCTGTGTATTGAAACACATTTGATTTAGTAACTGCTAAATTAAATTCTCTGATTATTTCTAATAATCTGTCTGTAGATTTAAATATACAACCAATCTTATTATCTCATTTTCTGTAAGGAATGAGAGTTTTATTTCTTCTTTTCCAATTCTTATCTATTTAATTAATTAAGTAATTAATTTATTTTTGGCCACGTTGGGTCTTCGTTGCTGCGTGCGGGCTTTCTCTAGTTGCGGCGAGCGGGAGCTACTCCTCGTTGCAGTGCTCAGGCTTCTCATTGCGGTGGCTTCTTGTTGTGGAGCACGGGCTCTAGGCTCTCGGGCTTCAGTAGTTGTGGCACGCGGGCTCAGTAGTTGTGGTGCACGGGCTTAGTTGTTCCGCGGCATGTGGGATCTTCCCAGACCAGGACTTGAATCTTCCCAGACCAGGACTTGAACTTGTGTCCCCTGCATTGGCAGGCGTATTCTTAACCACTGCGCCACCAGGGAAGTCCCTTATCTAATTATTTTATTTTCTTGTCTCTCATATAAACTGAAGCCGTAACAGTGAGCATCCTCGGTCTTAGGCTTGATTCCCCCACCCCCCAGGTTTATTGAGGTATAGCTGACAATTCATGTCTTGGTCTTGGTTTTAAAGAGAATCCTCCTCAGTTTCACCTGGGTTCAGAATGATGCCTGCCACTATTGAGTTAAGAAAGTTCCTTTCTAGTCTGAATTTGCTAAGAACTTTTCTTGTATGAGTGTTGAATATTATCACAGGCTTTTTCTGTACCTATTGAGATAAACTTTTTTTTTTTAACTTGATACTGTAATAAATGACATATATTTTCTATTTCTAAACCACTGTTGCACTTCTGGAATAAATCAACTTGGTTGTGATACATTGCTGGATTCATCTTTACTAATATTTTGTTTGGGATATTTTGCATCTGTGTTCATGTACAACTTTGGCCTGTAATTTTCCTTTCTCATTTTGTCCTTGTCTGCCTTAGTATCAAGATTACATTGGCTTCAGAGAATCAGGGAATGTTCCTTCTTTTTTTTTTTTTTCTTTCTTTAAATCCTTTAGTAGAGTTTGTATAAGATAAGAATATAGATGAGTAATTTAAAACTCTCCCAAGGAAACATTTTGTGAAATGTTTCAGGAGTTCTGTTAAATGTTTGGTTCAAATTAAAAAATATTATTTTTTATTATTTAACACAATACTGTATTTTAACTTTTTTTTTTTTTTTTTTTTGCGGTACGCGGGCCTCTCAGTGTTGTGGCCTCTCTGGTTGCAGAGCACAGGCTCCGGACGCGCAGGCTCAGCAGCCATGGCTCACGGGCCCAGCCGCTCTGTGGCATGTGGGATCTTCCCGGACCGGGGCACGAACCCGTGTCCCCTGCATCGGCAGGTGGACTCTCAACCACTCTGCCACCAGGGAAGCCGCTATATTTTATACTTGAAAGTTGCTAAGAGAGTAGATCTCAAGTGTTCTTACCCCTCCCCCCCAAAGTAACTATGTGAGGTAATCGATGTATTAACTTACCTTAATGTGGTAATGTTTTTGCAATATATACATATATCAAAGCACCATGTTGTACACTTTAAAGTAACACAATGCTATATGTCAATTATATCTCAATAAAGCTGGGAAAAAATGAAACACTTTCAACATTGAAGGCTACTTGTGTTCCTTTGTACTGCCAACTTAACTTTTTTTTTTTTTTTTTTAATGATGCTGTTAGGAGTAAAACCTCTGCTGTCTGTTTAATTGAGATAAATTGTTAAACTTTCACTATTTGCAGCTACAAAGCTCTGTGAATCAGAATTTTATTGATTTTTGTGCAACTGAATGAAACCCAGAAATGGATGAGGTGTAACACGATTTCAGATTTTTTGTGTTTGTCCAAGTTGCTGTTTAAAAATAAAAATAGATTGATGTTCCATAATAAGTAAATGATATAAATGTGAACTTTAAAAATTAAGGCTTACTAATAATGTTACTCATCTTATATGGTTTTATTTGGGTTTCCCATAAGATTTAATTTGTCAAGAGGATTTTGCTGTTCTAAAATAATAAAAAGAGAAGCCACTGATTGCTAATGACTCCTGCAGTGCTGACAGTCCATGATGAAGTGTTCTTTGATTATGTGTCAAGATGAATGGAGCAGATCTTTGACAGACACTGACTGTGGCTGGAGAGAGCCCAGCATTAACTGCTGACCTTGCCGTCCCAAGTGAGCAGGTGTTGAATGAGCTCAGTTCCCTCTCAGCCCTTCTTTTTCCCTGGTGGGTCATTGGCTCCTGAGTAAGATAGATGCATGCAATAGAAGAGCTGTTAATAGCATTTACTCTGTCTTAATCATTTTTAATCCATTCATATTTCAGTGTCTGAAACTTGGCAGGATGTCAGAAGCCACAATACAAGCAGGGAAATTTTTCTTTGAATAGCAAGGACCAAGTAAAATTGTTTTCCTGATATTTCATTTGTTAAAACACGTAAGAGTGGAATATTCCCTCTTAGATCCCAAATAAATGCCACCAAAAGATCTTGCCAAAAAGACCTTCCTGGAGTTTCTTATTATCTTCATGAAAAAAAAAATGGCAATAAAGTCATTTTATCAAGCTTGCCGAGTATCATCATAAGATATTCCTGGCATATTAAATTTACTTAATAACTTTGACAGAAGTTGACAGACAAGTGTTGTCTTTCTGATGTCAAACCTGTTGGGAATTTGGATCTTTTAACTCATTACTGATAAGACTTTAACCTCTGCTTGGGCTTGTTGGCCCAACGTTTTTTTTTCCTTCTTTCTTCCCAGCTTTATTGAAATATAATTGATAATATAACAGTGTACAAGTTTAAACTGTACAACATGTTGATTTGATACAAAATGATTCCAACCATAGCATTAGCTAATACTTAATCCCATCACATAATTACCATTTTTTTGACTTAAAAATTTTTTTAAATTGAAATATAGTTGATTTACAATGTTGTGTTAGTTTCAGGTATACAGCAAATTGATTCAGTTATATATATCTATCTATTCTTTTTTAGATTCTTTTCCCTTATAGGTTATTACAAGATGTTGAATATAGTTCCCTGTGCTATACAGTAGGTCCTTGTTGGTTATCTATTTTATGTACAGTAGTGTGTATATTTTAATCCCAAACTCCTAATTTATCCCTCACCCCCACCCCTTTCCCCTTTGGTAACCATAAGTTTGTTTTCTATGCCTGTGAGTCTATTTCTGTTTTATAAAAAAGTTCATATGTATCATTTTTCTAGATTCCACATATAAGCAATATCATATGATATTTGTCTTTGTCTGACTTACTTCAGTTAGTATGATAATCTCTAGGTCCATCCCTGTTACTGAAAATGGCATTATTTCAACTTTTTGATTAACAGGACCTGGCTGTTCCCTTAAATATCTTATATAAAGAATTTGGGGAGCAGTGGTTGAGAGTCCGCCTGCCGATTCAGGGGACACGGGTTCGTGCCCCGGTCGGGGAAGATCCCACATGACGCGGAGCGGCTGGGCCTGTGAGCCATGGCCGCTGAGCCTGCGCGCCCGGAGCCTGTGCTCCGCAACCGGAGAGGCCACAACAGTGAGAGGCCCGCGTACCGCGAAAAAAAAAAAAAAAAAAAAAAGAATTTGGGGAACCCCCGTAAAATGACAGGAAGACTGAGACACTGATCTCCATTGTGATTTGTCAAATCTGAGATCGCATGGGCTGGCTTTCAGCGTCTACTGTGATGGATGTGTGTATCTGAAGTCTGTATGTGGCTATTGAGGATGATTTTGGGGGTGTAGAAGTTCTTGGTAGCACAACAGCTCCCCGAATGATAGATTCTGGATCAGACTTGGGGTTAATAACTTCAGGGTAGCAAGAGGACGGATGCCCAAGAGCACGTTTTCTTCGCCTTCCAAATGGCCTTCCTCTTCTCAGTGCTGGCCTTTCCTGGGCGGAGATGGGTCTTGACTGGAGGGGGAGCCCTTTCTGCCATTTGAGTTCTTGCTGAGCCCTGGGGTGAGGGCTGGTGGGGCGTGGGGGGCGTCCAGGCCATTGTGGGAGAGAAGGCTGAGGGCTCCTAGAGGAGCATTTGGGGCTTGAGTCAGTTGTGTCTTTGAAAAAATTTACCCATTTTGGACTTGTCTGTGGAAGCAATTAGGGAGATCACAGGACCGTTTCTGATTCCTGATTCTGTACAGTGTCTATTCAGAAAAATAGAAAACAGTCAACTGGAACAGGGGATTATTTGAGCACACACAGAGTCCTGTTGTCTCAGAGGCATGCCTTCAGACAATTTGCCTTTTAGTGAAGTTTAAGCCCATGAAAGGAAATAAAAAGTGTTTTATTAGATGGCAAAGAAAGATGGACTAGACTTATGAGACTCTGAGAATTTTGGCTTTTTCTTTGTTAATGCAAACTTTTGGAGAGAGTGACTCTTTATATAATGCAATTTATTTGTACAATGTGGTAGTTATCGCTAACAGTTAATAATTACCTTCAGCTGGGTAAAATACCAGCGTGCTGATGTGTGCGTGTGTGTTGTGTATCTTTTGTTTAAAGCTAAATATTTCTACTTCTGAAGATGAGTGTACCTCAGGGATGTAACCAGCTAACGTTTATTACGCATCTATTTTGTCCAAGACCTTATGGCATTCCTGCTTGCCACAACTGTGGGAGCCAAGCAACATTATTTCCCACCTGAATATGTGGAAACTAGGACTTCAAGAGAATTGATGACTCACCCAGTATCGTACACCTAGTAGGTAGTGGGGTGGGGATTTGAACCTGGCTCTGGCTTCCACAACCATTCTTGTGCTTCTGTAAAAGGCTGACTCCTTCACTTTAGGTCTGACTGGAACCCGGCACAGCTTATTGCAGTTTACAGAATATGTTTACATCCATCACGTCTCTTAAGCGTTGAATCTTGTTTCCTGAAAGCACACAAGGAAAAGCAAGGGATCCACGAATGTGACCAATGATGTGTTGTGTGAACAGATGGTGCCAGTCAACAGGCAGGAAAAGGACTTACTGAGTGCTGAGTGACAGAGCATGGGTCTTCCTGACCTTGGTATGAAAGCAGCTCAAGTTCTTGGTCAGTGAGGAAAATCACTCTTAGTCCAAATTCCTACGTAGGCTGATGGGATTGCCCTCTAAGATTTGTTGGTATTGCTGAATTTGTTAAAGGGAGAACTGGAGGAAGCTACCAGAAGCTTGCAGTGCATCTGAGAAAAACTGTCCCTTTGATCTGCCTTCTCCACCAAGTATAGTCTGGTTTTAGCCCAGCTAGAACCTACGGGGCAAACTCAGCCTGGATTCCAGAAGACCTGGCTCCTTTCTTGCTTAAAGTCCATTAAAAGATGTCTGCAGTTTGTTCTGGATTGAATTTTCCTCAAACTGAGCCAACTCCCACCCTGGAGTGAGTTTTTCAGGGTTTTCCTGGGAGCTTATGGACTGTGGCTACTTCAGGCCAGAGGGGACTCTCTGGGCTACATCATCTCTTCTCACTGTCCCTTTAAAATACCTTAAGCCAGTGGTTCTCAAAGGAGTCACCTAGAGAGCTGATAAAGAGCACAGAGACCCAGGCTGGTTGAAGCAGGACAGAACTGGGCCCTCTGTATTTTTACTAAGTTCCTTGGATGGTCCTGATACTCACCACATTGTGAGAATCACTTCCATGTGTTTTCTTGCCATTGTATTTTGTACTCACACTATTCCTGGCTTGAATGCTCTCTTCTGTTCTTTTCTGCTGTCCAAATCAAATCTAATTTTCATGCCTAGACACTTTCCCCACTGTCATCCTTTCAGCTACTATGTTTTTTTTTTTTTTAATTGAAGTATAGTTGATTTACAATGTTGTCTTAGTTTTGGGTGTACAGCAAAGTGATTCAGTTATACATATCTATATCTATTCTTTTTCACATTCTTTTCCATTGTACATTATTACAGGATATTGAATATAGTGCCCTGTGCTATACAGTAGGTCCTTGTTGTTTATCTGTCAGCTACTAAACTTCTTACCATCCAAAGGTCCAGTGGTCAGCCAGCTCAGGCACTGTGCGAGGCGTGAGTTTGAGTCTCCAGTGTCAGGGAGTTTCCAGCCAAAGAGTTAGGATAACAGTAAGAGGAGACGCGAGGTGCTGAGCATCCCACAGAGGAAAGCACCAGCTATGCTGGGGAACGGAGTTTGGCAAAGTTGTTCTGGTACAAGAACGAGCAGGAATGAGTTGGGCAAAGGAGCGAGTGAGACAGCTCTTGTCTTCTAGGTTGTAGGACCAGCACAAGTCAAAGGAGGGGATGACAGTACAGATGATTCAGGGGATTTGAGGTATATCGATGTGTGGGAAAATGTACATGAAGTGTGAATTCTGCTTTTGTGACTCATTCTTTCCTTTACAGAAGGCATCAGTTACATTGTAAAAAAAAAAAAATGTGTGTATGTTGAAAGGTTCAGAAGACGTAAAGTGGTAGAATGTAAGATGTTGAAATCCTCACCAATTTAAACAGTTCCACCTAAAGGGAGAAAGAGAAACAAAAAAACAAAACCAGTTGTTTATTTCTTTGTCTCCCTTGCTAGTTTCTAAGCAACTTGAGACTAGGGGACGTTCATCTCTGTGTCCCTAGAATGATCATGGGGCCTTGCATAGAGAATGCAATTAGTGATCAGTGGGCGAATGAATGAGTTTCAGACCCAGGAACTTAGGGCAAGTCCCTTTACCTCTCTGGGCCTCTGCTTCCTCAACTCTAAGTAAAGATTTTATGCTACATTGTGACTGATCACCTATATCCCAGTTGCTTGCTTTTGAGGCCCTGAAGTTCACACACATGTATCCAGCTTTACCCACTAACTAATAGCCAGGCCAGCTCTGTTCCAGGCCCTGGAGATCCAGTTAAAATCCACCAATCAGCCAGTGCTGAATGAGCATGTCACAGGGAAGGCCATGTGCTGGGCACGAGCAGATGTAAGTGTGTGACTCCCCTTACCTTAAGAGAGAGCTTGTAGATAAGGTAAATATGTGGAAAGATAAATTGGCTCATGCTAAGTGCCAAAGGACAGGATCAGATTGCAAATGTACAGGGTACGAGAGGGGCTGCTCTGAGAAAGCAGTTCTATAGCCAGTGTCTTTGGACCACCAGGCACCATCCTCTGTCGCCAATGGACCCCTATTGCAAGGTATTTTATCTCTCAAATACCCTGTATTCATTAAGAAAATTTTGTTCCTTCCCATGTCTTTTATCGGCCAATTGGAATTTCAGGCCAGCATTGAGAGATCCTGTGTTCTTAAACTGAGTTGATTGATCTCTAGCCAAAAGCAGAGAAACAATGGCAATAATGATAGAATTGTCCTCTCTTGAACATTTGCCTCGTGCCAGACATTATTTCATTTAATTATCGTAAGTCTTTAGGAGGGGACTGTTGTAATCTCTGTTGTCAGAGGAGAAGATTAAATTTCAGCTTCGTACTCAAGCCAGTAATTGTCAGAACCAGGACACAGAACCAGACCCAGACCACAGGCTCACGCTCTGACTTGCTGTAGGCCTGTGCCTGTGGCCCGTCCAGGGTAAATATGTGATTTAGGGCAGCGTTAGGCAAAACTATGGTCCCATGGGCCAAATCCAGCCACTTGTTTTGGGGTGGCTTATGAGCCAAGATTGGTTTCTTACATTTTTAGGTGGTTCAAAAGAAAAAAAATCAAGAGAAGAATAATGTTTTATGACACGCAAAAATTATAAGAAATACAAATTTAATGCTCATAAATAAAGTTTTATTGGAACACAGCCATGGTCGTTAGTGTACTCATTGTCTGCGGCTGATTTCAAATTACAACAGCAGAGCTGTAAGACCTGCAAAATCTAAAACATATACTGTCTGGCCTTTTACTGAAATAGTTTGCCAACCTCTGATTTAGGGCATTCGTTAGGCTTTAGGAGATGTTGAAAATCGCCTGTTGCCTTGCATTGCTGTCCTCACCCGTCGTGGACAGGCTCTGCTGATAATTTTATGATTCTGCATTCTCTTTTCATTGCTTGGATATCAAATAAAAGTGTTTACTTTGTGACATCACTGGCTTAATAGTACCTGCCCTGGGTGATTTACCCAGGTGCCGCTTTATCCAAGGTCTGTCTCTTAGAGAGGACGATGGTATGACCTTGCCTTGAAAAAAACATTTTTTTTTTTTTTTGGTGGTGGTTGTATTTAGGTTATTGTTAAAAGCTGATTGGAGGGCTTCCCTGGTGGTGCAGTGGTTGAGAGTCCGCCTGTCGATGCAGGAGACACGGGTTCGTGCCCCGGTCCGGGAGGATCCCACATGCCGCGGAGCGGCTGGGCCTGTGAGCCATGGCCGCTGGGCCTGCGCGACCGGAGCCTGTGCCCCGCACTGGGAGAGGCCACAGCAGTGAGAGGCCCGCGTACCCAAAAAAAAAAAAAAAAAAAAAAAAAAAAAGCTGATTGGAGAACAGTTGTCTGGGTGTCCCAGCGATGCACTTTTTAATCGAAAGAGAATATTGTAGGCAGAAAAATCTGTATAAGAGCTGACCTGTTACTACGACCACTGGTTGTTGAGGCCACCCTGAGACTGTCGTGGCCAATGGGAAGGAGCCAGGCCTGGGTCCTGAGCTCTCATCTTGCTGGCAGTGAGGGGAGTGGGGTTGATGGTGGGTTTGCTGAGCACATCTTTCTCCTCTGGCGGATGCAGGATGGCCTCAGTGCAGCTCTGGCCGTGATGGGTCACAAGAGACGAGAATGCAGCCAGTCTGAGAATTTCAGCCCAAGTTCCTCTTAACATGCAGCAGAATCCAAGATGCTGTCTTGGGGCTTCCCTGGTGGCGCAGTGGTTGAGAATCTGCCTGCTAATGCAGGGGACACGGGTTCGAGCCCTGGTCCGGGAGGATCCCACATGCCGCGGAGCAACTGGGCCCGTGAGCCACAACTACTGAGCCTGCGCGCCTGGACCTGTGCTCCACAACAAGAGAGGCCGCGACAGTGAGAGGCCCGCGCACGGCGATGAAGAGTGGCCCCCGCTTGCCACAACTAGAGAAAGCCCTCGCACAGAAACGAAGACCCGGCACAGCCAAAAATAAATAAATTAATTAATAAACTCCTACCAAAAAAAAAAAACAACAAGATGCTGTCTTGCCTTTCTCTGCTGTTCTTGCTTCTGCGTTAGCAGAAATACCTCCTGGTTCTGCTTTTTCTTTTTTTTTTTAAATTTATTTATTTATTTATTTTTGGCTGTGTTGGGTCTTCGTTTCTGTGCAAGGACTTTCTCTAGTTGTGGCAAGTGGGGGCCACTCTTCATCGCCGTGCGCGGGCCTCTCACTGTCGTGGCCTCTCTTGTTGCGGAGCACAGGCTCCAGACGCGCAGGCTCAGTAGTTGTGGCTCACGGGCCCAGCTGCTCCGTGGCATGTGGGATCTTCCCAGACCAGGGCTCGAACCCGTGCCCCCTGCATTGGCAGGCAGATTCTCAACCACTGCGCCACCAGGGAAGCCCTCTGCTTTTTCTTAGTCTTTGTTGTGACAGCTCACCCCTCCCCATGCTTCACCCCTTGAACCCTCCTGTCCCAGCTCTTGCTAGTGGTGATAATGGTAATACGAGCTAATATTTATTGTGCACCCCCTGTATGTTAAGTGCTTCGCATGGATTATATCATTTAAGACTTGTCACAGGAATCCTGTGAGGTAAATACTGTTTAAACCATTTATTTTTTAAGTTATGATGAGAGTTATCAAACACACACAAATGAACTCCAGGTACCCCTCTCTCAGGTTACGTACTTAGCCCTCTTTTGCCCCACCCTTGCTCAGGTAGGTAGTTATTATAGTTGCTGAAAGAGGATGAGAAGCTGACTCAGGTGAATGCAGTTGGTAGGGCTGGACTCCAGAGTGTCTTAGCCCCTGTGCTCTCCCACCTGACGACTGATGTTTGCTGCTGTTTATGGAGCACCTACTATGTGCCACTTAATCCCCACATCAGGCCTACAGAGTAGATGATAACTTACAGGTGAAAGAGCTCAAGAAGTGAGGACACTGGCCTCAGACTCCTTGCTAATTAGTGGCAGTACTAGGATTCAGATCCAGAGCTGACTTCAGGCCCTGCTGGTTTTCCACCCCAGCCCGTTCTCTGTCTTCCTCTCTTCCTCAGTGCAGTGGGATTCAGTGGCGTGGTGGTTTCGCTTGTGGGAACCTCTGTCCTCAAACCTTGGAAGAACATAAGGTTACTCCAGGATGATTTCTCAGAGGGCGTGGAGAGCTTCTGTTGCAATCACTGCTGGCCCTTGTGGCCTCAGAGATAGAATCTACCATTGACTTTTTGGCAGGCGTTCATAGCTAATGAGAGATCCTTTAGCTTTTGTGGTCAGTTGAAGGCAGAGCTCGCAAAGCTGGCACCTCGAGTCCTGATGTTCAGTCCTCCTCCGGGAGGAAGGCGGAGAGGGGTGGGGGACTGGGTTGCTGGGAAGGCATGGGCTGTGGGTGCACCCAGCTGGGGGTGGCGTGGGGAAGGGGAGGATTCTGTGACCAGCTGGCCCTGAACATAGAAGGCACTTGGTAAAAGGTGGCTCTTAGCGGTTTTTATCCGTACTCTAAGGTGGATGGGCCGTGCAGGAGGGACTTTGTGGGATTTTATGGAGTGGTTTTATTCAGATTCAAGAGTAGGAAGTGAAAATCTTGACTTTCACCATCAACTGAAAGATCAGAGCTCTCTACCCTGGTTTTGCTCCTTTTTGGGGGTGGTGGTAGCATGGGGGAGCAGGTCAGGGGATGAGCGGAGAATTCAGGGACAGGCAAAATGGTCCACTTCATATTCACATTGTGTACAGTATTCACATCTGACGTTGGCCGGAGGTCTCTTCCTAAGAGAGAAGCTTAAACATTTGTTATAAACATTCGTTAATAATTGCAGCCCACAAATTTTGCAAACTGCACTTCAGTCAATGGTCAGAAACTCAAATGGTGTCAGGGTCTGTTGGGAACATAAATAAATGGAATAGGCCAAATAATGAAGTCACAGTGGCTCTCGATCTTTTATATGCTCATGTTTGATAGAGAAAATGAACAGTGTGGGTGCCATGTTGCTTGGCAACTGCCATTTGTCCTCAGTGTTGAGGTGACAATACTAGGGAGTGGTGGTGAGCTCTAAGCATTTACCCATGGAAAGGGGGAGCTGATGCTCAGATCCAACTCGCTGCTTAAATGTCTCCAGGTCCTCCCCCTCCCCCTCCCTCCCCTCCCCTCCCCCTCCCCCTTCCTCCTCTTCTTCTTCTTCTGCTTTTTTCTGAGAAGCTGAAAATCAGGATTTACAAAATGCTGTCTCCTAATTTTAAAATATTTGCTTAAGATTTTAAGAAACACTGTGGCAAAGCATCATGTTTTATACTATAAATATATACACTATTTGTCAGTTATATCTCAAAAAAGTTGGAAAAAATACAGTGGGGAAAATAGGACAGTGTTCTAATGGAGGTATATTAAAAAAAACAACAACGCTGTGGAATAAATAAAACATGTCAGTGGGCTAGATTTGGACAGTGGAGCTTCAGTTTAGGACCCTCAGATTTATCGTATGATGTGGAGAAAAGGTTCAGAGAGGGGCCTGGGTTCTGCCAACTCTGATTCTCTCATGAGATGGGGAGGTGAGCCCTGCTGGGGAGCCCATGGATTTGTGCTTTAGTCTCAGGGCTGGGTGATCTGGGTTGAGTTGCTGAACCACTCTGGCACTGACTTTCTTCCTTCATGAAGTCAAAGGGGAGGTCGATCACTATTTTACAAACTGTGTTCCTTGAGGTGCATTGGGGGTTTCATAAGTGTTTCCTGTGAGTTTCATAGAAAACACGCCCCCTCTCCAACCCCTTCCAATTTGGCTGTGTGAAATTGTAATGAAAACACTTGCCCAAATATGTGTTACACCAAGTTTTAATACGTTGGAGAACACCAGTGTCTTAACTTGTTTATGCATCTATTACATTGAAAATAAGAACAAGGTAACTTGGGGCTTCCCTGGTGGCGCAGTGGTTGAGAGTCCGCCTGCCGATGTAGGGGATACGGGTTCGTGCCCCGGTCCGGGAGGATCCCACGTGCCGTGGAGCGGCTGGCCCCGTGAGCCATGGCCGCTGAGCCTGCGCTTCCGGAGCCTGTGCCCCACAACGGGAGAGGCCACAATAGTGAGAGGCCCACGTACCGCAAAAAAAAAAAAAAAAAAAAAAAAAAAAGAACAAGGTAACTTGAACTTTAAATGTATAATGAAAAGATTGCTTTTATTCAAGTGTACATATATGCAGATAGACATACCTACATAGATATATATGATATGTGGGACTCTATGCATATAGGTCTTCATAAGACTCTTTTTGAAAAAAATAGTTCTGCTGCTAAAAATACCCATGGAAACTTCTGG
The DNA here is from genome assembly GCF_964165515.1 of Mesoplodon bidens. Lineage (NCBI taxonomy): Eukaryota > Metazoa > Chordata > Mammalia > Artiodactyla > Ziphiidae > Mesoplodon > Mesoplodon bidens. The sequence goes on from NC_138164.1 coordinate 103,918,724, forward strand.
CCTGGGATTTCCAAGGTCATCCTCAGCTCTGCATCTCAAAGTTCACATAGCCTCACCAAAATAGCCCCTCTGGTTACTTTTTCCTCTGCATTTGAAAGGGAAATGTTCATCATGCCTTCAACTGCCCCAAGAGGCAAGAGATGAGCCAGCTGGTCTTTGCAGGGTCATTGTTGCTCATTCCTTCTGTCAAAGCCTCACCTGGCTTTTTGGGGGCACAAAATTAGGGATTAGGCTGACCCTTCTCCACGGTCCCTATTTTTTTTTTTTTTTTTGCAGTACGTAGGCCTCTCACTGTTGTGGCCTCTCCCGCTGCGGAGCACAGGCTCCGGACGTGCAGGCTCAGCGGCCATGGCTCACGGGCCCAGCCGCTCTGCGACATGTGGGATCTTCCCGGACCAGGGCACGAACCCGTGTCCCCTGCATCAGCAGGCGGACTTTCAACCACTGTGGCACCAGGGAAGCCCTTCCACAGTCCCTTTTGATGACAGTGTCAAGTTCAGAGAGTCATATGACTCTGCAAATGAGCCAGGGTCAGCCAGCCCATTCTCACCTTGCTTGGCCCAATGTCTCATGCTGTAGGTACTGCTTGCCGTGCTGCCTATTGGTCTGCCTATCCCTTGCCTGTGGACTCTAGGGTGGAAGTGGATGCCAGGCATTCAGGCTGCCCCACAATGCCACACCTGTCTTCTGGAAAGTTTCCCATAAAGATGTTTATTGCCTGGCTTCTGGGTTCAGAGGGAGTGCCCGGCCTTTCTACCGCTTTCGTGATCAATGATTTACCTTTTTAGACCAGTTTTAAAGGGAGCTGTTGGGTAATTTTCACATAGGAGATAAATGGAAGGAAGAAGGAAGGCCTTTCAGAACTGAGATTTGTGCATGTACCGCATAAAATGCTATTTGATTTTAAAAATCTCTTGAAGCGGTTCATGTTTTGTTTAATTATGTCAGTGGTTAAAAATAACTATTGTCATACGGTGTGTGGGCTTGGTTTTAGAAGGATAAAGAATCTATTGTTACCCATTCTGTTATTCAGTCACTTATTACCCAACCCTAAAAACCAAACGTGTATAATAGAAAACCTTAAGCTTTGTCACTTGCTAAAATCCAGGCTCTGTGAATTTACCCTCAAACTCTGTTCCTTTTGAGAATAGTGCAGAAGCCTCCTTAACTCGGTCAGTTTTAATGGGTGGATGGAACCTGTCCCCAGGGCCCATGTCAGGCAGGGGTTTGTGACGGGCAGCCTCGGAAGTTCCTTTGGGTTCCGTGGTCTCAGCTGAAGTTTGTCCAGCGTCCGAGCCAGCTTAGCGCTCCTGGGAGCGGTTAAAGTCAAGAGCTTCAGTCAGGCAGACCTGGGCCGGAAGCTTAGACTTCCTAGCTGTAGGATTCTGGGTCAGGGATTTAACTTTTCGAAGGCTTATTAGTTTCTTCATCTGTAAAATAGGGATCAACACAGTTCCTGCCTCGCGGGTCCTTGTCGTTAAGGCCTAAAGGAGTTGATGAATATAACACCTGTAGTGCAGTGATTGGCCCACAGTTAAGGGCTCAATCAATATGATTACAAGTAGAATCCATTCGCATTAAGTACCCGCACAGGATCACTCTCAAACCACCCGTGCCCCTCCCTCTCTGTCCCCCAAACTCACGGGGTACTTGGCACCCCCTGCTTCTCCAGCTGGCTGGCTCCTGGCTCCGTCTCTGCACTGCGCTGTCATTGTCTTCGGTGCTGCTCTTGCCCCTGGCTCTTGGTGAGTCAGAACCACCTTATGTGCCCTGGTATCTTTGGCATCCAGCCCAGGGCCTGGCGCAGTGCAGGACCGCAGGAAAAGGCACGAGTGGCTTGGACTGAAAGGGCCTCAGAGCCTGGAGAGCTCTTGGGGCTGGTAGTGGTCTCAGAAAGTCATCAGGTGAGCTGACGGGTGGCCACTTCAGAGGTTCAGTGAGGCAGGAGGAAGGCTGTGAGGCTGGGAACATAGGAACCTTGTTTTGTTAGAGCCCCAAGAGAACTCAGACGTGGGGTCTGTATTGCCTATATCCTTCCGCCATTTTATACTTGATGAAATGGATGGCTTGGTGAGACCCAAGTTCCTGAGCTCACAAGCATCAGGAGAAGTGGAACCTAACCCTCTTTTTGTTTTTTTACGTCTTTATTGGAGTATAATTGCTTTATACTTTATACTTTATTGGAGTATAACACAATGGTGTGTTAGTTTCTGCTTTATAACAAAGTGAATCAGTTATACATATACATATGTCCCCATATCCCCTCCCTCTTGCGTCTCCCTCCCTCCCTCCCACCCTCCCTATCCCACCCCTCCAGGCGGTCACAAAGCACCGAGCTGATCTCCCTGTGCTATGCGGCTGCTTCCCACTAGCTATCTGCCTTACGTTTGGTAGTGTATATATGTCCTCGATGACCCTGTTGGGCCGTGCCTACAGGATTCACAGGCTCTGCAGTGATGTGACATGAGCTCTGTGCTGTGGCTCTTCCATGTGCCCCTGCAGACCCCTGCCCCCTACCTCCACCCTGCTCTGCCCACTGGGAGGAAGCTGCCCTCTGCGGTCTACACCAGCAGGTGCCCTTGACCTGCAGCTGCCCACTGGGCCAGTCCAGCAGCAGGAAGCCCCCAGTGGAGATGGGGGGAGGCAGCCCCTCAGCCTGTTCCCTTGTCCTGTCCCACTGCTCCTGCCTCTAGGGTTCTTGCCCAGCTCTTGCCGGTTTCCCTTAGCCCCACCCACACCCTTGTAAACAGACCCTTTTAAAACTCTCCTCAGTTACACTGGTAGAGTGTGTCCTCTGCCCCTGCCAGGATCCTGAAGAATACTAGCACGTTTTAGAAAGAGTAATCTAGCAGTTCTATTTTAATTTTCCACTGTGCATTGAAGGGAGAGACTAGAAGAGAGGCAACCAGGTATGTGGATGAAGGAATGGGGCCTGCTATTCACAAAGGGTGTCAGTTTAGCTTTTGGCCTTTTATATTCAAATGAGGAATTTTAGGTAGAGTTGCAGCAGTACTTTGACAGGACTGAAACAAAAATATACTGCAGCAGATATAACCCTCTTCTGGCACTTCTTAATTAAAAAAAAATTTTTTTTTTGAATGATCACATGCTAGTAATTAAAAAAAAAATTTTTTTTCCGGCCATGCCATGCAGCTTGTGGGATCTTAGTTCCCTCACCGGGGATCGAACCCGGGCCCCCTGTAGTGGAAGCAGGGAGTCCTAACCACTGAAGCGCCCGGGAAGTCCCCTTACTTTTTTTTGGTGTGTGTATTAAGAGCTTCAAGATATAAAAATGGAAATGGTCTGTCTGTATCAGCCCAAGAACGAGGCTGTTTTCTGTTAGTTAGGGCTGAGGGTTATGAGGTCTTGGTTTAGGGTGGCCACACGACAGCAGTGGGAAGTCCAAGTGCATTGTACAGGGAAGCATCTTTAGGACATGACCACTGAGTGTACCCACGAAGGGCGAAGGGAGGGAGGAGTCAGGTTATTCCAGAGTTTATGGACTGGGAAACACGTGTAACGGGGCAGTCACAGAGGTACTTGGGAAGAGAATATGTACAAGTCTGTTTTGGTGCGCATCTAGTAGTGTTCAAAGTGGACCACTGATGTAATGACTTGTAGCTTTGGCCGAGTTGGGATGGCATTGAGGGCAGTGTTAGCAGTTTTCTCTTCTCTGGGCCTGGAGGAAGATTCCTGTGACTGGAACCACAGTCTCAGGAATGGGGGTGGTTCCCAAAGAGGGGGAGGGAGAACTTTGGCTCATCAGCAGTTTCTGTGAAACAGAAACTCATCCCTGGGGGAGGGGAGTGATAAACAAGGCTGGAAGTCTTGACAGTGAGGGTCTCTGCTCCTTAGAAAAGAAGAAGACTGCTGTGCAGTGTTGGGTGATCTTGGGCATAGTTAATGCCTGGCCATCTGGTCGACCAATGGGTGGACCATTGTCTGCTGTGCCTGGGGTATCTAGGTAACGGGAAGTCCTTGGCAGAACTGAAGACAGTATTATATTCTTTTTTCGTATGTTGGCATGTCTTCCTCCTAAGACAGTGAGCTTAATCTCTCTTCTCAGTGTTTGCTCCTTTTGCCCAGTTATGGGGCCTGCAGAAGCCTTGAGCCACCTGTGTGGGTGACTTTGCAGGGTGGTAGCGAGAAGATGGGTAAGCTATGAGTACTCCATCTGGGTCTGCATCCCAGGAGAGAAGGCTTTGGGGAATCTTGGCTAGAATGGTTGAGGTTAAGACCTGGATTCTGTTTCTGGTGCTTCCTCGCTGGCTGTATGTCCTTGGGTAAGCCACTTACTGTCTCTGTGCCTCAGTGCCCACCTCTGTAACTGAGTTATTGTTCAACTATTTATACACTTGGAAAGTATGAGTTTCAGATTGCCCGTTGGTTTTATCAGTAGGATCTGAGCTTTGGTGTTGTCATCTGTAAAATGGAGATAAAAATACCTTGCAGAGTTGCTGTGAAGATTCAAAGGTGATGATGATGGTCATAGCTTAAAAAGATCATTTAATTTCATATTCACTGTAACAAAGCAGGTATGATTATCATCCTTGTTTATAGATGTAGACACCGAGGGACAGAGAGGTTAAGCTACCTGCCCAAAGTCACACAGCAAGTAAATGGTGGCACTGAATGATTTCCCCCAGGTGGTCTAGTTCCAGAGCCCAAGATCCCATGAGTCTGTGCTCAGACAAGGTCTGTAGAAAGCCCAGCTCAGCGCCTGGCACACAGTACGTGCTCAGTCAACTTGAGTTCCTTCCTTTTTATCCTCAGAATGCATTCGGAAGTGGAGGTCCCCACAGTGCTGCTGGTAAGGCTGTTCTGCCCACCCGATGTTTTCTGATGTCCAGTTCGGGGTGGGGGGTTCATTCCCCCTTCTTCGGCTGTCAAATCCACCTTTCAAAACCTCTCTATTTATTACCTTCCTCTTCTCCTCCCCACGCTCCCACCCCAACCTCTTCCTTCCGGAAGCTTCCTTTCCCTCCTCCCTCCCAATGGCTGAGCTTGATAATAATCAGTCACCTATGTAGTATCATTTTTTTAAAAAAAATTGAAGTGGAATTCACACAACATAAAATTAACCATTTTAAACTGTACAGTTCAGTAGCATTTAGGACATTCACAATGTTGTGTAACCACCAGCTCTGTGTAGTTTCAGAACATTTTTATCACCCCAAAGAAAATCCAGTACCCGTTAACAATCACTCTCCCTTTCCCCTCTTCCTAGCCCCTGGCAACCACTAGTCTGCCTTCTGTTTCTATAGATTTCCTTATTCTGGACATTTCATATAAATGGAATGACACTATGTGTGCTTCTGTGTCTGCCTTCTTTCATTTAGCATAATGTTTTTGCGGTTCATCCACATTGTAGCATGTATCAGAGTTTCATTCCTTCTTATGGCTGAATAGTATTCCATTGTATGTGTATACCACATTCTGTTAATCTGCTGTTAGGTTGTTTCCACCTTTTAGCCATTGCGAATCGTGCTGCAGTTGACCTCCACCATCTTTTATGCAATCACTGTCCCCTGTTGCAGTTTGGGGCTGTGGCTTCTGGTGTCCCCTGAGGCTTAGACAGGGTGAGCTCATTCATAACCTCTGATTGCTGGGCCTGTTGAAACCAAGAGGGAGAAAAGAAGGCTGGGAGCTAGATGTGCCCCTAGCTCTTGGGCCTGGCTCTGCATACTTTATCTGGTTTAATTTCTGCCTAGAGGGAGGTAGAGAGCGGAAAGTGCTGGTTTTTCTCCACCCTGAAGTACTTCTCCCTCCTGTGCCTGGGACGAGTTCATAATAGCCAGTTGGGAAATTTCTTAGCTCTGTGACCTAAGGTCTACTCTGACCTCAGCGTCCTCATCTGTAAAATGGGGATGATTGTTCTTGTTTCACAGAGTTGTGAGGATTAAATGGGTTGGAACCTGCGGAATGCTTGCTTCTTTCCCTACCTGGATTTGGAGTCTGGGTGAGGGACCAGGTGAGGGAAGGCACTTGGAAGCAGGACGATTTTTGTGGAATCCTTCTCGGTGAACAACTACCAGTGCCTTTTGGGGTCCTCTTAGAAGGGGAAGAAGCTGAGATAATTCTCATCACCATGTTTAGCTGTCACTGCTGAAAAGTTGTCCCCAACTTCCCTTTTCTGCAGTTAGTTAACTCTGATGCTCAGTGTATGAATCTGCGGAAATTTTCTCCCATTTCACCCCCAGGCACAACTAGGCTCTGAGCTAACTTCAGGAAGATGAGCTTTCTGTTGATTGTATTCTTTTAAAAAGTACTTATGAGGCATCCTCCATGCCAGTTAACTTGTAGGGTGTTTGCAAGGCTCTTTTTTCCCCCCTGTGGTCAGTGGGAGAGTTTGGGGGCCTGGCAGACCAGGACTTGCCTCCTGGCTTTACCTCTCACTGACCAGCTCTGTAACCCTTGATGACAGATCACTGACCTTTCACTTTTTTAAATCTATAAAAATGTGAAAATTAGTCACCTCGCTTTGTGGTTGCTGTTGTGTCAAATAGTGTTCTTTTGGTTGCAAATCTTAGACAACCCAAACAAGAGTAATTAAATAATAAGGGGTATTGCATCTCCCCAGGCAAGAAGTCTGGAGGTAGAAAGAGTCTAAAATTGCTTGACTTGGCAGTGCAAGGATCCAGGTGTCTTCTCTCATTCCCCTCATCAGCCATCCTCAGCAGGTGGGTGGATTCTTCCCTCCTTGTCACATAGTGGCTGCAGCGGCTCCAGGTATCATGGGTAGATCTGCTGAAGTCCAGCGAAGCAGGATGGTGTTTCCTTCCATCTAATTCCTTTTTATTAGTGAGGAAGCTCTTCCCCAAGAGACCCCTTGCAGACTTCTCTTAGGTGCTCTTGTCCTTCATTTTAGTCTGCATCCTTTAGGTCCCCTGGGTCCTAAGGCAAGGATTAAACTGCTAATGCTTTATTTGGGAAGTCCAGGCCTAGTGAGGTCAAGATGAGGGGACAGAAGGGGGAGTGAGGCCAAAAAGACATGAAGCCATGTGATGTAGTGTGTATCCCTCTGGCTCCTATTACATGATGAGCCTCAAAAAGATACCAGCTGGTGTGTATGCCTGGCACATAGGGCCTTCTTTGGGAGGGTTGCCAGGAGAAACTGTACCTGGATTTGTCAAAGAAGCACACTGATAATATCTCTTGAAATTAATTTTTAAACCTTCCCTAAGTCCTGGTACATTTCTCGCCAGTTGCTTTACCCTGGAAGGTAGTGTGCCTAGTGGTTTAGGACACAGACTCTCTGGGTTCAGATCCAGGTGCTGTAGCTCACCAGCCCAGTAGGGACCCGTGCCTCCCTTTTAGTAATGTTTGGAGGATTAAGTGAGTTAATATCTGAAAGCACTTGGGACAGTGCCTGGTAGAGTCAGTGCTCTGGGCATATGATTTTAATCTTTGGAAACGTACCTTTTTGCCACGACCATGATTCTCGAACTTTCATCTGTAGAACTCAGAGCTCTTTGACACGTTGTCCTGTGTAGTGACTATCAGCCACTCAAAGTTTACTGAGTCTCGGACTGTAAAGGACACAGGTTGAGATGCACAGACACTCTTCACCTTCATGTATGCCCTCAGTGAGTGGTACCTGCCCGAGGGCATCCTCCGTCTGTCCTCCTCTCTCCCTCCGCCATGGCCTCCTGTGACTCGGAGCCCGTCTGCTTTAGCTCTAGGGCTTTAGCACAGCGCTTGACACATGCAGGTGTGCGAGAATCGCTTGTTAAACGAGTTGTCAGTACTTTCTACCTTCAAGTACTTTTTTACAGACCTGTCTTATTTCCCTTACTTTCCTGTAAACAGTTTGAGGACAGGACCCAGATCTTTCATGTCTTAGGCAACCTTTGGTTGGATGGTTGGATGATTGAATGGATTCCAGGTGAGGACACAACACATAGATGCCCAGGCAGAGAGATAATCACATTGCAAAGGGCCAGGGCATGCCATCCTAGGGTCATGAGGTTATGTAGTTTAATGTTTTCCAACTAATGGGCAAAAAAAAAGTTTGTTGCCCTGTGCTACTTCACTAGCAACTGACTCCTCCTTTTTCTCCCTCTCTTGTGGTCCATCCTGGATGACGTGGATTGATGCATAGCATAGATTGAGGGGCAGGGCCTGGAGGGAGGAAGATGAGCTGGAAAAGTTTAGTCCTGAGATGAGGAGGGCTTGAGGGTACAGTGCAGTGGTGGGAATGGAACGTTTGAGAGGAGGGGTGAGTAGGAAAGGAATCAACAGGGCTTCCCGTCCCCCCCCCCCCCACCCCGGCTTGTAGGGAGTGAGGAGAGGGAGAGTACTGGATTCCTTTGAGTACTAGCACCTGGGTCACTGGGAGACAGGACAGGGGCCAGGCCCCTGCCCCCCACCCCCCATCTGTCCACCTATCTCATGAGATGAAAAGGAAGGTTGCTGTTCTTATCTTCTCCATTTGATAAATGCAAGTTTTCAGGATAAGTGGAAGGAATACTGGCCTGGTTAATCAGGCTCCTGGGACCTGACAGGCCTTGGCCTTGCTGTGGGACCTTAGACAAGTTTTTCCCTTCTCTGGGCCTTAGGGGTTGCCTCCTCTTCAAAATGAGAGTCTCATTCTTCCCTTCCGTGGCATTTATTGAGTGCCTACTGTGTGTAATATTCTAGGCATGGGCATAGACGTGGTTTCTGTTCTCGTGGAGTGTACATTTCAGTTGGAGGAGACTGACAGTAACTGAGGTGAATGCCGGGAGAAAACTCACCGGTGATGTGATGGAGAGTGAGTGGGGCTAATTTCCATTGGTTGGTTGGGCATGGACTCCGTGAAGAGGTGGCATCTGAGGCCACAGTCTGGGAAGGTCTGGGGGCAGAGTGTTTTTGGAGAAGGGAATCAATACGTAAAGGCTCCAAGGGAGAATCAGCTTCAAGAACATTGTAAAGGGTGTGAGAGGCTATGAGATCAGAGAGGCCACAGAGGCTGTAGTTAAGAGTTTGCATTTTATTCTAAGTGTGATGGGAGGTTGGAGGACACTTCTTTCCACTAGAGTCCCTTTTGATTATTTTCTTCTTTACAAGGACCATACTTTGGAATATCCAAAAAGGTGTGTGAACTAAACAACAGAATGAACAATCTTGAAATATTTTAGGTTTTTAAAGTGTGGGGAAATAATATATGGATCATGATAAATATCTTTGAGGATCCCCAGGGATCTAAAGATGGCACATTGAGATACTGTCAACTAGCCAATCTTTAAGGTCCCTCTGTTTCAAACATTTATTCTTCTCAAAGCTGATTGCCGTATGATTGGAAAAAAAAAAAGATGACTGCCACCTACTGATAGAAGATGAATTTTTGCACAATGAAAATCTCAAACCCGGTGGATTTCTTCGGTCATGCATCTGGCTTTATACCCTCCATTGCTCGACCTGAAGTGGCTCTGGGGAAGGGGTGATGGGGTGATGGTCCTGCTTTCCTTTCTTTCTGACCCAGAGAATCTCAACTCTTGTTTCGATGTCCTTCTGCCTCAGTGCACAATGTAGTGACAGGAAGGAGTGCTGACCTGGGGAGTTGCTCTTGTTGGATGTTTCAGTGGGAAAAAACACTGCCGACAGTTGTCTGGTCTCCATTGTCTGTAGTTGACCCGCGGTTACACTGAATTCCCCTATTCAGTGGCCCTACACCCTAACCCTGGCCAACAGGCCTTTGCCTAGTGTATTTAACACCCCGCCCCAGTTATTAAATTCCCAACTGCTTTATTTCTGATTTGCATTTGCCGTGGCTGAGTGAATCTCCTGACTTCCGTTTTCTTTTTCTGTTACAGATCGTGTGTACAGGTGACTGTAAGTACCACTTCCCATTCCACTCTTATGTTGTTCGCTACTGCCCCCCGATGGACACAGCAACACTAACAGTAACGTGAAAATCACAGAAAATGCTAATTTGCTAAAACTTGCTTAGTTTCCAATTTTTCTTTAGAAGTGGGGTGAGGGTGAAAACAGCAAGTGAAAGAAAAAATTTTTTATTTGTGCAATCCTGACAAATAAAAAAATAATTTTTCTGTGATTTTTTTTCTAGCCTACATCTGTAGGTGATCAAAAAAAAAACCACTTAGTTTTCATAATGCAGTATCTTTTATATTTATTTCATGTACTGTTATCCCATAATTATTTTCTTGTGTTGCTACATTACCACATGATTTTTAAAATGGTGTACAGGCTTTGCATAACCTTTGGAAAACCAGACGTAGCCTCCTGGATATTTTGCTTCCACGTGGAGGGCTGAATCCCAGTTGCTGGTCCACTGAAGTCCTCCCAGGTCTATAGTAAAATGAGAAAAATAGGGACAGTATAATAAGTTTTTATGAAACTAAATATATTCAGTTGAAATCACCGTTTATTCTGGGATTATGTCCTTACCAATTTTTTGGATCATAATTCGTTTCTTTAAGAAATAAAATTATTTATTTCTATAAGAAATAAAATTAATAGTATTTGGTAATTTTTTTTTTTTTTTTTTTTTTTGCGGTATGCGGGCCTCTCACTGTTGTGGCCTCTCCCGTTGCGGAGCACAGGCTCCGGACGCGCAGGCTCGGCGTCCATGGCTCACGGGCCTAGCCGCTCCGCAGCATGTGGGATCTTCCCGGACCGGGGCACGAACCCGTGTCCCCTGCATCGGCAGGCGGACTCTCAACCACTGCGCCACCAGGGAAGCCCTGTATTTGGTAATTTTTTAATGTACGTTTTTGAAAAAATAAGAACTGGTAGCTTTTGTCTGTCCTCAAAATTCAAGGACTATTTTTTTTTTCCTAGTTGGTAAAATCTCAAAGTCTGTGAACCATAGAGATAAAATAATTAGAATGTTCTCACGGTGCCATACAAAGGGGGCAGACCTTGCTGAAACCTTCTAATAAAGAAAAGCTCAGTTAATAACAGTAATTATGCAAAGCCTGTGCAAACAATAGAAAGAGTTCTACAATTGCTTTTTCTTCCTTGTTAATCAGTTTGGTAAGTAAACTGGTAGGTTCCTTGTTCAGGCCTGAATCACTGGTGCAAGAGAAGAAGACATCTGTGTGTAGAGGTGATAGTGTAAAGTGGGGAAAGGGAGATGAGGGAACTATGATGCGTTTTAAAAATTATAATAAAAAAGTCTGTTGTGTGGCTGGTGTATGGTGGGAGGTGCCATTTTATCAGCTTGCATTTCGTTCTTCTTTTCCTGTGTTCTAGGCTCCCGCTGCCATCTGGTTGAATCCACATCTACAACCAGTGAGATTCAATCTATCGAGGCACTAGGAAACTTTTCAGTGATAAATGTAACAGATTTGAGTGGCCAGAGTCAGCAGTTTCCCCGAGCAGACAGTGATGGGAAGACTTCATTTTCAGGGCTGGTTCCTGGGCTGTACTATCTTTTCACCTTTTCAAATGGCTCTAGTACCTGCTGCCAAGAAGTGCAAATACGTGAGTGAGACTTTTCTTTTGGGATGGATTGTGGGCTTTAGAGAATGTCAGTGTCTTCATGTTTGAGCAGTACTGCGATGGTGTAGTGGTTAAGAGTGCAGACTGAGAATCAGGGTCCCAGGTTTGCTTCCTGGGTCTGTCAGTGTTTCACTTGTATGACCTGGGGCTAGTCATTGGTCCTCTTAGACCTCAATTTCTTCATCTTTATTACCAAAAATACATACATACACACACACATATTTTTAAAAGATATTTTAAGATGTACTTTGCTGAACTATTGAAAGTTAAGAACTTCCTTTTCTAAGGAATTCCCTGGTGGTCCAGTGGTTAGGACTCCACGCTTTCACTGCTGAGGGTGCAGGTTCAATCCCTGGTTGGGGAACTAAGGTCCTGTAAGCCATGTGGTATGACACACACACACACACACATACACACACACACACACACACACAAATGCTTTTTAAAAATCTTTCCCTGTATAAACAGAATCCCTGTATGAATCAACCAAATTTAGTTCTTGACATATTTCTCTTTCTTTAAAATGGTGCCATAGCCTTCTTCAGGAAGTTGTTGTGAAGCGTAAATGAGAAAATGTGTGCACAGCACCTGGCGCAGTGCCTGGGACCCAGCCAGCACCCAGAATAGGACTGCTGCTGTTCCTGCTGCTCTCATGCTGTAACTGTGGCTATTGTCTTATCAGTATCCTCACCACCATCATCACTGCTGATTGCAAATGGCACCACAGTGATAACCTGCCAAAATGCTACTCTGACACTGTGAACTGGTTACTTTATAAAGCGGAGGTTCAAGTCTGAGGGGCTTTCTGGCATGAAGTTTATTGAATTGTGGGCCACCAGATCCTTCTGTGCCTGGTCCCTTTTCTTTTCTCTTATTTTCTCTCCTACCCTTCTTCTTCTTCTTTTTTTTTTTGTGGTACGCGGGCCTCCCAACGCCGTGGCCTCTCCCGTTGCAGAGCACAGGCTCCGGACGCGCAGGCTCAGCAGCCGTGGCTCACGGGCCCAGCCGCTCCGCGGCATGTGGGATCTTCCCGGACCGGGGCACGAACCCGTGTCCCCTGCATCGGCAGGCGGACTCTCAACCACTGCGCCACCAGGGAAGCCCCTGCCCTTCTTCTTTGATTGGGTTAATGTTTGCACCTCCCAGGTTCCAGGTCAGGCACACTCTCCATGCTGTCATTTGAAGGCCACGTGCATGCTGAAGTGGTGTTACCTGTACCACCTTTATTCTTCTGGGAGAAGGCCCTGGGTCCTCGAGAAAGGCCTTATTGCCTATGCAATAAGGGTAACTTCTGTTTCTAGTTGTTACTCCTCCATCTAGACTGTAATTAGGATGCATCCATTTTGAAGTTTTAGTTACTGTTAATAACCATCATGGCTTCCATTGTGTTAAGATCCTGTACATCTACAATTTGACAGATGATGAAGTGAGGTTCAGAGCAGTGAGATGACTTCGAGTACAATCACATGCTAGTGGCCACCAGGATTGGACTCTGAGCCCTGATTTGTGAATGTCCAAATCCAATGACTTTGTTTACAATTTCAGGGTGCCTTAATAATAATCCTCTGTGTTTAAGAGCTGTCAGCAGAGGAACCTGAGACCGAGATGTTTTAAGGGACTAATTCCAGGTCACACAGCTAAGGGGCAGGGCAGTGCCTTACATCCAGGTCTGCATTCCAAGACCAGCTCTTTTCTCTTTATGCCATTCTGTCCTAGGCCATCTTTAGGCCAGAGAACTGTGGAGCTTCCTCCTAATATCTGGGTTTGGAAAAAAAGTTATCACATGCTTCTGCACTGTATACGCCTCTCCATAAACAGTGTTTTCTGAGAATCAGGAGATAGACTTATTTTGCGTCTCAGGTCTCTTTTATGTCAGCTTCTGTACAGATTTAGCTCCATGTTCAAGTCATGGCCAACAAGGCCACCCTCTGTTATTTTTATCTTTGTTTTATAGCCTTCTGTTTCACTAACACACATGCATACATGTATATATGGGAATCTAAATGTATTTTGTTGGAGGGAAGTCCAGGAGGCAAATACAGAGAAATGAAATTCTACGGGTGCAAAATTCACTTCTGGAAAGTAGACATACAGAGCAGTCCCTACTCTTACATTTCTTTTCGAAATATAATTTTTTTCTTTCCTTTTTTGGGAAACAATATTAAAATAGAACCCAGTCCTACAGAAGCTGTTACCATCAGTCCAACCAGTGTGACCCTAACCTGGGAAAACGACACAGCTGGAGTAACGAGTAAGATGGAAAATGGGCAGATGAGTCTTGCAAATCAAACAGGTGGTAACAGCACATACTCAAGTCCAGGACGCAATGGGACTTCAGGAGATACCACATTAGGTAAGATGAGTAGCTCCCAGGAATGATCATGAACCATCCTTCTTGTCCTGTATCCTAGAGCCTTGCCCATTCAAGTTGCCTGCTGGAAAGAGATTGATTTTCATTAACTGTGGAAGACGAGAAAAGATTCTGTATTGTTTCAAGCCCAGGAGTTCAGGTGACAGGATCACTCAGTATTAAGGTCCTGTGTGTTTTGGGATATTTTAGCTATTTCCAACTGTTTGGTTTAAAATTGTTTTCATTATTATTGATTAATACTTACTTTTCTGCTAAGACTTGGGAACGGAGACCCGTTAGAAATGTGTCTTGGGCTTCCCTGGTGGCGCAGTGGTTAAGAATCTGCCTGCCAAGGCAGGGGACATGGGTTTGAGCCCTGATCTGGGAAGATCCCACATGCCGCGGAGCAACTAAGCCCGTGTGCCACAACTGCTGAGCCTGCGCTCTAGAGCCCACATGCCACAACTACTGAAGCTCGCACACCGCAACGAAGAGTAGCCCCTGCTCGCCGCAACTAAAGAAAGCCTGCGCGCAGCAACAAAGACCCAACACAGCCATAAATACATTAATTAATTAATTATTTTTAAAAAGAAAAAGAAATGTGTCTTGATGGTGTTGGTAATTACTAGGCTTCTTTTAATCTCCCCAGGGAAGTTGATGCTATATTTATATTCCTGGGAGCTTCTGTTGGGCATGAAAGTTCGATATACTTTATAGAGGAGTATGTGCTTCAAATGAACTAAGAGTCCAGTGACTCTTATTTAACTTAGATTTTTATTTAGTTTAGATGTCAGTACCCTGAGCCACCTGTTACAGCTGCAAATTTAGCTTTTTTTTTTTAAGCTGAAAAGAACCAAAAATATAAAAAACAGATGAGACGCTCTTTTTAAGCTGAGAAGAATAGACAATTTAAAAAAGAGGTCCTGTGTTGGTTTTCTGATCACACCCTGTGTTGGGTGCGCTCTCATTGGCTGGTGAAGGCCGTGGAAAGCTGACCTCCTGAGCCCATGGTGTGAAGTGACCGCCTGGCACAGCGCCTTCTGCACACGGAGCAGGCCAATGCTAAACCAGTGGTTTTCAACATTTTTTTTTTTTTAAGCCTGGAAACTATTTCTTTAAATAAAATCTTGCCCAGATACCCAGTAAGTAAAAAGAACTGGAGAGAGAGGAGCTACAGGGATGCAGTGTCACAGGTACCTTCAGAAACCTCCTGGAGGTTCTCAGCAGTTTTAGAGAAAACAGAAACCCACAGTAAAGATTTGCTGTATTGTGAGAGAGAGAGGAAAAGAAGGAGAGGGCAGAGAGGAGATAGAAGAGAATGAAGGAGGAAGAAGAAGGCAGAATTTAGAAATGCTGATGGGACAAGGTGATACAGAGTTGGTGACTAGAGGAAAGGCGAGGTGGACAGGTGGCCAGGAGCCCGCAACCCAGGAACCAAGGATCCTCACTCCACCTTAAAGCCCCCAAGGTCAAGGCTGTGTTTATCAGCTACTGTTTACTGAGCGCATACCATGTGCTTAGGTGTCCTTAATACATCAGGGTGTCCTCACAGGAACCCCGAGGGCTACAGTGGAAGAAATGGTAATGCCGAGAAGTTAAGTTTCTTCTGAGCTCCCAGAGTTCTTGAGCCATCATGTAGTGGGAAGCCAGCAGCCTGATTCCAGAGCACTGTGGTACAGTGGTGTTCATAACAGTTACCCAGATCATTGAGCTGGCTGCTTTATTCGTGTTGCACGTGTCTTTTTAAAAGAAATGTGTGACCCAATGTAGAAATCTTTGCATCAGAAACATTTGATGTGAAGAACAGAATTGCAGAATGGATCAGCTCGCCTCAGAGCTGGATGGTGCCTTACAGTCACCCAGGCCAGTGTCTTTTTTTTTTTTTTTTTTTTTTTTATGGTACGCGGGCCTCCCACTGTTGTGGCCCCTCCCGTTGCGGAGCACAGGCTCCGGACGCGCAGGCTCAGCGGCCATGGCTCACGGGCCCAGCCGCTCCGCGGCATGTGGGATCCTCCCAGACCGGGGCACGAACCCGTATCCCCTGCATCGGCAGGCGGACTCTCAACCACTGCACCACCAGGGAAGCCCCAGGCCAGTGTCTTTGAGTTCAGCCACCTCAAGCAGGGTTGTGGATCTGTCTGCAGTGCTACCTGTGCTTGTATCAATATATGCTTAAAGCTGGAGCCCTGGGTTCTAGTTTCCCTGATGGTACAATCAGTGTGCATTCTTGAGCAAGTCACCCTTCTGTTCTGAATCTCCATGTTCTTATCTCAAGATTGAAGGCAGTGGATGTCATCTTGGCCAAAATGGTTTGGTTTATGTCACAACCAGTCAAGTAAAGTGATAGAAAGAACGGAGGGGGGATAGTATAGACCGGAAATCTTCTGAAAATTTCCCTTGGGGTTGGAATACAGGGAAGAGGGTCTTAGTTGAAATGTCTTGATACTGTGAAATATTATTTGTATTATCTGGAATTGAGACCTTTAGATGTAGCAAATGATCACTTTTTTTGGATGCTTATTCCTGATATCTAAAACAAATCTTAAATGCTGCTGTTTAAAAGGGCAATTGAGAAGAGTATCAGATCACTGTTGGAATTAACTGTCATGGGGAACAGTTCAGATCCTAAAAAATTATGGCTTTAAGGTTTATTCTTTTCTCCTTTTTTTCTGCATAATGATAAGTTTTATCCCTGCTGTGAAATGATGGAACCAGACTCTGATATAAAGGAAATATTTTTAGTGGGTCACATTGAAACATCAATGTCCCCAGTCATTCTTTTTTTTTTTTTTTTTTTTTTTTTTTTGCGGTATGTGGGCCTCTCACTGCTGTGGCCTCTCCCGTTGCGGAGCACAGGCTCCAGACACGCAGGCTCAGCGGCCATGGCTCACGGGCCCAGCCGCTCCGCGGCATGTGGGATCCTCCCGGACCGGGGCACAAACCCGTGTCCCCTGCATCAGCAGGTGGACTCTCAACCACTGCACCACCAGGGAAGCCCTCCCCAGTCATTCTTAATGAAAGGTGACTACAAGTATCTTATTCCATCAGTGCCCACTGTGTGTTTTTAAAATAGAGCCTCGTCCCGTTTCTGGTCTTCGTGTTGTCTTCGTGGGTGTGACGCACGTTGCTCTTACCTGGAAGAATGATAACCTCACTGACACCTGCCGGATGCTCCTTGAAGAAAGCCAAGAGTCGTCTCAAAACTTAGCAGTCAATATTTCAGGGATTCAAAACAAGTTCACCCTGTTTCTTTCAAATAAGACACAGAGTGACCCTCTGGTTACAGAAAATAGCTTAGGTGAGTTACAAAAGTGGGCTTCTGATCTGCCTTGGTGGTTTTGACTTTCAGTAACTTACAGTTAAGAAAAATTGTTCTTATAATTTGTGCGGAGTTTAGAATTTATAGAGGTCTTCTCCACATTTTAGTTTGACCTCCACGAGTGAGTGAGGAAGGAGGGGAAAATGTTCTTATTTTACAGGTCAGCACAGTGGGTTTTGAAACTTTTTGGAGTCTGGCATCCAGGAAAGTAGCTGGGCCCTTTAGCTTCATAAACTTTCGGTTGGATAGATAACAGATGTGTTAACCCAATTAGGCCCACGGGAGGAACTTAACCGCATCCATTGAGAAAAGGGCTGCTTATCAGGCTAATCTAGCAGATGTCGTCTGCATTGACAGTGGAGTAGTCATTTGCAGACTTCACAGAATTTTCAGGGGTAACCCTGTGAATTGAGAACAAGTACTCGATCCCCATTTTACACATAAGGAAACAGATGTACAAAGTAGGTGTCAGGATTCTTGATGGCAGATGACAGAATCAGACTTCAAATAGCTTAGACTAAAAGAGCAACTTCTTGGCTCGTGTATATTTCCCCACCAGGGGCAGCAAGGCCTTGAAAGAAGAGATGAGGTGACTCTTGTCTCTCTTTCCTGCTTCTTTCTTTTTACCAACTTTCTCCTGGTTCAGCAGTTCTGCTTGTTTCACCCTCTCTCAGCAGGGGACTGGTCCAGGGAAAGAATTCCTTGAGTGGGCTCTGCTTAGCCAAGTGTGAATCATGAGGTTGTCCTGGAAATCCATGTTTGGAGTTGGGTGGGAGAAGATGGTTTCTTGAAGGAAGCTGGGGAGAGATGCAAATCGCTGAGTTGGAGAGAGAAGCACAAATATCTGCGGTGCTACCTGGGCTAAAAGTACAAAGTGAAATTCCTGCCCCAAATCAGGACCCTTTCACAGAGAACGAACGTGCGGACACAGTGGAGGGGAAGAGGGGGTGGGATGAATTGGGAGGTTGGGATTGACATATATACACTACCATGTGTAAAACAGATAGCTACTAGGAACCTGCTGCATGGCGCAGAGAACTCAGCTCTGTGCTCTGTGGTGACATAGATGGGTGGGATGAGGGGGGGTGGGAGGGAGGTCCAAGAGGGAGGGGATACATGTATACATACAGCTGTTTCACTGTGTAGTTCAGTAGAAACTAACACAACACTGTAAAACAACTATACCCCACTTAAAAAAAAGAAAAGGCAAAAAACCTCACCAAACCCCCAAATCAGGGCCCTTTCAGGAGCATGTGTATCTCTGGGGGAGGAAAGGAACAGGTATTTGTGGAGTCCCAGCTGTGGATACTGTCTGATGGGTCGTCTTACGGTGGGGAGGGCACCAGCGCTGACAGAAGACAGGGATGCACTTCTGTCGCAGGTCATGTCTTTGCCTTTTGTGTTTGAAACAGATGCCAGCAACACAGACCGCTTTCTGCAGCCACCCAGGAGCCCCACTGCCCCTGGGTACAAATACGGACTCGAACCTGCAGCCCCGTCCTCTGACCCTTCTCTGCCCCAAGACACCACGGAAGTCCTGCTTTTTGGGTTAAAGTCTGACACACAGTACAAGGCCACTGTTTATCCTCGAGCAGCAAATGGTACCGAAGGACAGCCCCGCGCCACAGAGTTTAAAACAAGTATGCTGAATTTTGTAAAGTGGCTTCAGCCAGAGTTTTCTAGCACAAAGTTTGTCTTCTGTGATTCTGGTTTGGAGTTATCTCTTGCTTCTTAAGTAGTTTTGTTGCAGGAGAGAGTTTTCTGGAAGAGGTTTTGGACAGAGCAGATCCAGTGAGTTGCTTCTTAACTCTGTGGCCAAGACCCTTCTTTCCTTGAGCTCATGACAATGTAGCTGCTCATTTCCTTGAACAGCTACCATGTGCAGATGCTAGGGGCTACCTCATTCTTTCTTTCATAGCTCTGCATTACTGGCCAACGAATCAAACTGGCATAATGTTTTTCTCTTGTAACTTGATATTCATTTTGTCCATATTGGTTAAGTATTTTCCCCTTGAGAGAAGAAAATGAGTTTCCTTTTTTGGCCTGAACTTGGAAGGCATACTGACCTTCCTCTGATACTTGCTGACATGCACATTGCTGCTTTCTACCTATAATTTGTCAGCACTCCCACTCTGTTAATTGAGCAGTTTTAGAGACTTTTTGGATTGGTGCTGATGAGGGGGTAAAGAATGGTTCCTACCCTCAGGGAATTGCAGTATAGATGGGGAATCAAGGCAAACATACGTGGGAAAGCACACGGTCAGGCTCTGTGGGTTCAGGAACAAATGCTGTAGCCTTGCAGCTGTTGGGGGCTTGCGTGCAGGGAACACAGACTGACTCGGGTTATCTTATCCAACAATATCTCTATTCTATATATGACAGTCTCTTTGCTGTACAGCAGAAACTAACACAACCATCATACTTGTAAGTCAAATATAGTCCAATAAAAATTAAAACAAATAAACAAACAAACCCCCAAAATATATCTGTTCTGAAAGGCTGTCACAGATCCATAGAATGGAGGGAGTAAGCATGGAGGCTGGAGGACCAAGGACAGAAAACAGTCTAGCATCCAGGAGACTCTGGAGGGCTGGTCCATGCTGGAGCTGGTGACACTCCCTCAGGATTCTAGGGTGGAGAGGGTGTCATGTTGCTTTCTAGATGGCTGTGCTGGGGAAGGGAGCCACTGTCCCTCCAGCTTCCACATGGGTGACAGGCACTTCCTCCCTACAAGGGGGATTGGGATGCCTTTTGGAAGAGAGACTTGGATGCTGCATAGGCAACCCATGGTCACTGTGCACTATAGTTGCCTACTAAGTGCTGTGGACATGGGAAGGCTGGAGCCTGATTTTAATATTAAATCCCCAAGGAAGGCCTCTTCTACAGGGAGGATCTGAACTTTCTTTGAAGGGAGGATAGGATTTGGATAAATGGAGAGGAGGAGGAGGAGGATATGTCCGTTGAGGAAACGTCATGAGTGAAAGTGCAGATGATGGACACGGAGGTATGAAAGTGGAGAGGCACTGGGACTAGGTAACATCTCAAGGACTCGGATGATTCTGGAGGGGTTGATTCATTTCCTAGAGAGATGGTATATGTACGTTTTGAGAGCCGCTCTCTCTTTTGGAGGGGCTGGGAGGAGGTGCTATAGGACACCTGGGGGCAATTTTTGGCTGGGGGAGGAGGGAGGGGGCGAAGGGACTCCTCCAGGGGTGTCATTGACAGCGGTGGGGCTGTCCTACCTACAAGGTGCTTGTGCAGGGAGGTGAGTGGGGCTGGAATGTAGTCTCTGGGTCTTTCACCAAGCCACACACCCCAGAGCAGAGCCATCCAGAGGAGGGCCTTTTTTGCCTGATCCTGCTAAAAGCGGCCTGTGGATTAGTGTGGACCTGGGGTTCCCTGCTTTTTAAAGTGATTTGAGTGGAACTAAAGTAATAGTGATTGCATTTTTGGCTTTTGGTCATGTGGATATACACAAAGCCTGGTTTGTGTTGACTGTCCTAGTGCTTAATAAATAATAATATTATATAATATATACTATTATAATAATTATATTATAGCCTTAACCCTCTCTGTGTTGTGTGTGTATGTATATGTGTGTGTATACTCATGTGTACACACACACACACACACACACATACACACAGATACACATCCATGTATGGTACCAGGCACTTTTCAAGTGACTAATTAGGTGGGATGGAGTTAAGGACACCATCAGAGGATGTTGAGACGCCTGAGACTAGTCATGATAGGAAATCACCTCCAAGGCTGAAGAGTAAGGGGGAGGAGATGGTGTTTCTGGAGCCGAGCGAGGGCTGGGGCAGTGGAGGACACAGCTATGTCAGAACAGGTGACCCAGAGCAGGAGGCAGTGAGGAGAGACGCCAACTGCTTTCTCCTCCAGCCCCCCAGTAGCCTGCCCCTATCGCTCACTGGTGGAACCTGGTCCCAGGCCACCTGGCAGAGACTCTACCCTCCACCTGTGCCCCAGTGATGCAAGGTACAGGGCTCAGCCTCCCCGGGGCACAGAGCAGGCAGGAGAAGGACAGAGGGTGGATTAGGAGAGTGGGATGGGCAAGTGGTGAATAACTAGCACTCTTGTGTTATCTTTTCTTGAGTTAGGGTTATTATCCTGACTTTATAGATGAGGAAACTGAGCTTGGTGATTTTCCCAAGGTCCACCTGCCTGTTCAAGTAGAGCTGACCTTGGAACCCAGACCTGCCTCATGTGAAAGTCTGTGATCTTTTCTTGATCACGTAGAGTATAGTGTTCATTCTTGGATGGCTGTAAGCTTGAGACCTTTGGGGGTCACCCAGCACCTAGAGGGGCATGTGTAGAGTCCATGTTGTTGTTTTTGAGGTGTCTGTCTGTCGCATCTCGAAGGGTCAGCTCACAAGAAGAACGTAGAGTAACTATGCAGTTGCAATTGGCCAGGTTGTTTTCTTCACTGAAGATGCCGCCTGACTTTTGCTGGGACCGCCCTACACTCAGGTATGTTGCGTTAAATGGTGTAGAGTAGGAAGGAAGAATCGCTCAGAGCGTTTCTTAGATTACATGACGTTCCTTGATGACAGCCTCTCTCCCTCTCTCTGTCTCTTTCTGTCTGGCTTGGCCGTTCTGGTGGTTGTTAACTCCTCTTGTGTCTTTGCAGATTCCAGTCAGGTGTTTGACGTCGAAGTTGTGAACATCAGTGCCACAGGCTTGACCCTGACCTGGAAAATCAATGAGAATGAGTCACCTTCTGTCTATACCTACCAGATACAAGTTGCTGGCGAGACAGATTCCTTCAATCTCACTGTCCGTGAGACTCATGCAGTCATCACCTCACTCAGCTCGAGCACGTTATACAACATCACAGTGTGGCCTTTCCTTGACAACACTTCTGAGGGCATACCGGGCTTTCTCCAAGTGTACACCCGTGAGTCCATTCATTGCTTTGCTAACCTTTCTTGCCTGCCTGCTATGCGCCAGGTGCAGATACAAGACAAATTCTGTTCCTGCCCTTGAGGAAAGCACAGCTCACCTTGTGGGTCCACAGGGACTCTTACCACCGTCAGGATGTGTGATCTTAGGACGGTGACCATTGATTGACCCTGCCCACACGTCCAGCATCGCGTGACGGGCTTTCCTTGCACGGTCTCATTTAATGTTCACAAATCTGTGACATGGCACTGGCCTCATTTTATGGATGAGGAAGCCAAAGCCGAAAGAGATGCTATGGACAGGTGTCAAACCTTGTGAGTGTCAGAGGTGGGGTCAGACAGCTGGGCTCTCTCAGCTCCAGCCTGTGCCGGTGACAGCCATTCTAGTGTGCTAGTGACAGGGAGCAAGTTGAAACACGGAGACAAAAAGAACCTGGTTATTCATGTCCCTTTGTCCTTTGGATGCTGACATTATAAGGAAATAGGACACAGCTATGTCTTGTCTTTTCTTTCTTCTGATCCGGCTGTCTCTTAAAGACAAGATGTTAGGCAGCAAATAAAAACCATTCTGTTCCGAGGATGGTCCAATAATTAAAACAATAATGGTGTGCCAGTACAGTAGTAATGTAATAATATAGTAATATCGGTATTGCACTGTGCCAGGAGCTTTACATGTATTGTAGTGGTCTTCACGGTAAGTGTTAGGATCCCTGTCTTACAGATGAAAAGACTATAGCTCAGCACAGCTGAAGAGTTTGCCCAAGACCACAGAGCTGGTAAGCAGCAGGGCAGGGACTTGAACCCAGGGGTGCCTGGCTCTGGACCCAGGGCTCATCCCACCAGAATACTTTATTCGAGTGTCTGTTGCTTTCCAAGAAGCACACCTTAGGCATTCTTACAAACGTCTTCTGACTGGGTCTTTGGAGTAAATGAAATCTGCTTTCTTTTCTTCACCTTTTACTTTTTTTTTTTTTTTTTTTTTTTTTTTACTGTTTAATAGGATCAGGTTTCCTGTGAGTAACAAATTCCCCAAGTATCCAAGACAGGAGTTTATTTCTCTCTCATTATAAAAGAAGCCCAATGCTAGGCAGGATGGGATGGTTAGCTACCGCTCAGTTGCAAGAAACAGAAACCATGAGCTATTTTAAGCTGAAGAGGATCTTATCTTGGGAACTGAGGGTTTATAGAATCATTGGAAGTGCTGGTGTGTTAGTTTGCTAGGACTGCCATAACAAGTACGACAGATTGGGAGGCTTAAACGATAGAAATCGACTCTCTCCCAGTTCTGGAGGCAAGAAGTCTGAGATCAGGTGATTCAGGCTTGGTTTCTTCTGAGATCCCCCTTCCTGGCTTTGTAATGGCCGGCTTCTCCCTGTGTCTTCACGTGATTCTCCTTTGATCTGTGCATGTCTGTGTCCTAACCTCCTCTTTTTTTAAAAAAAATTTTGTTGAAGTATAGTTGATTTACAATGTTGTGTTTAATTTCTGCTGTACAGCAAAGTGCTTTAGTTATACATAAATATATTCTTTTTCATATTCTTTTCCATTATGGTTTATCACAGGATATTGAATATAGTTCCCTCTAATCTAATAAGGATACTAGTCATAATGGATTGGATTAGGCCCACCTTAATGGCCTCATTTTACCTTAATCACCTCTTTAAAAATCCTACCTCCAAATATAATCAGATTCTGAGGACTTCAACATATGAATTTTGAGGGGACACAACTCAACTCATAACATATGGGGTGCAGCTCTAGGCTGGGACCCAGAAATGACTCCCAGCCTAAGGGTGCAGAACTCCCCATCCAGGGAGTCCCCAACTGTGTCACTGTCAGCAGCCCTGGCTGTAGTTTTTGGCTCCAGGAATGTACTGAGCTGCCGTCCCGGCATCAGGAAGCTGCAGCCACTGCCACATTGTTGGTTCTATAGCCAGGCAGCCTGAGCTCCAGGCACCACACCCACATTCCAGTTACAAGAAGGAGGAAGGATAAAAGGTAATGCTCCATCCTTTAAGGACGCTTCTTAGGAGCCATATGGTGCTTATACTCACATCCCATTGGCCAGAACTTAGCCTAGTAGCAAGGGAGGCTGGGAAATGTAGTTTTTCTTTCCAATAGCCACGTACACTGCTAAGAATCTGGGAGTGTATGATTAAGGAAAATGGAGGGGGGAATGGATTCTGGGGGTCAACAGCAGCCTCTGCTGCACTTCCTTAAACAGAGACTCAGGAAGGCTAAGTAATGTATATACAACATAGGCAGCCAGCAGTGGCCAAGGTCCTCCAGTGCCTGAGCCCTTGACCCACGAGAATTTATGCCTCTTCTCATTTCCTTTGAATGACTTTGTACAACTTAAACACCAGTTTCTGCACTCCTGTGGCCAAGTGTTCTCTTGTTGGTTAGAAACATGAGTTTCTGAGGGGCTTGTGTTGTAGGTGATAATACAAAAAAGAGAAAAAGAGAGGTTGGGTGTCCCAAGTGTACGTTTAATCGCATTGTAAATATTTTGTGAGGTTCAGTCACCCTTGTCTACTGGAGAAATAGATTCTTAATCTAGCCATTTACTTTCTACCCACAGCCCCCAGTCCAGTTTCTGACTTTCGAGTGACAAGTGTCAGCACAAGGGAAATTGGCTTAGCATGGAACAGCAATGACTCTAATTTCTTTGAGATAAATATCACATGGAATGAAGTTAGAGAATGTCAAACAACCACCGAACAAAGTATTGTCATTGGTGACTTATACCCTGGAACCAAGTATCGTTTTGACATATTTCCACAAGGACCAAATGGGACTAGAGGGGATTCCCAAACAGTTTACAATACAACTGGTAAGCAAATAGGTCGTATTTTCTGAGAAACAGTCATGTTTCTTAACGGAAGTCAGTATAATTTATAAATGTCAAATTTTCCAAATATTGCTTTTCTTTTAATTAAGAAAAACTTTTAAACAAATTTATAATGACAGCAATGCATATTCATTATATAAAATACAGACAAGCAAAAAGAAAAATCACATGTAAACCAACAACCAGAGATAATAACTAATAGCTTTTGATGCGTGATGTTTTAGAATTTTAAGGTGTAGAAAGGTGTGTGTGTGTGTGTGTATATATATTTTAACAAATATTAAAATCCTGTACATGTGTTATCTGCTTTTTTCATTTCAAGTTTATTGTGACTATTCTTCCCTATTAGCATAAATATTTCTGCAGGATAATTTTTTTTCTTTATTAAACATCTTTATTGGAGTATAATTGCTTTACAATGGTGTGTTAATTCTGCTTTATGACAAAGTGAATCAGTTATACATATACATATGTCCCCATATCTCTTCCCTCTTGCGTCTCCCTCCCTCCCACCCTCCCTATCCCACCCCTGTAGGTGGTCACAAAGCACCGAGCTGATCTCCCTGTGCTATGTGGCTGATTCCCACTAGCTATCTATTTTACATTTGGTAGTGTATATATGTCCATGCCACTCTCTCACTTTGTCCCAGGTTACCCTTCCCCCTCCCCGTATCCTCAAGTCCATTCTCTACTAGGTCTGTGTCTTTGTTCCCATCTTGCCCCTAGGTTCTTCATGACCATTTTTTTTTCTTAGATTCCATATATCTGTGTTAGCATATGGTATTTGTTTTTCTCTTTCTGACGTACTTCACTCTGTATGACAGACTCTAGGTCCATCCACCTCATTACAAATAGCCAATTTTGTTTCCTTTTATGGCTGAGTAATATTCCATTGTATATATGTGCCACATCTTCTTTATCCATTCATCTGTTCATGGACACTTAGTTGCTTCCATGTCCTGGCTATTGTACATAGAGCTGCAATGAATATTTTGGTACTGACTCATTTTGAATTATGGTTTTCTCAGAGTACATGCCCAGTAGTGGGATTGCTGGGGCGTATGGTAGTTCCATTTTTAGTTTTTAAGGGAACCTCCATACTGTTCTCCATAATGGTTGTATGAATTTACATTCCCAGCAACAGTGCAAGAGGGTTCCCTTTTCTCCACACCCTCTCCAGCAATTATTGTCTGTAGATTTTTTGATGATGGCCATTCTGACCAGTGTGAGGTGATATCTCATTGTAGTTTTGATTTGCATTTCTCTAATGATTAATGATGTTGAGCATTCTTTCATGTGTTTGTTGGCAATCTGTATGTCTTCTTTGGAGAAATGTCTATTTAGGTCTTCTGCCCATTTTTGGATGGGGTTGTTTGTTTTTTTGATACTGAGCTGCGTGAGCTGCTTGTAAATTTTGGAGTTTGGTCCTTTGTCAGTTGCTTCGTTTGCAAATATTTTCTCCCATTCTGAGTGTTGTCTTTTCATCTTGTTTATGGTTTCCTTTGCTGTGCAAAAGCTTTTCCGTTTCATTAGGTCCCATTTGTTTATTTTTGTTTTTATTTCCGTTTCTCTGGGAGGTGGGTCAAAAGGATCTTGCTGTGATTTATGTCATAGAGTGTTCTGCCTATGTTTTCCTCTAAGAGTTTGATAGTTTCTGGCCTTACATTTAGGTCTTTAATCCATTTTGAGTTTATTTTTGTGTATGGTGTTAGGGAGTGTTCTAATTTCATTCTTTTACATGTAGCTGTCCAGTTTTCCCAACACCACTTATTGAAGAGGCTGTCTTTTCTCCACTGTATATTCTTGCCTCCTTTATCAAAGATAAGGTGACCATATATGCGTGGGTTTATCTCTGGGCTTTCTATCCTGTTCCATTGCTCTATATTTCTGTTTTTGTGCCAGTACCATACTGTCTTGATTACTGTTGCTTTGTCTGAGGTCAGGGAGCCTGATTCCTACAGCTCCGTTTTTCTTTCTCAGGAGTGCTTTGGCTATTCGGGGTCTTTTGTGTTTCCATACAAATTGTGAAATTTTTTGTTCTAGCTCTGTGAAAAATGCCATTGGTAGTTTGATAGGGATTGCATTGAATCTGTAGATTGCTTTGGGTAGTAGAGTCATTTTCACAATGTTGATTCTTCCAATCCAAGAACATGGTATATCTCTCCATCTATATGTATCATCTTTTATTTCCTTCATCAGTGTCTTATAATTTTCTACATACAGGTCTTTTGTCTCCTTAGGTAGGTTTATTCCTAGATATTTTATTCTTTTTGTTGCAATGGTAAATGGGAGTGTTTTCTTTTTTTTTTTTTGCGGTACGCGGGCCTCTCACTGTTGTGGCCTCTCCCGTTGCGGAGCACAGGCTCCGGATGCGCAGGCTCAGCGGCCATGGCTCACGGGCCCAGCCGCTCCGCGGCATGTGGGATCCTCCCGGACCGGGGCATGAACCCATGTCCCCTGCATCGGCAGGCAGATTCTTAACCACTGCGCCACCAGGGAAGCCCGGGAGTGTTTTCTTGATTTCACTTTCAGATTTTTCATCATTAGTGTATAGGAATGCCAGAGATTTCTGTGCATTAATTTTGTATCCTGCTACTTTACCAAATTCATTGATTAGCTCTAGTAGTTTTCTGGTGGTATCTTTAGGATTCTCTATGTATAGTATCATGTCATCTGCAGACAGTGACAGCTTTACTTCTTCTTTTCCGATTTCGATTCCTTTTATTTCTTTTTCTTCTCTGACTGCTGTGGCTAAAACTTCCAAAACTATGTTGAATAATAGTGGTGAGAGTGGGCAACCTTGTCTTGTTCCTGATCCTAGTGGAAATGGTTTCAGTTTTTCACCATTGAGGATGATGTTGGCTGTGGGTTTGTCATATATGGCCTTTATTATGTTGAGGAAAGTTCCCTCTATGCCTCCTTTCTGGAGGGTTTTTTTTTTTTATCATAAATGGGTATTGAATTTTGTCGAAAGCGTTCTCTACATCTATTGAGATTATCATATGGTTTTTCTCTTTCTATTTGTTAATATGGTTTATCACACTGATTGATTTGCGTATATTGAAGAATTCTTGCATCCCTGGGATAAACCCCACTAGATCATGGTGTGTGATCCTTTTTATGTGCTGTTAGGTTCTGTTTACTAATATTTTGTTGAGGATTTTTGCATCTATGTTCATCAGTGATATTGGCCTGGAGTTTTCTTTCTTTGTGACATCTTTGTCTGGTTTTGGTGTCAGGGTGATGGTGGCCTTGTAGAATGAGTTTGGGAGTGTTCCTCCTTCTGCTGTATTTTGGAAGAGTTTGAGAAGGATAGGTGTTAGCTCTTCTCTAAATGTTTAATAGCATTCGCCTTTGAAGCCATCTGGTCCTGGGCTTTTGTTTGTTGGAAGATTTTTAATCACAGTTTGAATTTCAGTGCTTGTGATTGGTCTGTTCATATTTTCTATTTCTTCCTGGTTCAGTCTCAGAAGGTTGTGCATTTCTAAGAATTTGTCCATTTCTTCCAGGTTGTCCATTTTATTGGCATAGAGTTGCTTGTAGTAATCTCTCATGATCCTTTATATTTCTGCAGTGTCCGTTGTTACTTCTCCTTTTTCATTTCTAATTCTATTGATTTGTGTCTTCTCCCTTTTTTTCTTGATGAGTCTGGCTAATGGTTTATCAATTTTGTTTATCTTCTCAAAGAACCAGCTTTTAGTTTTATTGATCTTTGCCATCATTTCCTTCATTTCTTCTTTTGTTGTTTGTTTGTTTGTTTTTTGCGGTACGCGGGCCTCTCACTGTTATGCCCTCTCCTGTTGCGGAGCACAGGCTCTGAACGTGCAGGCTTGGCGGCCACGGCTCACGGGCCCAGCCACTCTGCGGCATGTGGGATCTTCCCGGACTGGGGCACGAACACGTGTCCCCCTGCATCGGCAGGCGGACTCTCTACCACTGCGCCACCAGGGAAGCCCCGTTTCCTTAATTTCTTTTTCATTTATTTCTGATCTGATCTTTATGATTTCTTTCCTTCTCTGCAGGATAATTTTAATACCTGCCTGGCATTCCATTGTCTAAATCAGGAGTCAGCAGGTAAAAATGGCCCATGGGCCAAATCTGGCCCACTGCCTGTTTTTTTATAGAGTGTAAGTTTTATTGGAACACAACCATGCTCATTTCTTTATATAAAGTCTATGGCTTCTTTTGTGCTAGAAATGAATAGTTGCCACAGAGAATAAATGGCCTGCAAAACCTAAAATATTCATTCTGTGGTCCATATAGAAAAAGTTCGCTGACCCCTTGGTTAGATCAGTGGTTCTCAAAGTGTGGTCCAGGGATCTCTGGGAGTCCCCTAGATTCTTTCAAGGGGGGTCTGTAAGGTATTATTATTATTTTTAAAAATTTATTTATTTTATTTATTTATTTTTGGCTGAGTGGGGTTTCTGTTGCTGCTTGCGGGCTTTCTCTAGTTGTGGTGATCAGGGGCTACTCTTTGTTGCGGTGTGAGGGCTTCTCATTGCAGTGGCTTCTCTTGTTGTGGAGCACGGACTCTAGGCACATGGGCTTCAGTAGTGTGGCTCTCGGGCTCTAGAGCGCAGGCTCAGTAGTTGTGGCGCACGGGCTTAGTTGCTCTGTGGCATGTGGGATCTTCCCGGACCAGGGCTTGAACCTGTGTCACCTGCACTGGGAGGCAGATTCTTAACCACTGAACCACCAGGGAAGCCCTGTGAAGTATTATTATCATAATAATATTGGAATGCTATTTGGCTTCTTCACTCTCATTCTCTCATGATGAGTGTACAGTGGAGTTTTCTAGATGCTCTGTGACATGGGATGAAATCATTTTTTCTGTTGGCTAATGGAATGCATGCTCGTGTATTCTTATGTTTTATATATTTTCCTCATTAAAATTTTTCTATTACAGCATACATAAATATAACCTAAATAAATAAAAATTCTCTGAGAGCCTTAATAAGTTTTAAGAAGATAAAGGGGTCCTGAAACCCTAAAGTTTATAAATATTTAACTACTCCCTATTGTTGGGCAGGTAGATTATTTATAGTCTTTCATAAACAACATTGTGATACAGTAGTTCTGTTAGTTCTATGAGGCATATTGATATTGATAAAAATATTTCATGAAAACTATTGCTCATTATTGTTTTTAAATTTTGAAATGAAATTTTTGGGAAAGCTTAGAAAACATACAGTATTCCTTGATCTTTGATTGCAAGAGAATTGAAATCTTTTCCACAGAAGGGAGGAATAAAGAAATGAGACTGATTCCTTGAGCCATGTGTGAAGTCATTTGGACTCTTGAGATTCTTCTTGTGTAGGTTTCTTCAACTCTGTTGGTTGGGTTAAGCACTGATAGCTACTAGGAAGATCTGCTTCCAAAATATGGGAACTGCTAAAATGCATCCCTCAGATGAAGTGCAGTAATTCCTTTTCAAGTCTGAATTTCAGATTAGACTTTTGAGGTAGGGTCATAGTATCAACATATATTTTTTTCTTTCTTTTTGAGAATGTTGCTAATGGTAAAGACATCACCATTGTGGGGTCCCTTTGATATCGTATGACTTGCCAACGACCAGAATTTAATGTAATAATAACATAATGTACTAGGGGTCTACAAATGGCTGGGCTGTCATCCTGTATTTAAACATTTTGAACACAACTCCATGAGGTAGGGACTATTATCATCTCTATTTTATAGAGTAGGAAATGGGGACTCTGTGAACTTAAGTAACTGGCCCAGGGTGACAAGGTAGTGAACTGGCCTCTGTCTGACTTTGAAGACTGAGGTCTTAACCAGAGTGTGGACTGTACTTTGATATGGTGCAGCTGCAAAAGTAATTTAAGTCTATTCATAAGGAGAAGGCATCTCTTGTACTATTGCCTATAATTGTCCGGTTGAATGGAAATCAAGAAGAGCTGTGATAAGGCACTAGACTCTTAGGGTATTACCATTCTATTATTGACCAATGTTCATTATTATTGGGGAGAATAAATGTAACAGCATTAAAGGCAATTTTGAAAAAGGGAAACAAATACCGTATGACCCAGCAATTCCACTCCTACATGTATATATATTTCCAAAAGAATTGAAAGCAGGGCCTTGAACAGTTATCTCTACACCAATGTTCATAGGAGCATGATTCACAATAGCTAAAAGGTGGAGGCAACCAAGTGTCCATCAACAGAGGAATGGATAGACAAAATGTGGTATATTCGTACGATAGAATATTATTTAGCCATAAAAAGGAACAAAGTACTGAGACATGCTATAGTGTGGATAAATCTTGAAAACATTATGCTAAGTGCAAAAAGCTGGACACAGAAGGACAACTACCGTATGAATCCACTTATATGAGATGCCTAGAATAGGCATGTTCACAGAGACAGACGGTAGAAGAGAGGGGCTGGGAAGAGGGAGGAATGAGGGTTGTTGTTTCATGGGAGCAGAGTTCGTGTTGGGGATGATGAAATGTTTTGGGTACAGATGATGGTGATGGTGACACAACATTGTGAATGTATTTAATGCTACTGAGTTGTACACTTAAAATGGTTAAAATGATA
This sequence comes from Mesoplodon bidens, assembly GCF_964165515.1. NCBI lineage: Eukaryota > Metazoa > Chordata > Mammalia > Artiodactyla > Ziphiidae > Mesoplodon > Mesoplodon bidens. Next base: position 103,950,174 of record NC_138164.1, read on the forward strand.
AATATTATGTTGTGTGTATTTTACTACCACAAAAAGGCAGGGAAACAAAAATAACTCCACTTTTCTAACCCAACTGAATTCCTTTTCTATCTGTGTCCATGATCATATGTTTAGTTTATATCACCGTAATTATTATATGAATTATTTTATTTTGTATTTGAACTTTTTCTTTTAACTCCATATATATCATAACTTCCCTCCTGTAGTTGTTATGGTTTTCATATTTGTTGTTTTTTTTTTTTTTTTTTGCGGTACGCGGGCCTCTCACTGTTGTGGCCTCTCCCGTTGTGGAGCACAGGCTCCGGATGCGCAGGCTCAGCGGCCATGGCTCACGGGCCCAGCCGCTCCGCGGCATGCGGGATCCTCCCGGACCGGGACACAAACCCGTGTCCCCTGCATCGGCAGGTGGACTCTCAACCACTGCGCCACCAGGGAAGCCCGGTTTTCATGTTTTTAGTGGCTGCAGACTATTTCATCTTGTAGCCAGATCACAATGTATGTATAGCCCTTCCCTTTTTATGGAATATTTAGGTTGTTTCTACTATTTTTATGTTTATAGGAAACTGCTGGCTTTCATGGTCTTCTTTCTGTGGAATCCCTTTAACATCAGGAATCCGGTGGTAGGGAAAGAAGATTCTCAGTTACTTTCCTTTAAGGAGAACCTACTTAAAAATTAATTTTTGAGCAGATAGTACATGCATGTGGTACAAAATTTTAAAAACTACAAAGGGTTTTACAGTGAAAATGTTCCCCTCTTTTGTCCCCTATCTACTCAACTTGCCTCTTTAGAGGTGACCTTGGTTACTGGGTAAAGAGAGAAAAGTTTTGTAAGCAAGGGCAGGAAAGAGGTCCTGTTATCTAGTTGTTTCCGGGATCTGTGCATTCATATTGCAGCTGGTTCAGTGTGTAGAGGTGAGATGATCCGAATACAGAACCCAGAGGACTCACTGGGTGATATCAGTTCTGACTCCCAGCTCTGAGCATGGAGGGCATGTGCGCTTTTTCCCTTCGTCACTCCAGCCTCAAATACTCCCACTCAGTGTCAACTCTATTTCAGTTTTTCTCTTCAGTATGTCTGTCTATGTTATAGAAAGATGTTTTCTTTTGAGGGAACGAATTAAAAAAACTACTTATTGAGATATAGTACACATACTGAAAAGCACACACATCCTGAGTACATAGTTTGATGAATCTTCACAAACAGCACCCATCTGGTCCCTAGCACTCAGATCAAGAAACTGACCATGATTTCCACTCCAGAAGACCCCCGAAGGGGGCATCTCTATGCCAAAAGCAAAAGACCAGAAAACTGATAGGATAAGCTGGTAAGTTCATCTGTGTTACAGAAGAGCCAAAATTCTTGAAAGAACTGAGTGTGTGTGTTTCTCCCCTAAGTTTTAGAGTTTGCCCTACGTGAACTTATTTGAGGGTTTGATGGCCAAAGAGCAAGTTCTCTTGTCAGACTCTTTGGAATAAAGCTGGACGTTATGATGGTCATTAATAGACTTCCTTTTTTCTTCCTTTCCTCTGACCAGACCTCGGTGCAGTGTTTGATATCCGTGTGGTCAATGTCACCACAACCGACATGCAGTTGGCGTGGCGGAATACAGACAATGTTACTGGGTACATCTACTGTGTAGTGATACAGTCTGAGCACAGCTCTAACCAGACAAATAGTTCTCATGAAGCCATCACTCTCGGGGGCCTGATCCCGGGCACCTTATATAACATCACAATCTTCCCAGAAATGAACGGTTGCTCAGGGAATTCCAGCTCCACCGCACAGTACACACGTAAGTGTCTTCGAACACCCTCCTAAGGGAGTATTCTCCCTTTCACTTGGAGGATGGGAAGTAAGCATTGGTTAAATGATGGAATAAGAGGCTCTTGTGTTTCTGGGCTCCAGGTAGAATGTGAAACTGTGTAAGCTGGAAACATCGGCCTCAGCAAATGTTCTTCTGTGCTCTTAGGGCACTTGGTGCTGAGCCATATGAACTTTGAATTGTCTTCTGAAGCAGAAAGGGATCCCATAAGCATGGAAAACATGACTATTCATTCTCTAGTCTGGAATACAGACTAGAGGAGGGTCACCCTGTCATGTTGGCATTGGAAGCTGCAGCCCAAATGAGGCGCTTTGCATGCAAAAGTGAGGGAACTACTTTGGTAATATTTGACCTAAGTATATGGTAGAAATGGTAGTTTATAATGTCTTTTTCATATGTTTTTCTCTTTCGTTAATCATATTTCAAAAACAGATAGAAATTACATCTTGAAAATATATTTCAGTTAAAGTATTAAGAGAAGCCTGAAAAACTTTCATTCTTTTGAGATTTAATCTGTATAATTATTTTCTGAATGTCGTTTTTGGGAAGCGTTCCATCTTTCGAGTCCAGCAAATATTAGCTTTATTTATTCTTTCCCAAAAGGAGCCAGACTATTTTTATTTTTTATTAAATTAAATTTAATGAATTTTCTGGCTAATTTTACATGCAAATAATAAAATGGTTCATGCTAATCCATGCTTTTTTTTTAAAAAAAAAAAACTAAGGGCCCAGCAATGTGTCCAACATTGAAGTAAGGACCAACACCACAGCAGCAACCTTAAACTGGCAGAACTTTGATGAAGCCTCTTTGAGGTACACCTACCGCCTTCTAATTGAGCAGGATGGAAATTCCAGCAAAGCCACACAAATAGTCACAGACATTGGCATCACCTATGCTACAGTCACCGAGTTAACACCTGGCTCCTCATACACCGTAGAGATCTTCACACAGGTGGGGAATGTCACCGAGTCACTGGTACCTGGCTGGCAGTCATTCTGTACAGGTGAGTAGTCCCCCGTGCCTCTTGGACTCCTTCTTGTGTGATGCTGGTCTTGCACATAGGTTCTTGAAATAAACTCTAGTTGATTAGCTTTTGTGTGGTGTGTGATAATAGACCCTAAGCTCTCTGAGCATCCTATTAGCTTATTAGTGCTATCTTGCTACCCGCATCATTTATTCATTCAACAGATATGTATTGAGCATTTACTATATGCCAGGCACTGTTAAAGGACACAGACAAGTCCCTGCCTTTCTGGAACTTTTATTCTGGTAGGGAAGACATAATAAACAAGATAAATAGGTTATTAGCTGATGATTACTAAGGAGGGGGGAATAAACAAGGATGGGGGAAATGAGATGTTTATCTTGGGAAGGCTTCATTGAAAAGGTGACTTTTGAGCAAAGACTTGAAGGGTGTAAAGCAGGCCATGTGAATGTTGGGGCGTAGAGCATTACAGGCAGAGGGGCAGCCAGTGCTGGGGTGCCGAGCCTGGAGCGTGCCTGCTGTATTGAAGAAAGAGCAGGAGGTCAGGGTGGCAGAGGTGGATCCATGGGAGCAAGAGGGGGAGGGGTAGGAGGTGAGGCCCAAGATGCAAGAGGTGATGGGCCAGGGCATGGATGATGTCCGGGCTTGTAGTTCATAGTTCGGCTTTTACGCTGAAGAAGACGGAAAGGATATTGTTCAAATGGATGCTCAAGCTTTTTTGCCTTTCTTGATCCTGAATGTCTCGATGCAAAAGGTGTGATCTTTTAAAGGGAAGACGAGCCCTGTGTTTAACTGAGGGAACTTTCAGAGAGTAATCCGGGGAATGTTTTGTGGATGGCTGTGAGTACTTCTGCTGACAGTTTTGATCATGGGGCCTTTATCACCTCTGTATCTGTGTAGCACCCTACTCCCTACCCTCTTTGCACATGCTTCCTCTCTTCCTTAGACCAAACCATTCAAATGTGTTTAGGCTGATTTGGAAGGGGAACAGGGGTCTCATCGGATCAGCCTCCCTGGTAGTGTAGGAGCTGGAACCCTGATGACCTCTGAGTTTTCACATGGAGTGGCTAAAGGGATCCCTGCAGCTTTGAGTCCCTTCTGCTAACTCAGGCTCCATTCACAGGGTCTAGACTCTGATCTTTGGTATTGGGGTAGCTTCCATGGCTAATGTTTGTCTTAGCTACAATTATTGTAGCCTATAGCAAAAGAAAGATATCTGTGAGCATTTATGAGTGGGGGTGGATGGGACAGGAACAGTGGGAGTAGGTATGCATTGGGCAGGTTACCTTTCCAGGCCTCAGGTGGAGAATGTGGGCATTGCACTAGGTGACTCTTTAGAACTTCTCCTGCTTTAAAACACTGCAACATTAAAGTAATGATAATATTCCTCCCCACCCCCGGTACATTAATACAGAGTTTCCCATTTACATCAGTTTTTTGTTGGCCCTCAATAAAACACTATTGGCCCTCAGATAGGTAGAGACAAATAACACCACATTTTAGAGATGAAGAAACCGATACCGTTTACCATTGATTATTTAGCCTGTTGTATGTGTAGAAAACACGCTGGACTTGGATTTAGAAAACCTGAGATCCAGTTTTGGCTTCGCCACTGACCAGCCATGTCATCTTTAGCAAATTGCTTAATCTCTCTAAGCCTCAGTTGATTCATCTGCAAAATAGGACAATATTAACCCTGCCTGTTCCAGAAAGATTGTCAAGTGGGCCCCAAAATGAGGTGACGCAGGCGAAGAAGTTGCTACCGCCTCCACTGTATTGTCGCTACCTCTCATGGAGCCCTGTGCTCTTCCAGCCTGGACCCTGACAGCCACTGTTTCATTTAATCCTCAGACAGTCCTGCGGTTGAGGCTCAGAACAGTTGGGGGACTGACCCAAGGTCACACAGTCCACTAAGGCCCTGTTTAAGGTCAGCCTCTGCCTCTTCTGTCATGCCCCATGGCTGTCTCCTCATCACCAACGGGCCAGGAACCTCCTGCTCCCCAAGTTTCAGTGTTTGCAAAGGCAAAGGTCCAAGAATCGGGCTTCCCTGGTGGCGCAGTGGTTGAGAGTCCGCCTGCCGATGCAGGGGACACGGGTTCATGCCCTGGTCCGGGAAGATCCCACGTGCCGCGGAGTGGCTGGGCCTGTAAGCCATGGCCACTGAGCCTGCACGTCCGGAGCCTGTGCTCCGCAATGGGAGAGGCCACAACAGTGAGAGGCCCACATACTGCAAAAAAAAAAAAAAAGTCCAAGAATCTCATGATGTGCTGTTCTTGCCTTGCAGACCCTGCACCAGTAACCTCCTTCCACTGTGAAGTGGTCCCCAAAGAGCCAACCTTGGTCCTCAAGTGGGCCTGCCCTTTCGGCACCAACACAGGCTTCGAGCTGGAGGTCAGGCACGGAGACTGGGAAAATATGACGAACCTGGAGAGCTGCTCCTCGGAGAACGGCTCTGAGTACAGGACGGAAGTCACATATTTGAATTTTTCTACCTTGTACAACATCAGCATCATTGCCCGGTCCTGTGACAAGATGGCACTGCCCACCCAAAACACCTGCCTCACTGGCATCACAGGTGGGCTTCAGGGAGGGCAGGGTGGCCAGGTGACATTGTGGTCACCTTGGAAAGCTGACCCAGAGGGTCTGCAAGTGTGGCCTAGAAACCTGTTTCTAAAAAAAGTTTATCCAAAAATATTTGTTTTTGTTGGCACGGACTGTTAACCCAATTCTATAGAAATCTAGTCTATATATTCTATAGAATCTATATAATCTATAGAAATCTAGTGAGAGGGAATTTTTTACATTCCAAAAGTTTCCTTCGTTTTACAGAATAATTTGTTGCCACCTTTTCTTTTAAGTAAGTTCCCCTAAAATGTTCAAATATACACGAAAGCAAAGGACAGTATAATGGGATCCACGTACCCATCATCACTCAGTTAGTTGAACATTTGTGAGCATTTGACCAATCTGGTTTCATTTATATCCCCTCCTCCCTTATTGGACTTCTTTGAGACCAGTCCTGGTTATTCTATAGTTTTATTCATAAGTTTTTCAGTGTGTATTGCTGCAAGACAGGGACTCCTTTTCCCTTTCTTTCAAACATAGCCACATTACTATTGCCATTACCCTTAAAAATTTAACAATACTTTTTTTTTTTTTGACCATGCTGCGTGGCTTACAAGATCTCAGTTCCCCGACCAGGGATTGAACCTGGGCCACAGCAGTGAAAGCCCAGAATCCTAACTACTAGGCCACCAGGGAACTCTCAACAATCCTTTTTTTCTTTTTACTATTATCAGATAGATATTCAGTCAAGATTCATATTTCCCTAGAATCTGTATTAATAAGCTCCCCAGCTGTTTTGGGAAATGGGATCATTCACGAGAGATCCCCCTAGTTAATCTTTTCATGACTACCTTTTATTTTGAACTTGGAAAAAATTACTTCTTTGCTTTTTTTTTTTAATTGAGATATGGTTGATTTACAATATTATTAGTTTCAGGTGTACAACATAGTGATTCACGATTTTTATAGATTATACTGCATTTAAAGTTATTATGCGATATTGGCTGTATTCCCTGTGCTGTACAGTATATCTTTGTCACTTATTTATTTCATACATAGTAGTTTGTACCTCTTAATCCCCTACCCCTGTCTTGCCCCTCCCCACTCCCCTCTCCCCACTGATAACCACCAGTTTGTTTTCTTCATCTATGAGTCTGTATCTGTTTTGTTATATTCGTTCTTTGTTTCATTTTTATTTATCTTTCGCTCCCTGTGTCTTTGCCAAAATTATGTCTTAGGTCAACCTGGTGGAGTTGGTTTTGCTTTGTGCTTTTTGAATCCTGGATATGCTATTTCCTTTAGGGTATCAAAATGTTTCCAAACAATTTCTAAAGAATTGGTGGTTGGGGCCTCCCTGGTGGCGCAGTGGTTGAGAGTCCGCCTGCCGATGCAGGGGATACGGGTTCGTGCCCCGGTCCGGGAGGATCCCATATGCCGCGGAGCGGCTGGGCCCGTGAGCCATGGCCGCTGAGCCTGCGCATCCGGAGCCTGTGCTCCGCAACGGGAGAGGCCACAACAGTGAGAGGCCCGCATACCGCAAAAAAAAAAAAAAAAAAAAAAAAAAAGAATTGGTGGTTGAAATAGTAAGAAGAAAAGGCTTCTTACTTCAGGGACACTGACTTGGAAAATGGCTGAGGGATTCTACTGACAGAGCCTTGGACTTAGGCAGACCTGGGTTTGATTGTAAAGTCTACCTTTTACTAGCTGTGTGATCTCAGAAAAGCTGCTTAACCTCTCTGAGCCTTGTTTTTCTTAGTTGTAAAAAAGGGGAAATAATACCTACCTTCCAGGACTGTTAATACAAATTAGATGAGGTAGTGTAGGTGGAAGATCACTTCAGAGCTGCCATGTATGGCTAGTCAAGTTGTGCACTGCATAGTTCCACGGGACACCATTCATATAGTCTACTATGCGCGTGGGACTCCTTGGAGTTGTGTAGTACACAGCTATATAGGATGGCCCTGGGTCACAATCCTTTGTGTTTCTGCAGCACCCTACAGTGTAATAGAAACAGTGAACCTTGTTGGGTACTTTTTTGTAGTTCTCTGTTTTATGATGTCATCTCAGTGGGTATAAGCCACTGAGGAACATAAGCCATATCTGATCCGGTATCTCCAGGGCTGAGCACAGTACCTAGTGAAGGGAAGGAGCTTGTTAGAGTTAGTTGTTTCTGAAGCTGAGCAGTGCGTGGTAGGGTTAGATAATGACCACTCAGCATTTAGTCCAGTGATTCTCTCACTTTTTAATCTGTAGCTCCCTTTCCTCAGATGAATTTTTATGTACAAATTTAGCATGCTTGTTAAAAGTACAACTTTGACCCTTTTTTATTTAACATAAAAGTGGAGCTGCATTTTCTCTGAGAGAGGCAGGAAGTGCTGGTGGGATGGGTAAACCGGGGAGAGTTGGAGCGATGGTCTTTTAGCCAACACTTGTTGATAGATTACTGTGTGCCTGGGTAAGGGACACTATGGTGGGCATGGCCGGCAAGGTCCCTCGAGTGTAGGACTGAGATAAGCAGTGAGAAGGAAAGGATTTCCAGGCTTTGAGGTGGGTGGAGCTGTCTTGGGGCAGGGAGCTGGGGGCTCCTCGCTGGCCTGCTAAAAGGCATAGAGCTGTGGATGGGGTGGGAGCTGGTGCTAGGAAGTGTCTGTTGAGGCAGTTGGCACTTAGACGTTGGACAGCGCCTCCAAGTGGCCACTGCGGTCAGTTACTTGAGAGGTTGCTGAAGGATGGTTTAAAGCTGTGCCTTCCAATAGAAAATCACGTGAGCCTCCTGTATAATAAACACTTTTCTAGGAGCCACATTAAGAAACTGTAAAAAGGAGCGGCTGGAAATTCCCTGGCGGTTCAGTGGTTAGAACTCTGTGCTTTCACTTCCAGGGGCCCGGGTTCGATCCCTGGTTGGGGAACTAAGATCCCACAAGCTGCCTGGCATGGCCAGGGGAAAAAAAAAAAAAAAAAAAAGGAGGAGCTGAAATGAGTTTTGATCACATTTTATTTAACTCAGTATATTAAAAGTATTATCATTGCAACATGTAATTTGTATAAAGTGAGTTATTAATGAGATATTTTATGTCCAAACTTGGGCCTGTCACCTTTCAAGTGCTCAATGTGGTTAGTGGCTGCCGTATTGGACAGCATACATTTGGAGCATTGTGTTATGGTCTTTTTTTTTTTTTTTGAGTTCAGTTTTCTCAGTCTCCCTGAATCTTGGTTATAATAACAGAAACGCTCAAACTGTATGTGGGAGACCAATTTAGGTAGAGTGTGTGTGGAGAGAGATCATCTTTTTTTTTTTTTTTTTTGCGGTACGCGGGCCTCTCACTGTTGTGGCCTCTCCCGTTGCGGAGCACAGGCTCCGGACGCGCAGGCTCAGCGGCCATGGCTCACGGGACGAGCCGCTCCGCGGTATGTGGGATCCTCCCGGACTGGGGCACGAACCCGTGTCCCCTGCATCGGTAGGCGGACTCTCAACCACTGCGCCACCAGAGAAGCCCTTGTGTTCATTTAGAGAGTGGCTTCACAAGCTTAGCTTGGGAAGGCGAGGCACAAGATCATGGAGGCCACTCACGGAATGTTCCCGTGTGGGCTTTTCTGGTTTCCGGGAAGAGGGTCAGTTGGATTTCTCTAGGCAGAGTTTTAAACCTACCCCAGCAAAAAACGAGGACTTTGGTGTGAAGGATGCAGAGCTGGAATGCAGCCAGGTCTCAGGAGAAAGTATGTTCTCTCCATGTCTTCTTTGCTTCCTTCTGGGTAACTATCTGCTTCATCACTGTTCTCTGACCAACCCATCCTGGGGCCAAGTCCATGTGCTGGCAGATGTCTGCCTTCAGCTCCCAAGTTCCCACCTGGGAGTTCCACCCACACAGTCTCCGTCTTGTTCTCCTTCCTCTGCCCCCATTCTCAAAATAAGGACTCTGGGCTCTCTGGGTCAGGAGGGACTGGGGGAAGATAGAAAAGGCACGTTATCTTCTACAAACAAGGCTGCCAGGAGGCCACCCTGGCAATGTGGCTGGACCCACTGAAGGGGTCATTGTCAGCTAGGCAGGCTCCCCCAGGACTTGCCATCTTTGTTCCCCACCAGTTCCCATCCCTGCCCTTTGCTTCTGGATTTGCTTTGCATGAGCCCAGCACACAGCTTCCAGAGCAAGAGCAGAACTTGAGTGGGGCACTGCAGCAAATCCTCTCCTTAATCATTGTGTTCCTTCTTTGGTTTTAAATGTTGGGTGATGGTGTTTTGTTTTGTTCTGTTTCAGACCCTCCTTCTCCAGATGGATCCCCTAACATTACATCTGTCAGTCACAATTCTGTGAAGGTCAAATTCAGTGGGTTTGAAGCCAGCCACGGACCCATCAAAGCCTACGCTCTCATTCTCACCACTGGGGACGGTAAGGAGGGGTCATTATGGGTTAAACAGCCAGTGGGTGATGGCGTGACGGGGTGCCATTTTTGTGCCCACTGAAACGCATTCATGAGACAAACACACGTCTGGTTTTATACTGCGACCCACGCTTTGGCACTCACCCCGGGGTGGGTGGGTGTAAGCCGTTTGCCTGATGAGCTAGGTCAGAGGTTGACAGGCTTAGTGTAAAGGGCCAGATAGCAAACATTCTAAGTTTTGCAGGCCCTACAGTCTCCTTCTCAGCTATTCAACTTTGCCGTTGTAGTGTGAAAGCAGCCATAGAAGATACAGAAAGAGTCAGTATGACTATTCCAGTATGTACCAAAAGGGGTGGCTGGCTGGATTTGGCCCATGGCCATGACTTGCTTACCTCTGATATACGTTTTTCATCTCTTTTGCAGCACAGGGTCTTTTAGGTGGCAGAATATTAGTTTTAAACAAGTTTATCACACACACAGACACACACACACACATATGAACACGCACACACAAATCATCCTCAAAGGGTGACTTTCTCTTGGAAGAAAAAAGGAAAAGATTTGCATTTGTAGTGGGAACTTGCAAAGAGCATTGTCATAGCTGAGAGAGGAGGTGGATTAAATGCTGCTTTTCCTTAAAGGGCTCCATTACATTCCCTGGAAGTGAGACGGGAATGATTTGAGGGTGTCTTTGTTAGCTGTGTGTGGGTGCTTTGCCCAAGGTCTGGGTTTAAAGCAGTGAGTTTTGGAAATTCCCTGGCCGTCCAGTGGTTAGGACTCGGTGCTTTCAATACCAGGGGCCTGGGTTCAATCCCCGGTCGGGGAAATAAGATGCCGCAAGCCGTGCAGGGTGGCCAAAAAAAAAAGTTCAGAGTTTTGCTGTTTTTGGTGATTCTTTAAACTAACTGTGAATTATGCAATGCCACCCTTGCCCAGTCTCACAGCCTGTGATGCTGTTCTCATCTCCCCAAAGAAACCAGAGCTCAAACACACTGTCAGGGCTGCGGGGATCCAGGAAGACAAGGGATTTGCTGCTGTTGTAAACCTGCAGCTAAATCTCAAAAAGAGACATTGAGATCTCTCTCTCTCTCTCTCTCTCTCTCTCTCTCTCTCTCTCTCTCTCTCTCTTTCTGTCTTTTGTTTTCGGTCTGTTTCAAACACCTTGTCATTTTGCTGTGAAGGTATTCAGCAAATCCCAAGCTCAGGCCTTTGCTGAACAGGGGAGATGATATTGCATACTGACCAGCCTGACCAGTACCAGCCTGTGATGGATGAGATCACACCCTCCACGTCAGGTGGTCTGGGTTAGAAATATGACTCTACCACGTAGGCAGTGCAGCTTGGGGCCCAGGTCTTTTTAGCTTTCTGTGTCTCATTTTCCCACCTGTAAAATGGGGGTGGTAAGCCTATGCGATGAGATTATTGTGGGGATTAAATGAGTTAATGTAAGTAAAGCCCTTAGAACTTAATATAGGGAAAACCTGGCAGAGAGAGCATACGTGAGAGATGGCAGCTGTCACCACCATCACCCTGGTCATTATTTAGAAACGAGGGAGACTTAAATCTCTGCAGTCACTTTCTTATGGCTTTCCTTCTGTGTGCCTTTCTTAGCTGTTCACCCGTCAGCAGATGTATTGAGATATACGTACGAAGATTTCAAAAAGGGGGCCTCGGATACTTATGTGACATACCTCATAACAACAGAAGAAAAGAGATGTTCTCAGGGCTTATCTGAAGTCTTGAAATATGAAATCAATGTTGGGAACGAGTCCACCACGCACGGCTATTACAACGGGAAGCTGGAACCTCTGGGTTCCTATCGGTAATGCCTTGTGGTTTTTGCCCTTTGGGAGCTGGGCCTCTGAGTGCAAAACTATATGTGCCTGGGCCGTCAGACACTTCTCAGCCACCCCTCTTTCCTCTTGTCACCCCACAGGGCTTCTGTGGCTGGCTTCACCAATATTACCTTCAACCCTCAAAGTGGTGGACTCATAGACGGGGCTGAGAGCTACGTGTCCTTCAGTCGCTATTCAGATGCTGTTTTCTTGCCCCAGGATCCAGGTAGAGGAGCATCTTAGCAATGCATTGACTTTTTGCTTCCAGTATCCACAGGAGCATGGGGGTCTGCACACCTCCCTGGGGCCCCCAGGAGGGTAGGAGAACCTGGTCTCTCCTCTCAGAAGCTGAGATGTCACTGGACCATCAGGACCCAGCTCAGCTTCCTCTTCTGAGGTCCCCACAGGCCCCACCCACCACACTCCCTTCTCTGAATTCCAGTTACACTTCCAATCGGCAAACACTGTTGGGTCCTTTTTTCTCAGTGTAGTCATTTGTGTGCCCATGTACCAGATACACATGTGACTTTTAGTGCATGGAACCCTTGAATATTAGGATCAGAAGGAGCCATGGGAATCATCTTGTCCAACACTCATTTTATTTTATTTTAAAAAAGTTTATTGAGAAGGGCTTCCCTGGTGGCGCAGTGGTTGAGAGTCCGCCTGCCGATGCAGGGGACACGGGTTCGTGCCCCGGTCTGGGAGGATCCCACATGCCGCGGAGCGGCTGGGCCCGTGAGCCATGGCCGCTGAGCGGGCGCGTCCGGAGCCTGTGCTCTGCAGCGGGAGAGGCCACAACAGTGAGAGGCCCGCATACCACAAAAAAAAAAAAAAAAAGTTTATTGAGAGAGGGCAGACAGCAGAAGCAAGAAGAACTACAATCCTGCAGCCTGTGGGACAAAAACCACATCCACAGAAAGAGAGACAAGATGAAAAGGCAGAGGGCTATGTACCAGATGAAGGAACAAGATAAAACCCCATAAAAACAACTAAATGAAGTGGAGATAAGCAACCTTTCAGAAAAAGAATTCAGAATAATGATAGTGAAGATGATCCAGGACCTCAGAAAAAGAATGGAGGCAAAGATCAAGAAGACGCAAGAAATGTTTAACAAAGACCTAGAAGAATTAAAGAACAAACAAACAGAGATGAACAATACAATAACTGAAATGAAAATTACACTAGAAGGAATCAATAGCAGAATAACTGAGGCAGAAGAATGGATAAGTGACCTGGAAGACAGAATGGTGGAATTCACTGCTGTGGAACAGAATAAAGAAAAAAGAATGAAAAGAAATGAAGACAGCCTAAGGGACCTCTGGGACAACATTAAATGCAACAACATTTGCATTATAGGGGTCCCAGAAGGAGAAGAGAGAGAGAAAGGACCAGAGAAAGTATTTGAAGAGATTATAGCCGAAAACTTCCCTAACATAGGAAAGGAAATAGCCACCCAAGTCCAGGAAGCGCAGAGAGTCCCATACAGGATAAACCCAAGGAGAAACATGCCAAGACACATAGTAATCAAATTGGCAAAAATTAAAAACAAAAAAAAATTATTGAAAGCAGCAAGGGAAAAATGACAAATAACATACAAGGGAACTCCCATAAGGTTAACAGCTGATTGCTCAGCAGAAACTCTACAAGCCAGAAGGGAGTGGCATGATATACTTAAAGTGATGAAAGGGAAGAACCTACAACCAAGATTACTCTACCAGGCAAGGATCTCATTCAGATTCAATGGAGAAATCAAAAGCTTTACAGACAAGCAAGAGCTAAGAGAATTCAGCACCACAAGACCAGTTCTACAAAAAATACTAAAGGAACTTCTCTAAGTGGGAAACACAAGAGAAGAAAAGACCCTACAAAAACAAACCCAAAACAATTAAGAAAATGGTCATAGGAACATTCATATTGATAATTACCTTAAACGTGAATGGGCTAAATGCTCCAACCAAAAGACACAGGCTTGCTGAATGGATACAAAAACAAGACCCATATATATGCTGTCTACAAAAAACCCACTTCAGACCTAGGGACACATTCAGACTGAAAGTGAGGGGATGGAAAAAGATATTCCATGCAAATGGAAATCAAAAGAAAGCTGGAGTAGCAATACTCACATCAGATAAAATAGACTTTAAAATAAAGAATGTTACAAGAGACAAGGAAGGACACTACATAATGATCAAGGGATCAATCCAAGAAGAAGATATAACAATTATATATGCACCCAACATAGGAGCACCTCGATACATAAGGCAACTGCTAACAGCTATAAAAGAGGAAATCAACAGTAACACTATAATAGTGGGGGACATTAACACCTCACTTACACCAATGGACAGATCATCCAAAATGCAAATAAATAAGGAAACAGAAGCTTTAAATGACACAATAGACCAGATAGATTTAATTGATATTTATAGGACATTCCATCCAAAAACAGGAGATTATACTTTCTTCTCAAGTACGCTCGGAATATTCTCGAGGATAGATTGCATCTTGGGTCACAAATTAAGCCTCAGTAAATTTAAGAAAATTGAAATCATATCAAGCATCTTTTCTGACTACAACGCCATGAGATTAGAAAAGAATTACAGGGAAAAAAACACAACCACATAGAGGCTAAACAATACGTTACTAAATATCCAAGAGATCACTGAAGAAATCAAAGAGGAAATCAAAAAATACCTAGAGACAAATGACAATGAAAACACGACGATCCAAAACCTATGGGATGCAGCAAAAGCAGTTCTAAGAGAGAAGTTTATAGCTATACAAGCCTACCTCAAGAAACAAGAAAAATCTCAAATAAAGAATCTAACGTTACACCTAAAGGAACTAGAGAAAAAAGAACAAACAAAACCCAAAGTTAGCAGAAGGAAAGAAATCATAAAGATCAGAGCGGAAATAAATGAAATAGAGACAAAGAAAACAGTAGCAAAGATCAGTAAAACTGAAACCTGGTTCTCTGAGAAGATAAAAAAAATTGATAAACCATTAGCCAGACTCATCAAGTAAAAGAGGAAGAGGACTCAAATCAATAAAATTAGAAATGAAAAAATGAGAAGTTACAACAGACACCGCAGAAATACAAAGCATCCTAGGAGACTACTACCAGCAACTCTATGCCGATAAAATGGACAACCTGGAAGAAATGGACAAATTCTTAGAAAGGTATAACCTTCCAAGATTGAACCAGGAAGAAATAGAAAATATGGACAGACCAATCACAAGTAATGAAATTGAAAAGGTGATTAAAAATCTTCCAAGAAACAAAAGTCCAGGACCAGATGGATTCACAGGTGAATTCTATCAAACATTGAGAGAAGAGCTAACACCCATCCTTCTCAAACTCTTCCAAAATATTGCAGAGGAAGGAACACTCCCAAACTCATTCTATGAGGCCACCATCACCCTGACACCAAAACCAGCCCAAGATACTACAAAAAAAATTACAGACCAATATCACTGATGAATATAGATGCAAAAATCCTCAACAAAATACTAGCTAACAGAATCCAACAACATATTAAAAGGATCATACACCATGATGAAGTGGGATTTATCCCAGGGATGCAAAGATTCTTCAATATAGACAAATCAATCAATGTGATACACCATATCAACAAATTGAAGAATAAAAACCATATGATCATCTCAATAGATGCACAAAAAGCTTTTGACCAAATTCAACAACATTTATGATAAAAACTCTCCAGAAAGTGGGCATAGAGGGAGCCTACCTCAATATAATAAAGGCCATATACGACAAACCCACAGCAAACATCATTCTCAATGGTGAAAAACTAAAAGCATTTCCTCTAAGATCAGGAAGAAGACAAGGATGTCCACTCTCGCCACTATTATTCAACATAGTTTTGGAAGTCCTAGCCACAGCAATCAGAGAAGAAAAAGAAATAAAAGGAATACAAATCGGAAAAGAAGAAGTAAAACTGTCACTGTTTGCAGGTGACATGATACTATACATAGAGAATCCTAAAGATGCCACCAGAAAACTACTAGAGCTAATCAGTGAATTTGGTAAAGTTGCAGGATGCAAAATCAATGCACAGAAATCTCTTGCATTCCTATACACTAATGATGAAAAATCTGAAAGTGAAATTAAGAAAACACTCCCATTTACCATTGCAACAAAAAGAATAAAATACCTAGGAATAAACCTACCTAGGGAGACAAAAGGCCTATATGCAGGAAACTATAAGACACTGATGAAAGAAATTAAAGATGATACCAACAGATGGAAAGATATACCATGTTCTTGGATTGGAAGAATCAATATTGTGAAAATGACTATACTATACTACCCAAAGCAATCTACAGATTCAATACAACCTCTATCAAATTACCAATGGCATTTTGTATGGAATTAGAACAAAAAATTTAAAATTTGTATGGAGACACTAAAGACCCTGAATAGCCAAAGCAATCTTGAGGGAAAAAAATGGAGCTGGAGGAATCAGACTCCTTGACTTCAGACTGTACTATAGAGCTACGGTAATCAAGACAATATGGTACTGGCACAAAAACAGAAACATAAATCAAAGGAACAAGATAGAAAGACCAGAGGTAAACCCACGCACCTATGGTCAACTAATCTATGACAAAGGAGGCAAGGATATACAATGGAGAAAAGACAGTTTCTTCAATAAGTGGTGCTGGGAAAGCTGGACAGCTACATGTAAAAGAATGAAATTAGAACACTCCCTAACACCATGCACAAAAATAAACTCAAAATGGATTAGAGACCTAAATGTAAGACCGGACACTATAAAACTCTTAGAGGAAATCATAGGAAGAACACTCTTTGACATGAATCACAGCAAGATCTTTTTTGATCCATCTCCTAGAGTAATGGAAATAAAAACAAAAATTAACAAATGGGCCCTAATGAAACTTCAAAGCTTTTGCACAGCAAAGGAAACTATAAGCAAGATGAAAAGACAACCCTCAGAATGGGAGAAAATATTTGCAAAGGAATCAACAGACAAAGGATTAATCTCCAAAATATATAAACAGCTCATGCAGCTCAATATGAAAAAAACAAACAACCCAATCCAAAAATGGGCAGAAGACCTAAATAGACATTTCTCCAAAGAAGACATACAGATGGCCAAGAAGCACATGAAAAGCTGCTCAACATCACTAATTATTAGAGAAATGCAAATCAAAAGTACAGTGAGGTATCACCTCACACCAGTTAGAATGGGCATCATCAGAAAATCTACAAAGAACAAATGCTGGAGAGGGTGTGGAGAAAAGGGAACCCTCCTACACTTGGTGGGAATGTAAATTGATACAGCCACTATGGAGAACAGTATGGAGGTTCCTTTAAAAACTAAAAAATAGAATTACCATTTGACCCAGCAATCCCACTACTGGGCATATACCCAGAGAAAACCATAATTGAAAAAGACACATGCACCCCCATGTTCATTGCAGCACTGTTTACAATAGCCAGGTCATGGAAGCAACCTAAATGTCCATCGACAGACAAATGAATAAAGAAGATGTGGTACATATATACAGTGGAATATTACTCAGCCATAGAAAGGAGCGATAGGGCTTTCCTGGTGGCGCAGTGGTTGAGAGTCCGCCTGCCGATGCAGGGGACACGGGTTTGTGTCCCGGTCCGGGAGGATCCCACATGCCGCGTAGCGGCTGGGCCCGTGAGCCATGGCCACTGAGCCTGCACGTCCGCAGCCTGTGCTCCACAACAGGAGAGGCCACAGCAGTGAGAGGCCCGCGTACCGCAAAAAAAAAAAATAGGAACGATATTGGGTCATTTGTTGAGACGTGGATGGATCTAGAGACTGTCATACAGAGTGAAGTAAGTCAGAAAGAGAAAAACAAATATCGTATATTAACGCATGTATGTGGAACCTAGTAAAATGGTACAGATGAACCGGTTTGCAGGGCAGAAAATGAGACACAGATGTAGAGAACAAACGTATGGACACCAAGCGGGGAAAGCGGCGGTGGTGGTGGTGGTGGTGGTGGTGGTGTGATGAATTGGGCGATTGGGATTGACATGTATGCACTGATGTGTATAAAATTGATGACTAATAAGAACCTGCTGTATAAAAAAATAAATAAAATAAAATTCAAAAAATTTATTGAAATACAGTTGATTTACAATGTTTTGTTAGTTTCTGGTGCACAGCAAAGTGATTCAGTTATACACATATATATTCTTTTTCATATTCTTTTCCATTATGGTTTATCACAGGATATTTTTTTTATAACAAATTTAATCAGTTATACATATACATATGTTCCCATATCCCCTCCCTTTTATCACAGGATATTGAATATAGTTCCCTGTGCTCTACAGTAGGACCTTTTTGTTTATCCATCCTATATATAATAGTTTTCATCTGCTAATCCCAAACTCCCAGACCTTCCCTCCCCCACTCTCCCTCCCCGTTGTCAACCACAAGTCTGCTCTGTGTGTCTGTTTCTATTTCATAGATAGGTTCATTTTTGTCATATTTTCGATTCCACATAAAAATGATGTCATATGGCATGTCTTCCTCGTTCTGACTGACTTCACTTTAGTATGATCTTTTCTAGTTGTCTGTGAACACCTCTTGAAGTGCCTCCTATTTGGACTTTTCCCAGGTGTCATCTGTGGGGCAGTGTTTGGATGTATCTTTGGTGCCTTGGTTATTGTGGCCGTAGGAGGCTTCCTCTTCTGGAGAAAGAAAAGGTGACTATTGCTTATGTTAACAATAATATCCTACTTTTAAAGGGAGCTTTGTATTGTGGGTAACCAGACAGTCACACAGGTGGAAGGGATAGTATAGTGAGCCCCCAGGTCCCCATCATCCAGGGTCTTCTCCGTCTGGCCAGTATTATTTCATCTCAGTCTCTGAGCTGGAAGGTTTTCTTTTATTTATTTATTTATTTATTAAAAATTTTTTTAAAGCATGTATTATTTTTAAAATACATTTATTTATTTGGTTGCACCAGGTCTTAATTGTGGCAGGGGGGCTCCTTAGTTGCGGCTTCAGGGCACCTTAGTTGCGGCATGCATGTGGGATCTAGTTTCCTGACTGGGGATCGAACCCAGGCTCCCTGCTTTGGGAGCTCAGAGTCTTAACCACTGAACCACCAGGGAAGTCCCTGTGAGCTCGAGGGTTTTAAAGCATTAGGTCATGGTAAACACTACAGCAGAAGGGGCTGCTTTCAAACAGGCGTTCTAGTTCACAAACCAGAGTGTTAAGAGGTGGCGTTTTAGAGTCAGCTAAGTTTGAACACACGCTCTGTCTCTGACTGGCGGTTAGGGAGCTTGGCTTTAATGTCTTGGATAATCTATGATATGGGGATGATAACAGTGCCTAACTCGTGCCGCTGAGGAGCATTAAATAAAAAAACGTGCTTTGACAGTATCTTATACCTCTTATGCTATTACTATCTTATCTGTACAGTTACTCTTTGGGGTAGTTAAATAGTAAAAATAGCAACTCTGTCTTGAGCACTTACTGTGTGCCTGGACTTGCGCTTTTCATGAATTCTCTCACTCATTAGGCTCTATGAGGCAGGTCTCCCAAGCCCCATTGCAGGGATGCAGAAGCTGAGTGTAGGAAGTGTGGAAATGGACTTGAACTTGGTCTTTGCTTTTCATTGCACACCCTCCTGCCTGACCATGCAGGGTGTGAAGCCTGTGTATCAGCTGGGAGTTATTCACTGTTATCGGGTGCTGCCAGCCAGGGGATTTCATCCTGGCCCAGGGTTTCTAATGCATCCTACACCTGGTCTTCTGCCACCGCCTTGCTCTCGTGGGTTGACAGGCATTAGATTCTGATTTTTTTTTCGAGGGAGGGGTCAAAAACAGCTTTATTGTTTCTTATTAAAAGAAACGTTTTACATATTTACTGCAAAAAACAGAAAAACAACAAAAAACAGAAAAGAAGGGCAAAGAAAAGAAATAATCCATAATCACACCCAAACAAAACTACTCTTAACATCGATGTGATTACAAAACTCACACAAATACACACACACATCCCCACAAACAGAATCATATTATACATATCATTTTCTGGCCTGCTTTGTTCACAAGACATTGTGGACGGCTTCAGATCGTCTTCATTTTAAGTGGCTATTGCGTATTCAGCTGTATGGAAATTATTCAACCAATTGCCTGATGTCTTCAGGTATTTTGTTTGTTTGTTTGTTTGCCACAGTTGCTTATCCTTGTGTGTAAATCTGGGCACATTCATGAGTACTCCCTTAGGCTAAATTCCAAGCTCGGTAATTGCTGGGTCAGTGGGTATGCACATTATCAATTTTGATACGTGCTGCGAAATTGCCTTCCAGAAAGTTTTTTTTCTTTTAATGCCAGCATGGGGTTTAGCCAGCAGTACAGGAGAGTGCCAGGTGCCCGACCACCTTGCCGACACTGGGTGTATTTTCTGGTTTATTACATTAACTTTATCAGAAAGGCTTTCTCAAAGCCAAAACCAAAACCAAAGCCAAACGAATAACAAACCAAGAAAACAAAAACCAGAGCACTAAATAACGAGTGTGGCTTTACGCTAGGGTGGTGCTGCTGATACATATTTACCCAGAGGAATTCCTACACATTGCTTGAGTAAGATTCTTCAATACTTTTAGATGGTATAAGAGAGAGTAACTTCACAGGCTTATACTCAGCATTTGCTGCTTAGACCATTAAGCCTAGTGTTTGTGAGCAGGATGTAATGCTGTGTATGAACTAATGCTCAGCGAAAAGGGATTTTGTAGATACACAAAGGGGACAAAGCACAGAATTAAGCTCTTTTGATCTAATGGGTCTTTTTTTTTCTTTCAAAACAGGAAAGATGCCAAGAACAATGACGTGTCCTTTTCTCAAATTAAGTAAGTCTCTAGAGTTATGCACCTTAATACATTCAGTCCCTCAATCTGTTCAGTGCCTATTTTAAGGGTTTTTGTGTTTTTTTTTTTTTATGGAAACTGCTGCCATTTTTCCCGATTGACATGTTTGGACCTAATCATCCAGAAGTTCTTATTAGCCTTGTTATTCTGCAAGGAACCTATGTTTCCTAGTCTCCTGAAGCTAGCTTCCTTGCCGTGTTGTACAATGGCAAGGGGAACCATACTTTTGCCATATAGTCTACCAACAAATATATATTTTGTGATTAAAAAAAGGTTATGAAGATCTAGGAGGAGAGAACTTGCTCAAAGTCACAAAACCAATCAGTTATATAACAGGGTCTAGAAGTCAGATTTCCTGATTCATATTTCATTGTTTTGTAAATAACATTATAGTGCCACCACCTGCCCCTGCCCGCCCGCCCGCCTATTGTACTATAGGTTTTCTTTGGGAAGATGTTTACTATCATCTCCAGAGTCATGGTTGAGTCATTTTTTTCTAACTGCTTATTTTTTTTCTTTCCTTTTCTATGATGAAGACCTAAAAAGTGAGTAAACTCTCCACTTTTAAAAAAAATAACTTGTATTTTTCTATTTTGAGTGTGAACTTGGTTGAATGCAAAAATTCCTGTTTTGTTTTCCTAGATCCAAGTTAATCAAAGTGGAGAATTTTGAGGCCTACTTTAAGAAACAGCAAGCTGACTCCAACTGTGGATTTGCGGAAGAATATGAAGTATGTGGCTATAAATATTGTGTTTTTAATTGCTCTACGTTTTTCCTGAAAGTTGGAAAACTGCCTGTTTCCGTTTTATGGTGAAGCTTTGGGTGAGAGGCAGCCCTCTTTGAGGGGAGAGAGAAGCTCTTGCATGTCCCCTGGGGGCCCCTCTGAAACCTCTTGGGGAGGATCCCTCCTTGCTTCATCCAGCTTCTGGAAGCCCCAAGCATTCTTGACTTGTGGCCATATAACCTCCACCTTCACATGTCTCCCTTGTGTGTCTGTATCTCAGTGTCTTTTCTCCTCTTATAAAGACACCAGTGATATTGCATTAAGGGCCCTGCCCTACTGCAGTATGACCTCATCTTATCTTGAGTACATCTGCAAAAGCTGTATTTTCAAATCAGATTTCATTCACAGGTACTGGGGGTTAGAACTTCTGCATATCTTTTTTTTTTTTTAATTTTTTGCTTTATAACAAATTTAATCAGTTATACATATACATATGTTTCCATATCCCCTCCCTTTTGCGTCTCCCTCCCACCCTCCCTATCCCACCCCTCCAGGCTGCATATCTATTTGAGGGACGCAATGTTACCCATAACATCTCTGCATTCCCACTTTGTTCTGTCATACTCTCTGAGTAGTATAACTAACATTTGAACACTGAATAAATGAACAACTCATATGTTCTGTTTTTAGGATCTGAAGCTTGTTGGAATTAGTCTACCTAAGTACGCAGCTGAACTGGCTGAGAATAGAGGAAAAAATCGCTATAATAATGTTCTACCCTGTAAGTTGTTTTTTCCGCATTACTTTCCCTTTTTTCCATCACTGGCATCACATCTCTAACAGTAGAGGGGAGAAGAATCCAGATACGAACTAACCACTTCCATAGCCATTCCTTAGTCACCTTCTGTGTGCTGAGCACGGTGTTTAGGCATATGCCATTGAATTCAATCCTCACAATAGCCTTATGAAATAGGTAGAATAGTCGCTTAGCAGATGAGGAAAATGAGGCACAGAGTGGCTAGGTGATTTGTCCAGAGTCACACAGATAGTCATGGCGGGACCAGACTTGGACCAGGTCTGTCAGTTTCATTCAAGGAAAAGGCCAGAGTCTGTGCTTTGAACCCCTTTATTCCCACAGCTCTTTTATTTCAGTTAGTATAGTTCTGGAATGAAAGGGAGCAGGGTGAGGGCAGGCAGGGAGTAATGCTTTCTGTTTGTCCAGACACGTCTCTGGTTGGCTGCGCACATTCCATGGCTAAATATGAATTACATTTGGGTTCATTCCTGTCTTTTTTTTTTTTTTTTTTTAATTGTCTGTTTTACTTGAAGTTGTGTTTTTCTTTCCTGGCCTGAAATGTTAACTTCTGTTTAGATTCAGGATCTTCTAGCTCCTCCCTTCTTTCTCTTCATTCCTCGCCGCCCCTCCAGCACTTATTTTGACAGCAGACATTGACTCATGCGTGTGCTGAGAGAAACACTTCTGGTTTTTTTTTTGCGGTACGCGGGCCTCTCACCGCTGCGGCCTCTCCCGTTGCGGGGCACAGGCTCCGGACGCGCAGGCCCAGCGGCCATGGCTCATGGGCCCAGCCGCTCCGCGGCACGTGGGATCTTCCCGGCCCAGGGCACGAACCCGTATCCCCTGCATCGGCAGGCGGACCCTCAACCACTGCGCCACCAGGGAAGCCCGAGAAACGCTTTTAAAACTAGGCTGTTGGGATCTGCCTCAGCTCTGTGCTTTGAGGGTTAACTCAGGATTATTGGCCTGTTCTTGTGGATGTCTGTGGAGATTTTCAGATCCAGAGTTTGGCTGTTGTTTTTTTTTTTTTTTTTTTTTTTTTGGTACGCGGGCCTCTCACCGTTGTGGCCTCTCCCGTTGCAGAGCACAGGCTCCGGACGCGCAGGCTCAGCGGCCATGGCTCACGGGCCCAGCGCTCCGCGGCATGTGGGATCTTCCCGGACCGGGGCAGGAACCCGTGTCCCCTGCATCGGCAGGCGGACTCTCAACCACTGCGCCACCAGGGGAGCCCTGGCTGTTGTTTTTATTATTGGGAAGATTTTAGGCTAAAAGTCATGTTGGTAACTGGGTTTAGAATTATTGTTATTTTGTTCAAGGGAAGGTGAGATAGTGGATAGTCAAAGACAGGGAAACATAGGAGCTGCTGCTTATAGCTCAGGCTGATAGTTGAGATTTTAAGGATACTATTTCATTTCTGGAGTTGGACAATTTTGTGTGTGTTTTGAGATGACAGTATATAGGAAACATGAGAATTTTATGCTTGACATCCTTTCACTTATATAGTCTGTTTTTAAGAAATTGAACTATAGTTGATTTACAAGGTTCTGTTAATTTCTGCTGTACAGCAAAGTGATTCCATTTTATATATATATAATATATATATATTACATATATATATATTATATATATATATATACACTTTTTTTTTTTTTTTTTTTTTTTTTTTGCGGTACGCGGGCCTCTCACTGTTGTGGCCTCTCCCCTTGCGGAGCACAGGCTCCGGACGCACAGGCTCAGCGGCCATGGCTCACGGGCCCAGCCGCTCTGCGGCATGTGGGATCTTCCCGGACCGGGGCACGAACCCGCGTCCCCTGCATCGGCAGGCGGACTCCCAACCACCGCGCCACCAGGGAAGCCCTATATATACACTTTTTTTCATACTCTTTTCCATTATGGTTTATTATAGGATATTGAATATAGTTCAGTATAACTGTGTTATACAGAACCATGTTGTTTATCTATTTTATATATAGTAGTTTGAATCTACTAATCCCAAACTCCTAATTTATCCCCCACCCCCTTTCCCCTTTGATAACTATATGTTTGTTTTCTATGCCTGTGAGTCTGTGTCTGTTTTGTAAATAAGTTCATTTGTGTCATATCTTAGATTCCACATATACCACTTACAATAGTCTTATACATTCAGTTTATTCTTGCATTTGGGACTGTCTTTTTATAACAACATTTTTTTATGAGAATAGAGAAAGTGTGAAAGTCTTAACTGAGTATCTACCCTGCTATAGTGGAAAGGGCACTGGATTTGAATTCTGACTGCCATTCACCAGATGAAAGTGCTTGGAAGAATCACTTAATCTCTCTGACCCTCAGTTTCCTCCTCTTTAAAATGGGCACAGAAGCTTGTAGTGTGGTTATAAGGAATAAATAACATTGCTGAGGGCCTTCCCTGGCTCGTGGCACTCACCCAAGGATGGTAATAGTTGGTTTCACCTGAGAAGGCGGTCTGGAGTGGTTAAGACCTTGGGACCTGTTGCCAGGCTGCCCGGGTTCTAACTGTGGCTCTGCCACTGACCAGCTCTGCCCAGGTGATCACGTAAGTTCTCTGTGCCATAGTCACGGCTGGTGACTGGGGGAATGAAATAAGGTCGTGGATGTAAAACACCAAGCCATGCAGCTTCAAGGTGTGATGGAGCCCCTGTGTTGCCATCTTGTACTTTTTTCTCTTGTATTCAACTCACCTCACACCTTTGCTTCTATTCTAATATGGAACTTTTTTCTTTGAATGTCACAGACGATATTTCCCGTGTCAAACTTTCAGTCCATGCCCATTCAACTGACGACTACATCAATGCCAACTACATGCCTGTAAGTGGAGAGCGGGGCTCATGGTGCTGGCTGGTTAGGAGGAGGTCCTCCGGCTGTCCTCTTGCTGTCTCTTTGAGGTTGAATATGTGCTGCTTTCCATTTTTAGGGCTACCATTCCAAGAAAGATTTTATTGCCACACAAGGACCTTTACCCAACACTTTGAAAGATTTTTGGCGTATGGTTTGGGAGAAAAATGTCTATGCCATTGTCATGTTGACCAAATGTGTTGAACAGGGAAGGGTAAGTATCTTTTATTTTTATTATTATTCAGTTCAATTCGTTCATTCATATTTACTGTGGCGGGAGGGTATCTTAAAAATGATTTGTCTTTTTTTAAAAAAACACTCCCCCAAATATTAGCACCTCTGTTCTTAGAAGTGTGTTTTCTGACTTTTTCTCCACTAAGAGAAAAGTTTTAGAAAAACGTTAAAAAATTCTATGTTATCATTACCTTCCTTTGTGGACAGAGAGCAATGTTCTCTATTCATTAAGTCACTGCTGCTGGCATTAATGAACAGCAGGGGTTGGGTTAGTGAGGCGGAAGAATTCACGTGCAGCTCCGTTCTTCATCAGCTCTGTGAATGAGTGCAAGCCCGACCTGCCTCCGAGCAACCAGCTGCACCTGTGAGATGACCAATTTGACCAACTAAGTGATTTTCAAACTTAGTCTATAGCATTGGGACCCTTTCTTTATGCAAAATTTCTGATGTATCCCCAGAGAAGTCTCAGCAGTTCCCTCTCCCTTCTGATGGCCTGGAATCCTCCCAGCCACTTACATCAAAGATAAGATTTCTTCTAGTAATAAAATCCCATCTTTCCATAAGTGGACCAAGGAGAATTGAAAAACATGGGCTAAATTCAGAAAGCCTGTGCCTGAGGAATAGGACCTAATGTGCTTTCTGAAGTTTTTCATGTAGGTTCGTGACTTGAAGAATAGGAGTCAAGTCCCTTTTCTTTTGGGGCCGTGCTAGTTCCCCAGCCAGGGATCGAACCCGTGTCCCCCTGCATTGGAAGGGTAGAATCTTAACCGCTGGACCACCAGGGAAGTCCCTAGGTGTTAAGTCCCTAGGCCAGTGGTTCTGAAACTTTAACGTGCATCAGAGTCACCTGCAGGGTGGTTCCGCCTCCAGAGTTTCTAATTCAGAGGGTCTGTGGTGGACCTCCGAATTGCATTTCTGACAGTTCCCACTGCTACTGCTGCTCCAGGATGCATGCTTTGAGTAGCACTATCCCGGAGATAGTGCCAACGTGTCAGGCATCATTTCTTTTTTTTTTTCTTTTTTTAATAGTAGAGCTTTTATTTACTTATTTATTTAATTTTTGGCTGCACTGGGTCTTCGTTGCTGCACGCAGGCTTTCTCTAGTTGTGGCGAGCGGGCTCTAGAGCCCAGGCTCAATAGTTGTGATGCACGGGCATAGTTGCTCTGCGGCATGTGAGATCTTCTCGGACCAGGGCTCGAACCCCTGTCCCCTGCATTGGCAGACGGGTTCTTAACCACTGCGCCACCAGGGAAGTCCCTGGGCATCATTTCTTTTAATGTTCTGTTCTTTCACTTTAATTTAGCAGATGTTTATCCAGCCCCAAGTATGTGTAAGGTCCTGTGCTAGGGGCTGGGGCTGGAGGAAGGAAAGGTAACAAAGAACAGTTAGAGGTGGTTCCCTTCTTCATATTATTTGTGACACAGAAGGTTGGGTTCTGCACCCGCTTCTTGCATTAGAACAGGTTATTGTGCAAACGAAAGGCCATTGCTTATGAATGCAAATAAACTTTATGGTGCTGTTGAGCCCAGGGCCTCACACATGGAACATCACATGGAACATTCTCCTAAATATCTGTTAGATAAATGAAAACGACATAGTTAAATTAACGAAGAACAAGAAGATGAATTTAATGGGTCCTTGTTCATCGTCAGGCGGGAGAGAAGTGGATGTTACTGACCCTGGGTGACAGGGGAAGAGAGCCAGTGTATTTTCTGCACTAGATTCTCCAGATATGTTATTTTTTCCTATAACAACCCTGTGAGGTGTTATTATTTTATAGATGGGGAAACTGAAGCTTAGAGTTTAAGAACTTGCCCACAAGGTAGTAACATAAATCCAGCGGGTAAGAGACAACCTGGGCAAAAACTCCATGTCAGTGTGTGTCCCAGTCCTGTGTTCTTTCCTGGAGCAGTGGTCCAGAAGCTGGCATCTTTTAAAAACTACAGATCCCTGGGTCAGAGTCAGCATCTCTGGAGGTGGGAAGCAGGTATCTGTTTTTAAAGCAAAACAAACCTCCGAGGTGAGTCAGATATCAGTCAGGGTTAGAATCCATTGCAGGAGAGCACACTTTGGAAAGTTTAGAGAGAGAGTGTGTGTATATATGTGTGTGTGTGTTTTCAGTCAGTTATTAAATGGGGATTCAGGTAGTCTCAGAGTGCAGTTGTTTCTTGATTTTTATTTCTGTTCACATCTGCCCATTGACTTTATAAAAATCAAAGACCCCCAAATGATTTAATCTGATTCTCTTTATTGGTGTCCATATTTGTACTGCAATTAGTGTGTATCTAAAAGTATTGGGGAAAGTTCTCATTTCTTCTGCTTAGGGTTATAGGTCAGTCAGAGAAGTTTAGTTCAGGGAGCAGTTAGTGGAATGGCTGCTGTAGGCCTGGGGGAGCTGGGTGGGCATGGTGTCCCCTGTGAAGGAACAGCTGCTGCTTAGCTCTGAGTCAGTTTTTGTGCAGAAATGGGGGCTCAGTGTTGGCTAGATCTTCTGATTTTTCAAGAGAAGCCAGAAATCTGGATTTTTATGGGAAAACTCCCAAATTTAAAAGAGTTGGCAGGAATCGTAAATTAAAAAAAAAAAAAAATTCCAAGGGTCAGACAGAACCCACCTAAGGGATGGATTCAGACCCCGGGCGGTGCTAGTTTTCAATATCTGGTCTCCTTGTGAGGCTTTTGTGATGGTAGACAGTTTGATCTGAGTCTTTGTATAAAAACACATTTTATTCTAGACCAAATGTGAGGAGTACTGGCCCTCCAAGCAGGCTCAGGACTATGGGAACATAACGGTGGCAATGACGTCAGAAATTGTTCTACCAGAATGGACCATCAGAGACTTCACGGTGAAAAATGTAAGTAAGAGGTCAAGAAGGATAAGTCTCATATAACATTAACATATATAAATCTTGGGTTGATACTTTTTAGGTTGGTATTAACCAATTTTTTTATGCATCAGAATTATATTTTTGCTTTTTTCTTTATAGAATAAAACAATCCATATCTACATATACTCTAAGGCAACGCTTTGGCTTTGCTTTCTTAAAGAGAATTTCCTAAATTGTTCTTTTTTTTTTTTTTTTTTTTTTTGCGGTGCACGGGCCCCTCACCGTTGTGGCCTCTCCCGTTGCGGAGCACAGGCTCCGGACGCGCAGGCTCAGCGGCCATGGCTCACGGGCCCAGCTGCTCCGCGGCACGTGGGATCTTCCCGGACCGGGGCACGAACCCGTGTCCCCTGCATCGGCAGGCGGACTCTCAACCACTGCGCCACCAGGGAAGCCCCCTAAGTTGTTCTTAAATAAAGTGAATCTTAAGAGCATGGCTCAGTATCTGTACTCCTTTCCTTCCACTTCCATGTGACCTGCTCATAGAATTTTTGTTTCAAATCAAGGCCGTTTTGGATTATTTGGTTGGAAATGTGACATCAGGAGTGGCCATTTGCTGTTGGAATAGTTTATAATGACAGTTACAATAATAGGATTCCAGGACATATACACATGGCCTCCCTTCCCCCAAAACGTTATGAAAACAAATACAGTTAAATTGTGTAGGCATTCTAGGAAGTCAGTTTATGTGTCCTTTCAATTTTTTTAAGGATGTTTAAAAATAGAATCAGTGTCATGAGCAACATTGATATCTTTTGATGGCTGCATAAATCAATATAACCCTCTGCAGTTTATATCAAAGGCATAAAAATATCCGTCCCCCTTTGATCTGGTGGTTCCAAGTTTGAGAATCTGCCCTAAAGAAATAATCTGAAATATAGGAGAAGCCTTATTATTCATAAAGATGAATCTGAGTATTATTTATAATGGGGGGGGAAATTTGGAAACCATGCAGATATCTAGCTTTTGGAGTATAGATAATGAAACTATAGGTTATCTAGTCACTGTATCATTATTCAGCTATTAGAAATGATGGCTATGGAGACTGCATAATTACCATGAGGAGAAGCTAGAGTGTAATTAAGGGAAATATACTGGGAGACAAAATTTTATGCACATTATGCATAGCGCATAGAAGAAAAACCTGGAAGTAGATTTAGTAGAGTTGCATTTATGAGGGGCTGGTGGGTTGGTTTCCAGGTTATGAGAATTATCCTTGAAGAGTTCATAAGTCATTTCATGCTACACTGTTGTAGTATATTAACTGTTTGCTAATTGCTGTGTCTCAAAGGCTCTGGCCTCCATTAATACTTATTTCAATTCCTCTCCTGGAGATGCCGTCAAAGCAGTTAATCATGTATTGAATGGGTCACATAAATAATGCAGTTTACCATAGCTGAGAATCCCTTAAAATGTCATACTTATTTCTATAGACTTCACCCATTTTAAACAGACTGGCTTATCCTTGGTTGCTTTCACTGCTTGGAGTTTGCCCTTATGGAGGGGAATGGTGGGTAGAATTGTCCACATCATTAAAAAATTTACTATTATTATTATTTTTATTAACTAAACTCCAGACTTTATTCTAATTTCATAGTTTTCCACTAAAGCCCTTTCCAGTTCAGGATCCAATCTAGGATACCACATGGCATTTAATAAAATATTATTTTTAATTGTACAAAATGCATGAATATATTTTCCCTTTAAGAAGTGGGGACATAACTGATAGGGCTGAAAGTGTCCTTTGACTGCCACCTCTAACCTGAGCCTCTTTGCTCTTCTGTGGAGATAATACTGAAAATCTGACCTTCCCCTCAGCTCTCTCCTTCTCCCCTCTTTTCTCTCATGGCTGGTTTCTTTCTTTGGATGAGTGCTTATAATTAAATCTGTGAATGTTATGTTCCTGTGTGACGGGACTTCACAGTACCCTCTTCCCTCACTGCCCTTTTTTCTTACTGTCTTCCACATTTTGAATAATGTGAATGTACTGCTTTTATAACGTATATACATTAACAACAACAAAAAAAGCTTCAAAGGGTAGCTGTCATAAAGAAGATGGAAATGCCAGCAGTCCAGGTGTAGGTACACACAGGTGAGGCCAGTGCCCAGGTGCAGGCATAATGAGTACAGCTGAATCAGGAATGGGAATGGCCCAGCCTGGGCGGAGTTCTGACAATTAAAGGTATGTGCTTTGGTCCACGTAGGAAACCAGTCTGTATAATAACTAACTCTGTTATCATAAGCTTCACTTGCTATTGTCTATCTGAAGTCGAAATAGATGCCCTTTCTCAAACCCCTACAGTTCTAAATATTTACTTGGTGCTTGCCAGTTGCCCATCACTTTATTAAATTCTTTGTAAGACGTGAATTATGAGGCAGTTCTTGCCCCGAAGGCACTGACTCTCATAGTTGTATTTGTATAAATTCATTTTTGGTCAGTGACATTTCCAGGTGGGCTCAAGGGGTGGGGTTTATGAATCTCTAAGGAGGTGTAGGTGTAAGAATGTGAGCACATAATTGGCAGGAGGCTGTCTTGGAAGGGGAAGATTCTGAACTCACAATCGAAGGATCAGAGACTTTTGCCTCTGAGCTGAGTGTTAGAGAAGTTGTTTCACTTCTTGGAACCTTTCTCCTCCTTCTTTAAAGGGGGATAATAAACCCTCCTGCTTGGCATGTTATGAGGATTTGATGAGTTCGTCGAAGTCCTTGCAAGCACTTTATCAGCTGTTGTACCAATGTACCATTCTAATTTGTGGTCATAACCACTTCTGCTGAGCTGCCTTTCAGCTGAGCCGTGCAGTTCAGTCTTCAGGTACTGCTTGATCTAGCTTGCCTGTCTCTCTGGATCTTACAACTTTTCTTGGCTTTTAGATCCAGACAAGTGAGAGTCACACTCTGCGTCAGTTCCATTTCACCTCCTGGCCTGACCATGGCGTTCCTGACACCACTGACCTGCTCATCAACTTCCGGTACCTTGTTCGTGACTACATGAAGCAGAGTCCTCCTGAGTCACCGATTCTGGTGCACTGCAGGTATGCAGATGGCTGTCCGTGTGTGACAGATTTCAAACGTAATTATAAATATGGACACTTTTGAAAAAAAAAAAAAAAACCCTAAGAGGGAATGCAATAGGTATTTACAAATTCAAGAAAGGTTTGGATAAGGGACCAATAAGGAATTAGGGCTTATTCCCTAAGCCTGCGACTTTAGAACGGGGGTTGGCAAACTATAGCCTGTGGGTCAGATTTGGTCACCTGCCTGTATTTAAAAAAAAAATCATAATATATTTAAATTTCTTTCTTATTTATAATATTTTGTTTTGAAATATTTCAAAGCATGGAGAATAATAACAATTTAATCAAGCACAACATGATGCCATATATGTTTCTTTTTGTTAATAATACATTACAGATATAATTAAAGTCTCTGCTTACTAGTCTCCTATCCCATTCGCCTTCTTACATAGGTGAATGTGGTTCTAAAGTTGATCTGTATCATTCCCTTCTGTGCTTTTATATTTTATTACATATGTAGGTAACTCTATGGTTTTATATAGCTTTAAACTTTTACCAGATTTTATAATGTATACATCATTCTGCAACCTATTTTGGTTTGCTATTTAACAATGTTGAAACACATAATTCTAATTCATTTTATTTATTTAAAAATATTTTTTTCCACATATAAAAACTGCATGTAAATTAATGAATACAACATAATGAGTAAAACAGTGATGAGTTTGGAGATGAGTATACCCCTGTGAAACCATCACCACAGTCTATTTGGCTGTCTGTTTTTGTAAATACAGTATTATTGGAACACAGCCATGTCCATTTGGTTACATATTGTCTATAGTTACTTTTATGCTATAGTGGCAGAAAGAGTTGATTTGCAAAGTCTGCGAAGCTGAAGATATTTACTCTCTGGCCCTTAACAGAAAAAGTTTGCCACCCTCTCCTCCAGAACAATAGGAAATTAGCTTTGAAGCTGAAGGAATTGATTTTAGGACAGAAGAAGGGAGGGACTTTGTTGCCCTCTGGGGAGTAAATGGATGAAGCTTGCCATCCTAGATACAGTGGCAACTTGAATGGGACTGAGATTCAAGACGCTCTAACAAGGTGTTTTATTTGTGGCATTTGACATGAAAGTAACTTTAGGACTTGGGCCCCAGTTCTAAGCTAGTACAGTCTGACTTGAAAGGTTTCAATTGAGCCAGTTGGTAACGGTCCTGGGCTTGACCCTCAAAGCCTGATAGTGGAGGAGAGTAAGATATATGTATAAATGGGGAAATGGGAGTTTTACAGTCGAGGTAACGCATGCTGACATGCTCATTTCCCCTTTTTTTTCAGTGCTGGGGTGGGAAGGACGGGCACTTTCATTGCCATCGATCGTCTTATCTATCAGATAGAGGACGAGAACACTGTGGATGTGTACGGGATTGTGTACGACCTTCGAATGCACAGGCCTTTAATGGTGCAAACAGAGGTGAGCCCAATGTCTGTGTCTGACAATTGCCCCTTCCCGTCTGTGTTTAAAAGATGGCATCATGTCACACACTTGTGTTAAAATATTCCACCCTTCCAGATCTTTCTGGCTCTTGGCTGTGAGGTGGATTTCTTTCAAGACCTTAAAGTGATGTGGGATTGAACTACCCCACGATATCCGATGCAGGGACATAGTCGTCCTGATAGCAGCAATGGAGCTACAAACCGAGACAGTATCAGGATTCCTCACTTTGCTGCCACTGACTCACCAAATAATCTTAGCAAGTCTCTGAACTTTGGCTTCTGGGTTTTAAACTCATAAAACTGGTCTTTTAAACCCTTGATTTCTAAGAAGGTCTGACCATTCTTAAAATAAGCTAATGAAATGGACATGTCAAATATTAATGATACGAAATAGGATAATGCTGCTTTAAGCTTTAACACAGCAATATATCCTCACCCTGCCTTGTAAATGTCAAAGAACATCAGTCATCATGGCTGCGGGAGGATGGTGACCAATTGGGAAAATGCATGCTTAATATCTACAGTGTCATTTATGTAAAACTGTTGGGTTCGGCTTTCCCTGAAATGTTCCTGATAAACTATGTGTTCAAGGCATGTTCTCAACACGTGTATTGGGAATAGCCTTCCTCAAAGCTGTCGGGATGAATGCTCCCTGGCCAGGACAGAGCAGAATATTAATCTTGTATCAGGCCGTCACCCTGAATGAATTCCGAACTCTATGAGTATGTGCTGTGTTTCTGAGTCCAGCAGGGAATGTTCTGGAGGCCTGGGTGCATTGTGTGCTTTGGGGTGGTGCAGCATGGCTGTGGTGGGAAGAGCGGAAGTCACTTCCTGCGTTGGTAGGGACAAAGATCTTCTATTTTCTGCTGTAATTAATATATAGAGTCGTAGTTCTCAATCTTTTATCCGCTTTTGAGAAACACAGAAATCTTATACCTGCTTACAAATTTTTTCATCCCTTTTTAAAATATTTTGAAAATAATATAAATTTGTTCATATCAAAAAAATTTAACAGTACAGGGTTATACAGAGGACATTTTTCTCTTTTACTTTTTCCTCCCCAATTCCACTCCCTAGAGGTAGCTAGTGTTTACAGCTTGCATATACCTTTACAGGCTTCTTTATGTACCTCTGTTAAAAAAATGTATACACATACACACACACACAGAGCATATTTTAAAAATTGGATCTTATTTTGTAGGTAATGCTGCCCTGTGATGTTTTTCTCCTCTAACAGCATTATGGATATCTTTCAGCATACACCCTTTCTTCCTCTTTTTAATGGCTACCTGCGGATTCTGAGGTGTTTGCCTGAAGCATGGGGACCTTCAGGTCTACCTCAATCATTACCCCTGTCTCTACACCCGCTTCAGGATGGGGATCCCCAACTCAGTCCTGATCATCCCCCTTTAACCCACCCCCTCTGTTGAGAATCACAGCTTACTCTTTCTCCACCTCCTCCCTAGCCAAGAAAACCCTGCTGGACTTTTTAGTGCATTATTTCCTCCACATTCTTTCTTTGCCCTTCCCCAAGATTCTGGTACTTTTCCTTGGTGCGGGGGGTGCGCCGCTCTCATTGAGAACCATTAATGATGAGAACCTTGCTGTCTGTGGTTTCAGATTTCACCACTATGTTATTACCCCTCGACCTGCGTGAGCTTGGAGTGTTCGCTGTGGGGTGGGTGGGGTTGGAGGGCGGTAATCTGCTTGAAAAAAACCTTGGGTGCCTATCTTCGGGACCTGTGCTCATTTGTTTTCTCTCTTTCTTTTTCTAACAGGACCAGTATGTTTTCCTCAATCAGTGTGTTTTGGATATTATCAGATCCCAGAAGCACTCGAAAGTAGATCTCATCTACCAGAACACAACTGCAATGACAATCTACGAAAACCTTGCACCAGTGACCGCATTCGGAAAGACAAATGGTTACATTGCCTAAATTCCAAAGGAAAACCTTTCTGGAGTTAACCAGACCGTCACACCCACAGCAAAGGAAAATGCCCCGATGTTGACATGTTTTTGTATGTCTAGTATCCTAATTCTTTGTTCCGTTGTGTTAGAACTAATTTGAGAGTGTGAAGCTGCACATGTGAAACATGACAAATGAGAAGTTGGGGCTATCAGGGGCTGTGGATGGGTGGTGAGCAAATCAACTATGTTTCTGATTATCAGTGGGATGAGTTCACTTTTTTTTTTCTTGAGAATTACAGAACACCAGGAAAAGTGAGCTATGATTTTTTTTTCTTTTACAAGACATTCTTTTTAAAAAAGACTATTTTATATGATTCACATGCTAAAGCCAGGATTGTGTTAGGTTGAATATATTTTAAGTATCAGAGGTCTATTTTTACCTACTGTATCTTGGAATCTAGCTGATGGAAAATACATAATAGTGGATGATTATCATGTAGGGAGGGCTACATGGTACCTCTCCTGCCTGGGTTTTCTATTTGAACATGTGCCTTTTCTGAATTATGCTTCCACAGGTAAAACTCAGTAGATCTCTATTTTTGTATTGAATCTCATAATTGGACTATGTGGAATATTTAAACAGTAGTTTAGTATCAGAGGTTCAGCCTTCTTA
Organism: Mesoplodon bidens; assembly: GCF_964165515.1. Taxonomy (NCBI): domain Eukaryota; kingdom Metazoa; phylum Chordata; class Mammalia; order Artiodactyla; family Ziphiidae; genus Mesoplodon; species Mesoplodon bidens. Next base: position 103,985,244 of record NC_138164.1, read on the forward strand.
GTAACATTCCTGTTCTCATTTGACTAGAGGAGATCCTCCCCAGCTTCCCCCATCCCCTGTTTTGTGCTCTATTCTTTCTTCCCTTTCCCCCTCCTATTTTTCCCCAAAGACACTTCTGATGGCCACATTTTCTGCCCATTGGTTGAGCAAGAGTGGAAACTGAATTATCACCGTGAGAATTTCGGGGTGGGGGAAGGTCGGGGGGAAGCAGAGGAACCCTTCAGTGACACAATAATCTTTTATTGTCCCCATTTGATCTTTTTTCTCATTTCTGTATGTGGTAAGAAGGATTATTTAAAGGTGCAATATGTGACTTAGTGATTCATGATGCTCTAGGTTTTTAGTAATGTTTTACTCAGGTTGGCATTTTATGTGTCTCTGTGTGTCCGTGTATGTGTGTATGTTTTTAAAAGCGTGGCAATCTGCAAACACTTCCGTGTGAAAACAGTGTCAGATGAATCCCTCCTTCCGTAGAGTCTACTGGCTTTAGTCTGTATCTGCAGTGACACATACCCGTATCTGCTGTATATATATATACTAAACTCTTAAAACAGTCATTCCTTGGAACTGAGGTGTACAAAGTTCAAATTTGTATCAAAGATGTAATTATTATTTTTAAAACTTCTTTTCACTATACTGCTGCTGTAATTACTTTGATTTTTTAAAGTGTAGATTGATTTTTGTCGTTGTTGTTTTTGGCTTTCAGGTATGTGTATCCACCGAGAATTTCAGAATCTATGTGGATTTATTTTATTGGTACATAATCTGTAAACTTCTCAAGGCATTAACACGAAAGGATTTGTTTCTTTTTATTTTATATTGTGGCTCAGGTTATATTTTGAAGATGTGTTGAGTTTCTCCTCCAATAGGCAATGAAGTGTACAAGGTCTTATGAAGGAATGACCAAGTCCCTGGAGTCCTGTGGCCGTTTCCCACAGTCATAAATCCTGCTGTAAACATAGGACGATGTGTCCTATTGAAAACGGGAGCGGCGTGCCCTGGTCACCGTGGATCTGTGGGATCCTGTCTCCTGACCCTGCCATGCTCCTTAACTCACCGGCACTTTGATCACTGACTGGACAGTTGGGTATCTTAGGGTCACGAAGGGGGAACCACCGCCTACAGAAAGCCCTTGATTCGGTTCAGAGGTCGAGTGCTGCACGTCTTTTGTCTCCCTCTCCCTTTGAGGTACTGAAAGGAATAAAGGAGAAGTGGTAATGGTGTCGGGTTTTGGGAGAACCTTACTTCCCAAATGGAAATTGCACTTTTTGCTGAATCCTTTGCTCTCTTTGGTAGAAAGCAGTTTGTTCAGTATCAGGCCCTTCGAGGAGTGGGCTGGCCAGGCCAGGCCAGGCTGGGTCCTCCTCTTTGGCTCTGAAGGTCTGCATCAGGGAAGCCATGCTGTCCCGGGGTGTTGAGTGAAGCTGGGTTTGGGCGACTGCTTCCAAGCCTTCACACTTGGAAGGCTACCCCTTGCACGCAAGATCTTGGAGGGTTCCGTAACTTCTTCAGTGGTCCCTGTTCAGGCAGCAGTTCTGTGGGTCACACCCCTTCCCACTCCAGTTTGTCAGGAAACCACAGTGATGGGTGCCACTGTACCAAATCCCATGTAGATGTACGCCCTGCCCACATCACTGCCGCTGCTGTGGAGAAGTCGGAGGGAAGGACTTAACTAGAAAAATTCCTTTAAAAGATGAAAGCAACAATAATCATAAACATATTGTGTCCAAATGCAAAACCCAGAAATCTTCCTCCCTTCCGCCTGGGATGATCTTGGGATCAGACGTCATTCCCAATCCTGGGAGGAAGGCTTGTGGTGGAGAGGCCTGGATTCCAAATGGGCAGGTCACACGAAGGTCACGATGCTTCTCTGCATCCTGAAGAGACCTGGCGATGGGCCAAGGGTGGGGGGGTTGGTGAGGGTATTTATAGCACAGTGAAAAGGGAAGATTAATGTGTAAATATAAAGGACACCCGGGCTGGGGGTTGGCCCCAGAAAAGAGAAAGTGCTTTTGAGTTCCTGCCCCCAGCCCTTCCAGGAACAATGGAACAGTGAGTGGATAATGGACCAAACTTTGAGGAGTCCAGTGGAATCGTGGGGATGGTGTGATCGCCCTTGCTTAGTATTTGACAGTTGCATACAGAAAACCAGCCAGGATGGGATGAGTTAGTTTGGGGGATTTGGGCCATTGATATCTTCTCCCAAGAGCAAGGACGTTTTGTCTGCAAAGTTAAATCTTGTGATGATTGGCACCAGTAGGAAGTGACATTTGGGTCTGTTCCCTGTGGCCGTGTAACAACCATTAGATTTTGGCATAATTGACTCCACTGGATTTGGGCATCACCAAGTCATAGGCTCCTGGGGTTGGGGCCAACTATGCAGATGATTCTTGTTCGCTTTTCATCTGGGATGAAAAAGCCTGGTTTTCTTTTGAAATGCTTGATTGCACTTGCTGAGCTAATAAACAAGTCTTGGTGACTGATGTTGATTTGCCTCCAAAGTCCAAGTTCTGAGTTTTCAGACTATGTGTAGCAGTCGAGTATTTAACATACTGTAGCTTTTTTTCCCTTGGGGACACCTATGAATAGGATATGTTGATGTGGACTCTAAAACTGTAATTTTCTTGTAACTATTTTGGAATGATGCATATTTCTAATGTTTGTTATACTTGTACAGAGTATTGCTGTTGGTTGCTTTTTTTTTGGTTTGTTTTTTAAGGAAAAAAATGGCCTGAAAAAAAATTTTTTTAAAAGACATAAATACCAAATATAAAAAATGTCAACACATTATGCCTCTGTTTGACTCTCCCCCTCCTTGCTTTATGTCCACTTCATTTCACTTATCTAGCGGTTTAGTTTCCTGCATTCAGCTGGGGCATCCTTAACAAAAACACGTTTCCCTTGGGATTTTCCCACATCGTTTTGGTTTGCTAGGGCTGCTGTAACAAAGTACAACAGACTGGGGGGCTTAAACAACAGAAATTTATCATCTCACAGTTCTGGAGGTTAGAAGTCTGAAATCAAGGTGTCAGCAGGTTGGTTTCCTCTGAGGCCTCTCTCCTTGGCTGGTGGACGGCCATCTCCCCCTTTGTCTTCACGTGGTCGTCCCTCTGTGTGTCCTAATCTCTTCTTATAAGGACAGCAGTCACAATGGATTACAACGCACTCCAATGACCTCATTTTACCTCACTTAACCTCTTGAAAGAGTCTGTCTTCTCCAAATACAGTTGCATTCAGAGGTACTGGGCGTTAGGACTTTAACATATTGAACTTTGGGGGCACTTAATTCAGCCCAAAACACACATGGAGGGTGATGAAGTGGAGACCTGGGGGAAGTGAGTGTGCAGCTAAGGTGTGGCTGCCTGTGCTCACAGAGGGTCAGATGTGGGTCTGCAGATGGACAGACACCCACTTGGGGGTGGCTTATATGCCTTAGGCAAGCCTCCAGAATTTTTAGAGGGTTTTCTGGTTGATGGATTTGGGGAATCTCAGAATTGCTGGGAGACTGTGGCAGTTTGGGTACTTTTTCTTTCATCTCGCTCCCTTATGCCTGATGCAAACTCTAAGTAGACTGAGATGATTCTAAAATCTCTCTTATTCCTCTTGCCCGAAACAAAGTAATCCATTCAACAGTGATGTACTGAGTATCTACTATACACCAGCCACTATACCTTGGTGACTGAGGGTTCTACTGTGAATAAAATGGACAGAAATCTCTGCCCTCATGGAACTTACATCCTGGTAAGAGGAGGCAGACAAACAACATACGTAAATAAAATCTTTAGTATGTTAGATGATGAAAATATGGAGAAAAATAACATTTCACACCCAGATGCACCAACTGGTTTTCACACACAAGGCAGTGCAGCTACATCGTGTCAAGGAGAAAGTGTCGCAACACACTCTCCCCTCAACCCCTGACTTATTTACTGTTTGGATGGCGGCAGTGCCCACTCCTCGGGTCCATCAGGGACACAAAGGGTGAACGCAGCACAAGTCCTGCCCATAAGAAGTGGACAGTCTAGAGGGAGGGGCCAGGGACACATGTGATGCAAATGCACAACAAACCCCAAGAAATACTGGAGGCGATAAAGGAACAGGCGACAGGGGTCCCAGGAGCATAAGAGGTGGTGGCATGTGAGCCAAGTCTCAAGCAGGATTTTAGTTGGAGGATATAAGGGAGGAGGCAGGGGGTGAATGTGCCCTCTTGGAGGATGGTGAGGGCTTCAGGCTGAGGGCGTGCAGGGAGGGGTGAGGTGAGGTGAGGTGAGGTTGTGCCTGATGACCCTGGCAGGGAAGAGCCCTAGGATTGTAAGCCTGGTTGATTAAAACCATCTCACCTTTAAGATGTGTGTGTGTGTGTGTGTGTGTGTGTGTGTGTGTGTATACGTAAGTAAACTTACACACAGACATATATACACACAATTTGCCTTCTCTATTTTCTTTGCATGGAAACTGCACGGTGGTCACAAGGGTGAGTGACCACAATAGGATGGAAGGAAGGACACCACCAGACCCTTGACTGGTTAGTGGGAGTAAAGGGTATACTTTCTTGCACAGAACAGGCCACACTGTAGCACGTTCAGCGGGAGACACGTTTGCCCGGGGCCTCCAGGTCCCACTAGGTCCTCAGTGGTCATTGCCATCGGGCAGAGCACGCGGGGTCCTGTCAGATCTTTCATTTCCCTTTTTGCTGATCGCACCCTCTCAATCCCTTTCTCTCCTTCCCCACCTCTTCCCTTTCTTTCTCATTTCTCCTCCTCCTCCCCTGTCCCAGCCATCTGGAGACTACAGCTAAATGCTGGCCTGCTTGCCAAGTCAAAATAACTACTGACAATTCCAGCACATTCCTGAGTTGTTTATTTGAAATACTGGGTGAAATCAGGTCAGTTTTCCAGGCATGGATTCCCATAGTATGTCCAGGCCTGCCCGAGATCCCTTGCTGTAATTACTTTCCTGATTAGGCAAAAAGCACAGATCTGGAGCATATGACAGTGGAATTATTCCAGACATGATTACTTGCCTCATTGAGGATAGAAATATTTTGCTTTTAAAGAGATGCTTCCAGATACATGGTGGTAGGAAGGATGGTGCAGGTCCAGAAGGCTGGAGGCCTGAGCTTTAGCTCTCCCCCTGCCCAAACTGACTGAGTGGAAATCACAGAACTTTTCTACTTTTTTTTTTTTTTTTTTGCGGTACGCGGGCCTCTCACTGTTGTGGCCTCTCCCGTTGCGGAGCACAGGCTCCGGACGCGCAGGCTCAGTGGCCACGGCTCACGGGCCCAGCCGCTCCGCGGCATGTGGGATCTTCCTGGACCGGGGCACGAACCCGTGTCCCCTGCATCGGCAGGCGGACTCTCAACCACTGCGCCACCAGGGAAGCCCAGAACTTTTCTACTTTTGATAAGCATCTTTAAAAAACAAACTTTTTATTTTATTTTGGAGTACAGTTGATTAACAATGTTGTGTTAGTTTCAGGTGTACAGCAAAGGGATTCAGTTTTACATATACAAGTATCTATTCTTTTTCAAATTCTTTTCCCAATTAGGTATTGAGCAGAGTTCCCTGTGCTATACAATAGGTCCTTGTTGGTTATCCATTTAAAATATAGCATTGTGTACATGTCAATCCCAAACTCCCTAACTATCTTCCCCCCCGCCCTTCCCCCCTGGTCACCATATGTGCATTCTCTTAAAAAAACAAAACAAAAAAGATGATAAGCAGTAGGGTGACAGAGAGCTGAAGTTTGCCCGAGGTGTCTGGAATGCAGCATCTGTGGCTTGTTGAATACACAGCCCTGAGTGCCTGAGAGGAGTTGGGTGCTGGTGGATGTCTTTTTGTTAAAGCTGAGGAAGTTTAGAGACTCAGTTCCCTAGGAGGGCATCTTCCCACAAGTGTTTTGAATGGTCATCTGACCATTGCAAGTTCAACTGGGAAGTTCCCAGGGCCCATCTTCATGTCCCAGCAGAGAGGGGCCTTGAGGGTAAGTTCAGGAAGAAAGAAGATGGCGGGTAGGAGTGTGGTTATACTTTTTTTTTTTTTTTTTGCGGTACTCAGGCCTCTCACTGTTGTGGCCTCTCCCGTTGCAGAGCACAGGCTCCGGACGCGCAGGCTCAGCGGCCATGGCTCACGGGCCCAGCCGCTCCGCGGCATGTGGGATCTTCCCGGACCGGGGCACGAACCCGTGTCCCCTGCATCGGCAGGCGGACTCTCAACCACTGCGCCACCAGGGAAGCCCATGGTTATACTTTTGATGCTGTAACATGCTGAGACATTCAGTGTATTGCCTGGGATATATTAAACACCCAGGAAGTGTAGCTATTTATTTATCGACTTAAATTTGTATTGATCATGTCCTACAGGCTGGCAGCGGGCCCTCGGTGTGTACATTTGTGAACAAAACAGGCATGATCCCCGTCCTTGTGGAATTTAAGGGCCTATGGGAGAGACAGGAAATTAAGAAGGAATTGAACCCGTATCTATCGACACACTGCGGCTGGAGTGAGAGGCCAGCCCCGGAGGGAGTGGACAGGAGGGGCAGCGTGCCAAGACCCTGGGGCAGGAATGAAGCTGGCACTTCTGAAGAGCAGTGAGAAGGCTGTGGTCTTTAGGGCCTCGCTGGTGAGGAAGCTAAGGGCACAATATGAAGCTGGAGACAGTCGGGAGTGAGTTGGGGTGCGTGAGCCATGTCGGGAGATAGGAAGTTAGCCTACGAGCCATGGGAGGCCATCAGAGTTTCCACAACAGAGTATGCTGATGTGCCGGTCACTGCACGGAGAATGGGTTGTAGGAGGGGAGCCTGGAAGCAGGGGAGCCTGTTAGAGGCTCTGCCTTAGGAATGGTTTTGGAAATGGTTGATGGTCACTTGTGAGGGAAGTGGCAGTGAATTTGGAGAGATGGGTGGATCTGAGACATGTGATGATGGTGGCCTGATGCATTCCCTCTCCTTTGTTTTGGACTTAAGACAAGGCCGCCCTGCAATTTGCTTTGGCCCATAGATGTGAACAGAAGTACTCATTCCAAATCTAGTCCATATGAGATTTTGCCTGATTTTGTTTTCCCTCTTCACTGCCATGAAAATAACCTCCCCTGGGCAGCTGCTCTGTGAGCCTGGGCCCCAGAATGAATCGAGATGCCCAGCCAAGCCCGCCGAGACTCTACCTTGGAGCAGAGCTACATGGCCCAGCCCTGTCTAGGTCAGCTGGCTCCTAGGTGATCCATGAGGATAATTTATTCCATGAGAATCTATGACTTGGGGTCATTTGTTATGTGGCATTTTTGTGGCAATTACTAACTAAAACACAGCCCCATAGCTAGTAATAGGCAGAACTGGAATTTGAATCAACTCCAAAGTTTGGTTCTTAGTCATCTCTTTCAACAGTAGATGATTTTGTTTAAAATGTAGTCAGTTTCTTAGCACAGGCAATTAGGAACAGAACCTGGAGGTATCTAACATGTGAGAGAAAACAGTAAGGATCTGCCTACATCTCTATCCTAGAGGCCTTCACTAAAGATTATGTTATAGTTAGTTACGCTGGGCTTTCTTTTTTTTTTTGGCCACACTATGTGGCACGCAGGATCTTAGTTCCCTGACCAGCGGTCAAACCCGTGCCCCCCTGCAGTGGAGGCGTGGAGTCTTAACCACTGTACCACCAGGGAAGGCCCTCTGCTAGGCTTCTTTCTGGGCTGGGGGAACAAATCCACATTCTTCATGCTTTAATTCAGGCCAAACTTGTCCCAGAACTTTATGCATATACTATTGGTTTGGTCCAGGCAGGAAGGTACAAGCAAACCTTCACATTTTATCAGTGACCTGTTGTTAGCTGGATACTGTTCCAAAACCAGGCTAAACTGCAAAACGGGCCAGCATTCAAGTGTTGCCTTCTTCTAGCGCTTAATTTGGTAAAGAATACCCAGGTATAGCCTAGAAACTGAGGTATCATGGTGTTACTGAACTCAGGTTCAGCTGCTCATCCCTCAAGAATCCAATACTGAGAAATAGGTGCTGGGTAAGAGGAAAGACAGTTTTATTGAGGAAGCTGGCAATGCTGGGTAGAAGGTGTACTCGTGTCCCAAAGAACCAACTCCCTGTTGCTGACTGGGGGTAAGAGCTTTTAACGGGGAGTTTCCAGGGTGTATAGGCAGGGGATGGGGGGCCTACATGCAGAACAGTACAGTCAGCTCTGACAATCATCTTGAAATTGGTCATATGGCAGTTTGATCAATGTCATCTTGATTGTTTTAAATACAGTTAATCTTCAGTTCCGGGGCTGGTTTGTTCCCATTTCCTTGAGGCCAGTTCTTGGAGTTGTGCAGATGGAGCTCTAATGTCATGGCTACAGTCTGGGCATCATGTAGTTAACTTCGTTTACCAGGTGGGGGTTTTAATATCTGCAAAACAACTCAAAGGATATGGCTCAGAATAGTCTCTACATCCCTTGAGAAGGAGTTATATGTCCTTGACTTTGTTTAATGGCTAAACTATCATTATTTTGTCTTGTTTGGCTGTTTTTCTTTGCTTCTGCATTTTCTCACTTTTCTGATTAAATTTATTCTTTGGGTAGCGTTTTTCTACAGACAAGAGGCATGCAGAGGACATGGGTGGGTGCGGGGGAGTGGGGGAGGTCTGACCTAGGAAAGCTCCATAGGGTCCTGCTCAGCTACAATGGGAAATAAAAATCAAGTGATCACCTGGGCTGTTATAACATGTAAAGCTGAAGTGAGAAAAACAATTTATAGAACTATAAGAAAATAATTCTAGTAAACAATTAGGTAAGCACAAAAGAAGACAAGAAAGACAACTCCAGAATAATGTAATGGTGGGGTTATGAGTGGCTTCTATTTTCACTTTCCTAGACTTTCTAATTTTCCCCAATTTGTATGGAGTACTTGTTGAGACTAATTAAAACTTCAGCATTTTTATCCTTGACTCAAAAAAATAAGCTACAACATATTTCAAAATATATTTGTCCAGCTTTACAAAGTTCTTTAAAATGAGCACAAGCCTTTTTGGAGTGCCTTCAGCTGCAGTTTGTTAAAAGTGAAAGTTACGTTTCTGGATATTAGATTCTGAGCTGTTCAGCTGGAGGAAACAGGGGCCCACCTTGTTGCTCCTGGCTGAGCGTGGCTCTGCCAGGGTGGAAGGCCTGGTCGGCATCTGGGGAAGCAGAAGGAGGAAGCAGGGAGAAAAGAGGATTAGCCCTGGTCCTCAAAGTTCTTACAGCCCTTCCATCCCTTCTGGCATCCCACAGCTCCCTTCGCGGATGAATGTGGAGGATCCCTGGGCCCTCTGAAGAAAAACACGAGACCCTAGGCTTTACCCCCAAAACGATGGTTATATCCTATCTATCTCGCTTTCCTGCAGGCAGCTGAGGCCTTTGGACTCACGCGTTCGCAGCTGTCAGCTGACAGCAGTGATTCTGGATTCCGCCATTAGATGGCGCCAGAGGACTGTGCTGAGAAAGCAACCCTCGGTCAGGCTGTGAGAGGGCAATGGAGGAAAAGAAGATTGGAAAAGGAAATCGGAGAGCTGGATCTGAAGCGAGCATGGGTCATATCGTCCCCGAGGGTGTGCTAGCAGCTACCACCTTGGTGGGAAGCTGGGCTGGAGGTGGAGGAGCTAGAGTCAGAGCCAGGTGTGAGCCAGGAGTTCTCGGGTGCTCACTGGCAGTCACACTCCATCGGGGGTGCAGGTAGGGCCCAAGGTGTTGGAGCAGAAACCCTGAAGATCAGGTCTGAGCTGGTTCCATTCCAAGTGCGTGCACACTCCTTGGCCATGGCACTTCCACCCTAGTGAAGAACAGCACGTGGAGGAGAGTGGCTACAGTGGCCTCCTAGTGTGTGTTGGGCTGCATACTGGAGCAGTCGTGAGAAACCAGCCAGAGCCCCAGGCAGTTTTCAACCTGCTTTCTCTGTGCTGTTCCCAGGAGTAAGCAAGCATATGTGCATGCTCTTTACGAATGAAGTCGTGGTTTCTTACAGCCCTCCTGTAAGTCCCACTGGTTTTAAAATCAGCTAACACATATATGTGGAATCTAAGAAAAAAGAAAAAAAGGTCATGAAGAACCTAGGGGTAAGACGGGAATAAAGACCCAGACCTACTAGAGAATGGACTTGAGGATATGGGGAGGGGGAAGGGTAAGCTGGGACAAAGCGAGAGAGTGGCATGGACATGTATACACTACCAAACGTAAAATAGATAGCTAGTGGGAAGCAGCCGCATAGCACAGGGAGATCAGCTCGGTGCTTTGTGACCGCCTGGAGGGGGGGGATAGGGAAGGTGGGAGGGAGGGAGACGCAAGAGGGAAGAGATATGGGAACACATGGATATGTATGACTGATTCACTTTGCTATAAAGCAGAAACTAACACACCATTTTAAAGCAATTATACTCCAATAAAGATGTTAAAAAAAAATCAGCTAAGGGCACTCATCTTCCGTGTCCAATATGTGGGTAGAACCCTCACTCCCCAGGGAGGATCTGCAAGACTGTGATATCCCCCTCCTCTTCTGTGTCCCCCTGCTAAGGCATGGGTCCCGACCTGATCACTTCCCATACCCAACTCCATATCAATCTTTCTTTACAGTCTTGTAATTATTGTTAATATACCCTTGTGAAATTTGTGACAAAGTTGGTTGAAAAGGTCATTTTGACAATGTCAAAGAGGAGATTTGGTGGAAAGAAGATATAGTTTAACTGGATATTTCCTAGTATCTTTTGGTCTTTACCTTTCAGTCATGAGCAAAGGTAGATTTCCCCAATATGTAGTTTGTCAACTGATATAATTTACAAACAAATAAAAGTTACTGATGATGATGATAAAAAAAAAAGAAAAGGAACTCAGAGGTTGATAGGAGATGCTTAAAAATCAACAGCAGGGCTAAGCAAGTACCCTTTCCAGCAGCCAGTAGCTTTTTTCCTTATAATTTAGCATATATGTCTATGGTAAAAAAAATTTAGGAAATTTAGATATGAAAAAGAAGGAAAAAAAATCCCATGTGGTCTTCCTACCAACAAGATGGCCCCCAATACTACTTGGTATCCAACCCACCGTTTTCCTCTCCCACATTGTGGTCTGTGTGACCAATAGAAATCGGCAGAAGTGATGGTATGTTACTTCCAAGATTAAGTTGTAAAAGACTCTGCAGCTTTTCTGTCTGTCTGTCTGTCTCTGTCTCTCATGAACAACCAACCCTACAAGAGGCCCACGTGGTGAGGAACTGAACCTCCTGCCAGCAGCTAAGTGATCTTGGAAGCAGAGTCTCCAACCCCAGTCAATCCTCAGATGACTGCAGCCCCAAGCCAATAGCTTGTCTGCAACCTCCTAGGAGACCTTGAGCCAGAACTACCCAGCTAAGCCACTCCCAGCTTCCTGATCCTCAGACACTGTTTTAGGCTTTGGAGTCAGATGGACCTGATTTGTGTCCTAGCTGACCACCTACTAGTTATGATACTGCAGACAAGCCACTCCACATCTTTGAACCTCTTCATCTGTAAAATGAGAAGAGTAGTATTTACTCACAGCTTCAAGTAACATAATGTGTGCAAAATTCAAGATGCTGCTTCTTCAGGTAGGTAGAGGCAGAAGGTTTCCTTGGAGTAGATGTCTTTGTTCTAAGTTAATTGAGTGCCCTGATTAAGTATGCAGATGTAGTGTGTATAGGCACTTATTATTATTACATTTTCCTGAGGCAAAGCAAAACTTACTTCTCCCCTTGGTTTGCACAATTTTCATACAAACTGCTCAAGGGGCTTTCTGGGAAGGAAAGGGTTGGCCCCTCCCCCAACTTTTAGTCTCTGAGATTTGCAATTAAGGAAACCTGTTTTGGTGGTTCAGGGTGACATTGACCATAATCCATAAGCATAAAAGAATATTAAAAGCACCAAGAGGGAGCCCACCATGAGGGGAAGGGGGACCTGTGTTGGTGAAGTAGGTTCAGCACTGGGGTTTGGGTTTTGTGCTTGGTTTTGTGCAGCACGTGCCTGGGGCTGGAAGCCCCTCTCGGTCCAGCCATCCTAGTCCATTGTGTTTTGGGGAGCACTAGCTGAGCATGTGGTAGTGGACAAAGATAACTGTAACCTTGGAGCTGAAGGATGGAGTCACACTATGGCATGGCAGGGCTCCAGACCTGCAGCCGCAATGCAGCGGTCAGCACACACCCATCAGATTAGGCAGGACCAGTTACATGGCTATTACCAAAGACAACGCCTGGTCAGAGTTTTAGTTCTTCCTCCCTGCATGGCCTTTGGAAGCAGGAGTCCTTTGGCCTGAGTGTTCTTGGACACTTTGGTTTGAGACGGGGTCCAGCATTATGTGAGAGATAAAAGACTTCTGCTATTAAGGCAGAGGTAGCCTCGAGCCATTCGTTGGGTAAATAAAAGATGTGATTTAATTTGTATTTTCCAGATGGTGAAATAGATTGGCTGAGTTGGGTAAGCTAACTGGTTTTATAAAAAACAACTCCCAGACCTCAGTGGTTTAATACCTATGTCACAGTTTAATGTGGCTGGCACCATTCAAGGACCTAGGCTAGTACAGGCTTCACCACCTTTAACCCAAACCTGTCAAGGTCATCCAGAGTGCCACCATCCAGGTAGCAGATGAGGAAGAGAAAGTGGAAGACAGTGGGTGGGAGGTTTCTACAGGCCAGGTTTGTAAGTGACATATATCACTTTCACCCACCTTCCATTGGTGGGGGAATAGCATTTGGCCGTGTACCCTGGCAGAAGAGAGCTGTGGATCTTGGTGAGCACTGGCGTTCGGTGCCATATTGGTCTGACCAATGGATAAAGTGCTCAGCCCAGTGCCGGCACCTAGTAGGTATTCCATAAATGGTGGTCTCCTCCTTCCTTCCAGAGCCACCTGTCTGGGGAAGGGGTAGACAGGAAAGAAATGGCTTCTGTCCTCCTGCATTGGCATCGTGACCCAGCTGCTTCTAAAATGTATGGTTTTGTGGACCTAACAGGGATACCGGGAGATGCTGTGTCCTGGGTTTTGTCCACAGTATGGTTACAGGAGTTGGGAACTGTGAGCTCATTAGCGACCGGCACATTTAGTGGGGATGTATTCTTGTAGCATCCAATCATGCCTTTAATTACTTACCTGAAGCTCCTGGGGAATCGAGGTGAAAGAAATTCTTAGCTCTGAAGAACCCCCAAGGGAGGACACTAATTTGCTGCTTTGCAAACTTTTCCTAACTCTTTGCCTCAGCTCCTGAGGGCATAATTTAGTCACCTGCGGTGTCATTGTGCCATAAAGCCCGAGTGTGGCCTTCAGGAAGTGGAGGACTAACTGATCATCCAACTCACAGAACAGAAAAATAATTGGCTCTTTTTCTTCCTTTGATGATCATTGTAGCAGCGGAGAACTTTTTCTATTAAATGTGAAGAGGCCAGCATTGGAGTTGTGGAGCGTTAGTGGAAAGAGTTGAGAACACATGAATTTGATCAACACTTTTTGTTTTTTTTACATCTATGCTATTATATTACACATGCTGCTTTTCAACTTTTTAAAAAAATTAAATATTTTGGAGCTCTTTCAATATCAGTGTAGGTAGATGTACTCATCTGTATTAGGTCTAGTTGCCATAGCAAAATATCAGACTGGGTGGCTCAAACAACAGGAATTTATTTCTCATAGTTCTGGAGGCTAGAAAGCCAAGATCAAGGTGCTGGTGGATTTGGTTCCCTGGTGAGGTCACTCTTCCTGGCTTTCAGAGGTTGCCTTCTGGCTGTGTCCTGATATGGGAGAGAGAGAGAGAGAGAGAGAGAGAGAGAGAGAGAGAGAGAGAGCTATTCTTCTTCTTCTAAAGCTGCTAATCCCATCATGAGGATTCTACCCTCATGACCTCCTCTAACTCTAATTACCTCTCAAAGGCTCCATCTCAAAATACCATCACATTAGGGATTAGGGCTTCAACACATGAAATTTTGGCAGACAAAATTCAGTCCACAGCACCATTCTTTTTTTTTTTCCATTTTTTATTTTATTTTTTTATTTCAGCTTTACTGAGATATGATTGACAAATAAAACTGTAAGATAATTAAAGTGTACATGGTGGTGATTTGACATACATATACATTATAAAAGGATTCCCCCATCTAGTTAATTGACACATCCATCCCCCTGCAAACTCACATATTTATCTTATTTTTTGTTTTCTTTTTGGTGAGAACATTTAAGTCCTACTCTCTTAGTGAATGTCAATTATACAATATGATGTTGTCAACAATAATCACCATGCTATACATTAAATCGTCAGACCTTATTCATCTTATAGCTGAAAGTTTTTTACCAACCTCTCCCTATTCCCCTCCCCACCCCCAATGCCTGGAAACAGCTTTTCTACACTGTTTCTGAGTTTGACCTTTTATTTTAGATTCCACATATTAACCTCTTTATTACTATATCATGATGTGCTTTTTCTCTTGTTACCTTCTTTGACTTAAAGTCTACTTTTTTTCTGATACAGGAATAGCAACCCCTGCTCCTCTTTTGGTTTCCATTTGCCTGGAATATCTATTTCCATCCCTTCACTTTCAGTCTATGCCTTAAAGTTGAAGGATACAGGTTGCATATAGTTGCAACCTGTATACAGGTTGCATATAGTTGGGTCTTGTTTTTTTAATTCACTGAGCCACTCTAATGTCCTTTGATTGGAGAATTTTGTTCATTCACATTTAAAGTAGTTATTAATTGGTATGGACTTACTATTGCCATTTTGTTAATCATTTTCTGGCTGTTTATAATTCCTGTGTTTCTTTCTTCTTCTCTTGCTCTCTTCCTGTGTGATTTGACGATTTTCTGTAGTGGTATGCCTAGATTCCATTCTTTTTTACCTTTTGTGTATCTGTTATAGCTTTTTGCTTTGTGTTTACCTTGAGGCGTACATAAAACATATTTATAATAGTCTATTTTAAGCTGATAACAACTTAAGTTCAAATGCATACTAAAGCTCTACGTTTTTACTACTCCCCTCCATTTATGTTTTTGATATCACAATTTACATCTTTTTACCATGTGTGTCTGTTAACAAATTATTGTAGTTATAGATATTTTTAATACTTTTGTTTTTGAGCCATCATACTAGAGTTATAAGTGATTTACTCACTACTGTTACAACATTGGAGTATTCTGAATTTAACTATATATTTACCTTTATCAGTGAGATTTATATTTTCATATGCTTTGCTGTTACTAATTAGAGTCCTTTCACTTGAGCTTGAAGAATTTCCTTTAACATTTCTTATAGGGCTGGTCTAGTGGTGATCAATTCCTTCAACTTTTGCTTGTCTGGAAAATTCTTCATCTCTCCTTTCGTTGTGTAAGACAACTTTGCTGGGTAAAGTATTCTTGGGTGGCATTGTTTTTTTCCTTTGGCACTTTGAATATATCATGTCGCTTCCTTTAGGCCTGCAAAGTTTCTGCTGAAAAATCTGCTGATAGTCTTATTGGGGTTCCCTTGTACATAAGAAGTTGTTTTTCTCTTGCTGCTTTTTTAAAAAAAAATAAAAATGAATAAAAAATAAATAAGTTTATTTATTTATTCATTTATTTATTTCTGGCTGTGTTGGGTCTCCGTTGCTGCGCTCAGACTTTCTCTAGTTGTGGTGAGCAGGGACTACTCTTTGTTGTGGTGCACGGGCTTCTCATTGTGGTGGTTTCTCTTGTTGTGGGGCATGGGCTCTAAGGACATGGGCTTCAGTAATTGTAGCACACGGGCTCAGTAGTTGTGGCACGCAGGCTCTAGAGAGCAGGCTCAGTAGTTGTGGCACACAGGCTTAGTTGCTCTGTGGCATGTGGGATCTTCCTGGACCAGGGCTTGAACACATGTCCCCTGCATTGGCAGGTGGATTCTTAACCACTGTGCCACCAGGGAAGCCCTCTCTTGCTACTTTTAAAGACTCTCTCCTTGACTTTAACTTTTGCCAATTTAATGATAATATGTCTTGATGTGAGTCTCTTTGTACTCATGTTATTTGGAACTCTCTGGGGTTCTTGGATCTGGATGTCTGTTTCTTTCTCCAGGTTAGGGAAGTTTTCAACCATTATTTCTTTTTAAAAATTAAAAACGATTTTTAAAATTAATTATTTTTTTGGACGTGCTGCACAGCATGTGGGGTCTTAGTTCCCCGAACAGGGATTGAACCCATGCCCCCTGCAGTGGAAGTGTGGAGTCCTAACCACTGGACCACTGGGGGACCCCCCATTATTTCTTTTTCTTTTTTACAACTTTATTGGAGTATAATTGCTTCACAGTGGTGTGTTAGTTTCTGCCCCATAACAAAGTGAATCAGTTATACATATACATCTGTTCCCATATCCCTTCCCTTTTGCGTCTCCCTCCCTCCCACCCTCCCTATCCCACCCCTCCAGGGGGTCACAAAGCACAGATCTTATCTCCCTGTCCCATTATTTCTTTGAATAAGCTTTCTGCTACTTTCTCTCTTTATCTTCTCTGTCTAGGGCCACTATAATGCAAACATTGGTCTGCTTGATGGTGTTCCATAAGTCCTTTACACTGTCTTCACTCTTTTCCTCTATTTTTTTTCTCCTTGCTCTTCTGATTGAATGAATTCTGCTGCCCTGACTTCGAGTTCACAGATTCTTTTTTCTTCTGCTTTATCTAGTCTAATGTTGAACCACCCTACTGAATCTTGCAGTTTAATTATTGTAGTCTTCTGCTCTGTGATTTCTGTTTGGTAGTTTCTAGGTTTTCCATCTTTTTGCTGAAATTTTCACTTTGTTCATGCATTGTTCTCCTGACCTCAGTGAGGATCTTTATGACAAATATTTTGAACTCTTTATCAGGTAATTTATCTCCATTTCATTAAAGTCTGTTTCTGAAGGTTTATCTTGTTCTTTTGTTAGGAACATATTCCTCTGTTCATTTTCCTTGACTCTTTGTGTTAGTTTCTATGCATTAGATAAAATAGCACCTCTTCCAGTCTTGATGGAGTGGTCTTTGTAGGAGGTGAAATTTATTTTCAGCATGGCCTGAGCTTTTGGTTTTCTCTCAAAAGTTTGTGATTGTCCAAGTTGCCTTCTTAGTTCTTAGTGGCTCCCAGTAGCTGAGGGTTTGCCAAGACCAGTCAATGTCCCAGAGTCAGCACTTAGAAGCAGGCTGATTGAAAGCTGGACCCTAAGGCAACAGCTTTCAAACTATGCAAATAAGCCTCTTTCAGGGAAAGACTGGGAGATGGGATCTTTTGTTTGCTCCCTCAGCACTGAGTCCAGGTAGGGTAGCCACAGCAAATACTCATGTGCCTGTTAAGAACTACTTTTTTGTTTGCTAAGGTTTTGCGGGTCTCGTGGGTACAAGTCCAGTTGGCTTTTGGAGCTAGGTGTTTTGGGGTACCTTCCTAAGGTGGAATTCTTAAAAGTTGGGATGCTAGATTTTGGGTCCAGAATCTTCAGTCCTCAGAGAGAAGCTGGGAGTTGGGAGTTCTCTCCTGGTTGCTTGTCCCTGTGCTAGGAAAATGGTTTATGGTGAGAGTGTGTCTCAGCCTTTCGTACCCATTTCAGTGTGGGTTTTTCCTTGTTCACTCAGTGTGTAGGGGTCACTCAGCTGGTCTTTGGATTTCTTTCAGAGGGAATTGTTCCATGTGTAGTTGTAGATATGGTGTGTTCATGGGAGGAAGTGAGTTCAGGAACTTCCTTTGTCATCCTCTTGGACTGGAACCCATAGTGCCATTCTTTTAACTGTTTCATATTATATTATCTTATATATGTTCCAAAACATATGTGTGTGTGTGTGTGTTGTGTACTAATCTCAAGACTGAGCTAACGATATTCCTTATTTTATCATTGATCTATGTAAGGTCCCTCTTGTTTTAAAATTTATTTTCTTTGATCTTTATTCTTCACTCCCATTCTGTATTAGTTTCCTTGGGCTTGCATAACAAAGTACCATGGACTGAGAGTCATATATATATATTTACATTCATATTTATTACTATCAGGAATTGGCTTCAGAGATTATGGAGGCTGAGAAGTCCAAAGATGTGCAGTCCACAAGCTGGAGACCCAAGAAAGCTGATGGTGTAGTTCCAGTCTGAGTCCAAAGGTCTGAGAACCAGGACCAAAGATGGTATAAGTCCAAGTCCAAGGGCAGGAGAAGACCAATAGCTCAGCTCAAGTAAGGCAGAGAGACTGAATTCTCCCTTCTTCTACTTTTTTTTTTTTATCCTATTCCGGCCCTCAATGGATTGGATGATACCCATCCTCATGGTGCAGGGAAATCTGCTTTACTCAGTCTACTGAGTCAAATGTTAATCTTTTCCAGAAGCATCCTCACAGACAAAGCCAGAAACAATATTTAACCAGATATTTGGCATCCTGTGGCTCAGTCAAGTTGGCACACAGAATTAACCATCACAGACATCTATTAAGACTCAGCATCATCTGCATCCAGGCAGTGGAAGAGGAAAGAGTGTGGAGAGTGTTCATGGGAGGCTTCTAGTGGTCAGGGCTGAAAGTCGTCCACATCACTTCTCACATTCTATTGGAGAGAACTTACTTACGTTCACTCCTAACTACAGCAGTGGTCAGCAATGTGGTCTAGCTGTGTGCCTATAGGAGGGAAGACAGTGAGTGGTCTCTGCTCCAGTCACTAGCTTACATTCCCACCAACAGTATATGAGGATATTACTTTCCCACACTCTACCAGTGATGGACTTTATCAACCTTCTACATTTTTACCAAACTGATGGTAAAAAATGATGCATTTTAAAGCAATTTATATTTTCCTGATTACTGGCGCGTTGAAAAAAATTTTCATATTTTATTGGCTGCTTACACTTTTCTTCTATGAATTGTCTTTTCATAAGCTTTGTGTCTTAAAATGTTTCTTATTGATTTATAGGAGTTATTATATAGTATGGGTAGCAATTCCTCATTCTCCTTTGCTGATTTGGGCTCATCTTGGCTATACAACTCTGAATCTCAGCCATATCCTCCATATGGCCCCTGGCTTAGGCTGTTGGTCCTGCAGCCCCTGTCATAGAGTTATCTCACCATCATAGCCCCCAAAGAAGTTCCCCCGACTTTCAGCCACCTTTCACCTCTTCCTTGGGACTAGCAGGAACTCTTGGATATTTTTATACCACATGGGAGCAAGATACATTTGAGCTAATATTTTGCTGTACTTTATGCCTATCCATGCACCAATGATTTCCTAATTTCATTATTTAAAATTTCAGTATGTTTTGATATTTGCTTGTAATGTTTTACTATTAAAAATAAGGTTTGTGAAGGTGGGACTTCCATAATAGCTGAATAAGGAGCTCATAAAATCTATCTCTAAGAAGCAACAATAAAACTGGACAAAATTGTCAAAAATAATGATTCAAAAACTCTGGATATTGACCAGAAGTATACAACAAATTGAGAAGTTTATTCAAGAAAATTTACCCAACCTTGGAAAGAAGAATGGGAGTCCATGGGCATTTTATACTCAGGCTGCCCCATCCACTCACCCTCCATTTACATGGTGTAGAAGTTCTATCATGGCAGAGCATCAGTCTATAAGGACAGGCATCTCCACTTCTGGAGAGAGACGACTCTCTTTATTTGGAGCAGAGTGAGGAAAATTTCATGCCCAGGGTCACTGTTGAAAGCAATAGCAATCTCACTGGCAAACAATCAGAGACATTCAATGTTACAAGTCTTGAGACTTGTTGAAGCAAACAACAGTTTGGTAGACAAGTAAAAATGTGACAGGAAGATCCAGGGAATGATGTCTCTTAATTTTCTTTTTCTTTATTACAGTAGAGGAACCCACTGAAGCAGTCCATGAAGGTCACTGCAGAAGACATAGACCATGGTGCATCAGAGTGTAGAGTGGTTCTGGAGTACAGAGGCTGTTCAGGAGTCCACCCTGATGCCTCTCAGTATCTACCCTTGTCCTCCTTGGGTCTACAGTTTATGTTCTCTACACAGGGGACTTAGTCATAGTTCTGTGGATGTTGTCAATTCAATCACTATCTCATGTGAATCCTAAAATATTAGCTACTACTGTGCTCTTGACATAAGGTAGTAGAAAAAAGGGAGGGTAGAAATAATCAGCATACAACAATTGCTACAGTCCCTGCTTCTGTAGCCGGTCAAATAGTCCTAAACTGGCCCAGAGCCTGTACTGTCCTTAACAAGGGCATGTGGGGCCCCTACTCCAGGCTCTGTGCCCCAGGAGGCTCAGTGCTTTTTGGAGCACACTTCTTGAAATTTTAAAGTCTCCTTTCAATGCTTAAAGGAAGCCAGGTTTACTTCCTTACTCATCAGGAGAGAAAAGAAAAGAAGATCACTCACTCAGAACTTTTCAAATTTCTTGGGTTTCAATGATGAGAGGTTATGAAGGTGATAGGTAGCCACATAAAAATCAAGTGCTATGTTCGTTGCACTGGTAGTTCAGGATTTAAACTGTACATTTTTATCTATTCATGATATTGTTAAACAAGTTAGGTAAACCTGCTCAGAAGGTAGAACTCTCTTCAAGTCATGCAAAATAATTTTGATTATTTTAATATTTGCATATATTTCCCCCCTTTACTATAGATCGATGTCAAAGGTTGAGTTCCCTAGGCAACATCTCTCAGATTGAATCTGTGTGTAAAAAATTCTTGGGAAATGCTTCCAATATCCACGTCTGTAAAAGAATGAAGGAAGCAGACTTGGGCAGAGGGGAGAAGTTGAACCATGATACAGTAACAAAAAAGATCTTAGATGGTCCCACAAGGAGCTTTAGAGCTGGGATGGCCCTTCACAGTTGTTTAAAGTTGAGGCAAGAGGCCCTGGTCTTTTTATCACCACATTGACCATTACTGGCTGTAGCCTGCTGGAGGAAGAGGACATGATATTGGTACTGCCCTGGGGGGAGGCATTATCTGGAGAAGGATGAACAGTGAGCCACGAGCAGCCATCCCTCCTGGCAACTGAGGGAATGAGTACTTCCATCCTGAAGGGGGTCTGAGTGGCTCACCCCAGCAATCACTAAAAACCCTTTCCTTGACTCAGATAGCCCTCACTATAGGTGAGCATGTTTTTAAACATTCTGAGCCCAGTATAGCTTGTACTGTAATATCAACATAAATAATTCCCATCTGTGAACTGTTGAGTAATGATCATGTGAGAAAAACCCCTCAACCCCAAATCAAATTCTTTAAATGAGGGTTGTCTAGATGTCTGGAGTTGCCAAGTTTATGGTAACAACAATAACATCAACGAAAGCAGTTCCTGCCGCTGACAAAATGCTTTCACCTCTACATCCATCTCATTTGATTTTCTATATAACCCTGGGAAGTGGTGGGAAAAGTAGCTTCAATCCATTTAACAGATGTGGAAACAGGCAAGGCAAAGATAGCGAAATCAATGTCAGCATTTGCTTTTGGTATCATTCCTTTATTGGAATATATGTATACCTGACATACCACATCACTTAGAGGCATTGCTCAGAGGCAATAGTACTCTCTGTTACGAAATAGACTGTGTTTGGTGTCAGATTTCCCTGTACAAATGTTTAATCTACTCAGGGCTCCCAGTAGGGGATATCTCTTATCCGATATCAGAGTATCTTTAGAGTATCACTAAAGTCAAACTACTGGTGATCGGTACCTTCCAAACTACATCGTTAGACTTCAAATCCAAGACTCTTTATATGATTTTCAATTATTTATTTGTGTGATAGGATTAAGGGCTAATGACTGACTAATTCCCAGTAACCCTTTTGGAAACTGGTACAACGGAGGCTGTATCAATCCCCAAGGTCTCTCCTGTTTCTGCCCAACAACCTCTTGATCCATAGTCTCTTCATTGCATTTTTCACCTCCGTGTTTCTCAGGCTGTCGATCAGAGGATTCAACATGGGTGTGATGACAGTGTAAAATACAGCCACCATCTTGTCCTCAGGAAAAGTGGTGGAAGGTCTCAGGTAGATGAAGATGCAGGGGACAAAATATAATATTACCACAGTGATGTGGGAAGCGCATGTGGACAGAGCCTTGTGCCTCCCCTCTGATGAGCGAGACTTGAAGGAAAGCAAGGTGACTGTGTAAGAGCCCAAAAAAATGACAAAGGAGCTCAGTGAAATCATGCCACTGTTGGCCACTGCAATGAGCCCCACCACATATGTGTCTGTGCAAACCAGCTTCAGTAAAGGGTGGACGTCACAGAAGTAGTGGTCGATCAGGTTGGGGCCACAGAAAGGGAGTTGTACAGTGAGCACGGTCTGGATAAAAGTATTCACAAAGCCTCCTAACCAAAAGAACACCACCAATATGAAGCAGAATTTCCAGTCCATGATGGTCAAATAGCGTAGAGGCTTACAGATGGCCACGTACCTGTCATAGGCCATCACTGTGAGGATAGAGACCTCTGTGCAGCCAAGCAGATGGACAAAAAAGAGCTGGACCATGCAACCATCAAAAGAGATTCTCTTGACCTTGGCTTGAAAGTCAATAATCAGCTTGGGGGCTGTAACAGAGGAATAGCAGATGTCAACAAAGGAGAGGAAACTAAGGAAGAAGTACATTGGAGAGTTGAGATTTGAGCTCCTTTGAATAGTTATTATAATGAAAAAATTTCCAGTCATGAAGATCATATAAAAGAGTAGGAACAAAAAGAAGCATAGTTGCTGTACTTCCTTATTTTGGGAAAGACCCATGAGGATAAATTCAGTGACATTATTTTCCATAGAATCTGGGCAGGTCACAAGAGAGAAACATTGTGTGATTTTACCTGTTGGAAAAAATATAAAGGACAATTAGATTTGGGCACATGATGCCATAACATTATTGTTATTATTTTTAAACAATTATTAACAAAATTTCTCCCTTGAGGTGTTGGTTTCGGTATAGTCTGTTTCTTAAAATGACCAGAGATTGACTGAGGGATGGAGGAAGAAAGAGGAAAGAGAAGAAAAATTCATGGACTTTAAATATATTTAGGCATGGAATCTAGGCTCTCCACTTAATAATCAGTTATCTGAATCATTGTTGCTTGAGAATTTAAATTATATCTTCCTTTTAAATCGAGATTCCAAGTGATAACCTCCTCTCTCTCAACTCCAGGATGCTTTTTTCCTATGTTCCAGTTGATACATGGAACCTATCACACAGACATTTGTGATCATAAGTATATGCCTTCAAATGTACAACTTTGAGCCAGACCTGGCATGTAACTAGCCTTTTATGTAGCTCTTTGGCCTCCCAAATTACTATCACCTTGATTGACTTTACCACATATTAGATTATTCTGGGAATTTACTTTTTGTCATTCCTTATATGTTTAAAAGTTGGGGAAAATGCACAGAGGCTTCACAAGAAGGAAATACCATTTGCAAGATGCTCAAAACTTCAGAATCTAGTTGACATTAGTTGTTATAGGATATGGGAAGTAACAATGCTCAGGTAGGTTTAGATGTGCCTCTGACAGTGACCAACTGTGAGATAATGGGGCAAGTTACTTATTTTCATTGAGACCCAGTTTCTTTGGTCAATGGGTTGACGCTACATGAACACCAGGGTCTCCTCCAACTTTAATGTTATATCATGAAATCTGAGATGATATTTTTAATACAAAGAATCACTGTCATTGAATGTAGTTTCTTTCATTATTTCTGTATTCTTTTGAACCAAAAGATGTGTGAAGTTTGGGACAATGTGTATCTATTTTTGTACTGCTTCAGTACAAATACTGCTTCCATTAATTTGGCAAGTCATTTAAACTTTTTGAACTCTGGTTTCTTCATCCTTCAAATGGAAATGTGACTGACTACTTCAGAGAATTTTTCAAATACCAAACCTAGCCCAGCATAAGGGAAGCACTCACTGTATTATGCCTTTTGATTTTTCCAACTAGATTCCCAGTTCTTACATTTTAGTGTGAAAAATTTCAAATTAACACGAAATGGAGATAATAAGTGCTCATATATCTGTTATTCATATTAAAAATGACTAATGTTTTACTATATTTGTTTCATCTCTCTTTTTCATTTCTTTTTGGTTCCAAAGTATTTTAATGCAAATCATGTCATTTCAACTTTTATTGCTTCAGTATTCATGTCTCTAAAAAAATCAAGATTTTTTTTACATAAAGAGAAAGCATGATCATATTAGTAAAATTACCAGTAGTTTCCTGGTATCTATCAATTCCTGGTCTGCTGGAGCCATGTTTTGTTCCCACCTCTCCTTACAGTAATTAGATTAGTGCCTACTTTGTCTGCTGTATGAGATATGGTAGCTCACTGTGGGTACTGAGCACTTGCAGTGTGGATAGTGTGATTAAGAAACTGAAGTTTCAATTTATTTAAATTTAAGTTAAAAAACTAAAGTGATAAAAATATTTTGACATCATAAAAATTTGTATAATTGGGTTAAACAAAATATGATTAAATATGACTAAAATAAATTTCACCTATATCTTTTTCTTTTTTTTTTTTTTGCGGTACGCAGGCCTCTCACTGTTGTGGCCTCTCCCGTTGCGGAGCACAGGCTCCGGATGCACAGGCTCAGCGGCCATGGCTCATGGGCCCAACCGCTCCGTGGCATGTGGGATCTTCCCAGACCGGGGCACGAACCTGTGTCCCTTGCATCGGCAGGTGGACTCTCAACCACTGCACCACCAGGGAAGCCCGAGAAATGATTTTGATTATATTTATTCAATTGAATATTATATAGAAATGAAAAAGGGGAGTAGGGAGATACACAAGGGCAGTATTCACATCAAAACACAACCATAAGATAATTGCTATGACTGGAGTAAGCCCTAAGGCTGCTGTGATTTTGTATAATAGTATTTCTTTATGTGAAGAAGATGGTATTTGAACCCTGACTTCTCCGCATACCAATTTTGCAGCCTAGGGAATTAGATATTTTGTGTCTTGTTTATTTTTTTGTGAAACGTGTATTTTTAGGAAATAGTAAATTTGCATTCACTAAATTAGTTCTTATTTAGTTAGTAATGAGTTCAAAAATGTTACTAACTATCCCTAACCACCACCCCTCAACCTGGTCCCAACACACTCATAGCCACAGATACTGAAAACAAAGTCTGGCAAATGGTGTAGCAAAATGAATCAAAGTGGGCGGGAGGGGGGGTGGATGCTGAGAGGCTACTTATTATGTTTACGCTTTTTCAATTCAGAGGTGATGGTGTGTTGGCATAAAGCAGAGCTGGTTGTGGTATTGGAGATACGATAAAATGGGACTATTAACGTGAATGTTGACATTTTAAAAATAAATTTTACAATTTAAAAATAATTTTTGATTTACAAAATAAATTGCAAAGATATTTCAGAGGGTTTTCATCACACCTCACTGTAAATAGTTAGTAGGGATGCAAAATGGTGCAGCTGCTACGGAAAACAGTATGGAGGTTCTTTACAAAATTAAAAATTGAATTGTATATAATCCAGTAATCCTGCTTCTGGATATTATCCAAAAGATTTGAAATCAAGATTTCAAAGAGATATTAGCATCCCCATGTTCATTGCAGAACCATTCACTGTAGCCGAGATGGGGAAACAACTGAAATGTCTATGGACAGATGATTGGATTTAAAAAAATGTGGTATATAAAAACAATGGAATATAATTTGGCCTTAAAAAGATGGAAATTGTATAATATGTGACTACATGGATGAAACTTGAGGACATGATGCTAAGGGAAATAGACCAGTCAGAGAAAGACAAATACTGCATGATTCCACTTATATGATGTATCTAATGTAATCAAATTCATAGAATCAAAGAGTGGAATAATAGCTGCCAGAGTTTAGTAGAGGAGGAAATGGGAAGTTACAAATCAATTGGCACAAAGTTTCAGTTAAGCAAGATGAACACAGATGCACTGTACAAAATTATATCTGTAGTCAACAATACTGTATGGTACACTTAAAAATACCTTATGAGGTTAGATCTCATGTTAAGTGTTCTTACCACAGTAAAATAAAATTAAAGAAAAAGAAATAAGAGCACATTATGATCACCAAATTTTAAATTTTATTTGGATCCCATCAGTTTTTTTTTTTTCCATTAATACCCTCTTTTCTTTCTGAGATGCAATCCAGAGTACCACATTGGATTTAGGTCTCATCTCCTCAATATCTCCTGGTCTGTAACAGTTTTTCATCCTTTTCTTGTTTTTCTTGACTTTGACAGTTCTAAGGAGTACCAGTGCAGTATCCTGTAGAATGTTTCCAAATATGGGTTTACCTAATGATTCTCTCATATCAAGCTGAGATTATAGGTTTTGGGGAAAGAATATCACAGGTGTGAAGCTTTCTCATCACATCATATCAGGGGTAGATGATATCCACATTATACCACTGAAGGTGTCACTTTTATTCTTTGCTTAAGGCAGTGCTGGCCAAGTTTCTCTACTCTAAACCTGAATGCTGGATTTGAAATGCAATGGAGTTAATAACAATTACTTCTAGATTGTTCTTTTTTTTCTTATTTCCAGTTTTACATGTCATGTTTACTTCAGTGAATATGTATTATTTCAGTAATTCAATATCAAAAAGTAATTAATGGAACAGATGTAGTGGTTTAATTATCTTTAATGAGTTAGAAGAAAATTCATCCACCACAATTGACATAAGAGACAGTGTTTCGACTAATTACATGGTTTGTGGTCCACTGAGTAATACTCCAATTATAATTCTCTGTACTTTATAACTTCATTGTCATGGAGGGAAATACAAGAGCCAGAGTTTGGCAGAATTTAGACAGTGAATTCAACTTTTAGTTTTCTCTTTGTATTCTTTAATATTTCTTATGTCCTGGAAATAAAATGCCATTTTATTGGCATACTCATTGAAATATACTACCACTTTCGTTGCAATCCTAAAGCCTGTTGATATCTTAAAGAATGTTTGATTACTGAGAAGAAATATACATGAGGTTCATTAATCATAGAAAGAAATCCTCAGTAAATTCATCAAGAACTTCTGGTTTCAGGTCAATTCATGTCTCTTTTGGTATCCTTCAATTTACATGGAAAAGATGGAGCTCCAGCTCATATAGATTATTCTAAAAACTATAGATGGCCCCTTTCTATGATCAGAGGCATTTTAATTTTCACTAACAGGGCATGAAGTGTGTCTAATAATTAAATTTTTTATTACAGAAACTGGCAGCAGTGAGCAATGGGGAAGTTGCAAAAGATTCATAGCATATTTGTTGATACTGAAATTCCATAGGCCTAGTTTCAATTTGAGTACAAACCTAATCCTAATCCACTGATTTTCTCCGAATCATTTGAAATTGCTAGAGTTAAACACCAAGTCAGTTTCTGAGTATCTTTTGTTATTAATTTAGTCTGAACCACAATGGATATTTGCATTGTATCTGCCCAGTCTCACTGGCTATTGGAAAGAATATGCTGATCACACATGTTTTATGTCTAGGGTTGTTTGTAGTGCATGTCAAGTAGGCATTCATGGAGCTGAGTCTGGAGCCTGAAACTTGATCCAGACAAAGCTAAGAAGACAGGACAGATCATCCATCTAATTTTGCTGCAGCTTTATGTCTATAACTTGGGGTCATTCATTTTATGGTCTTACTGCTCTCACGACCCTATCTTCCCCAAGTTTGCCTCATCATAACAGAGAGCTTGCTTCTTACTGGTTGAGAAAATGTGTACTTTTCATTGTATCTTAGCACATATTTTGTATAAAAGTATTATTGGTGAATATAATATACTTCTGTTTCTCAAAAAACTATATTTTATATTATATTTAATCATATATTTATAATTTTAAAATATATTTCAGAATAGATGACCTAAAAGCACATTAACAATTAATATAATTTAATTAATTAACTTTAATTAATAGAATAATAAAGGTTAAGCAAATATCAATAAATAAGGCCCACTTACCCCAGGAGGCAGTGTACCATTAATAGAGGTTTTTATGGCTCCTATATGATCATTTTATGAATAAGATTCTGTAATAAAATTTTAGCACTAAAATTAAGGAAGGTATAAACTAGCTACAACTTAAGATTATTCCAACTCATAAATGCTATAGGTGCTTAATTTTTATTATGCCTAAAAATCAAAAATATAAAAACAATTAATGCTAAGATTTATGTGGCACCATTTGCAGGTCATGGGATCTCCTTGATCCTTAGCGTACTTCTTAGAGCCATAACAAGGTACTCTGCTTCTGTTTTACCTCTCTTGCTTCTGTTTTACAATTTCTTTTGTGCTCGAAATTTATATTTCAGTTCTATATTAAAAATACTAACAAGGGCTAAATTTTAAACAATAGGATGATGAGTCTATTTTAGTGGTTGTCATAATTTAGCATGTATCAAAAATCACCTGGAGGGCTGGTTAAATCACAGATTGCAGGCTCCATTCTAGAGGTTTTGATTCAGGAAGTTGGATATGGGGCTAGAGAATTTGCATCCTAAACACATTCTCAGGTGCTCCTGCTGCTGCTGGTTTGAGGACCATCCCTGGGGAATCTATATCAACTCTACAGAGACATATGAAGCTTCTTTCTTCTCTGTTTCTCTTTTCTATTCATTTCTACTTTGGGAGAATAACTTTTGGTTCCTTATTCAACAGGAATCATGATGTTATCAGAGGGAAATCAGAGTATCATACCCACATTTATTCTCCTGGGTTTTTCAGAATATCCAGAACCCCAGGTTCCACTCTTCCTGGTTTTCTCATCTATCTGCACAGTCACTGTGGTGGGGAATTTGGGCATGATCTTGATAATCATCAAGATCAATTCAAAACTCCACACGATCATGTACTTTTTCATTAGTCACTTGTCCTTTGTCAATTTCTGTTATTCTACTGTAGTGACACCTAAATTGTTGGAGAACTTGATTGTGGAGGAGAGAACCATCTCTTTCTCTGGTTTCATTATGCAATTTTGTTTTGCTTGCATATTTGGAGTAACAGAAACTTTCATGTTAGCAACAATGGCCTAGGACTGTTTTGTGGCAGTCTGTAACCCCTTGCTCTATAGCACTGCTATGTCTCAGAAGCTTTGTGCTCTGTTGGTGGCTGGGTCTTACTCATGGGGTATAGTGTGTTCCCTGACACTCACATATTTTCCTCATTCATTATCATATTTTGAGTCTAGCATCATAAATAATTTTATCTGTGACCACTCTGTAATTGTTTCTGTCTCCTGCTCAGACCCCTATATCAGCCAGATGCTATGTTTTATTATTGCTGTATTCAATGCGGTGAGCAGGCTGGTGGCTATTCTGATGTCCTATATACTCATTTTTGTCACTTTTATGAGGATGCCTTCTTCAAGCGGGCACCGGAAAACCTTCTCCACCTGTGCCTCCCAACTGACAGCCATCACCATTTTCCATGGAACCATCCTTTTCCTTAACTGTATCCTTAATCCTAAAACTTCTTGGCTTGCAGTTAAAGTGGCTTCTGTGTTTTACACAGTGGTGATTCCCATGCTGAACGCCTTGATCTACAGCCTGAGGAGCAAAGATGTAAAAAACACATTCAGAAAATTAGTTTTTGCAAAATTGCTTTATCACTCCATATAGTATTTTTAGATTCATTATTTTATTTCTGAAAAACTGATTTACTGCACTACAGATTGTTCAGCTCTTGTAGTGCAATTGATGATTCAAATCTTTTTTTTTTTTTTGCGTTACGCGGGCCTCTCACTGCTGTGGCCTCTCCTGCCGCGGAGCACAGGCTCCGGACGCGCAGGCCCAGCGGCCATGGCTCACGGGCCCAGCCGCTCTGCGGCACGTGGGATCCTCCCGGACCGGGGCACGAACCCGCGCCCCCGTATCGGCAGGCGGACTCTAAACCGCTGCGCCACCAGGGAAGCCCTGATTCAAATCTTTTAATCAACAGGCTTTTAATTAATATACCTATGGCAGCAGAGCATTTTATTGATTGTTGATTATTGATTGTTGCATACATTAACATTTAGTGAAATAGCTGTAAACAACATGTAAACCAAACTGGAAAAGAAATTATTTGACTGTCTTTTGTAATGTTTTGTAAATTATTTTTAAATGCTTTACCATATACAGTATAATTTTATATGTGTGTTTCCAAAGTAAAACTGATTCCCAGCTCATCAGATATGAGTGGGTCTAAGACGAGTCCCTAGAATTGTAATCGGGAAATTCATACTCCAGAGATTGCTTTAACAAATGTTTCAGTTTACTGTAGCTTGTAATGAATCCTTTGCTAATCATTGTATAATAAATGGTGGAAGTTAAATTTTATTCATGAAACATATAGCCTGCTGACTAGCAAACAAAATTAACTAAAGTATTGTTCTGCTTTCCCTAAATTAATATCCCTATTTTATTCCAAAAGTTTTTTTTGTGTGTGTGTAATCAAGGCAGTGGGATATTAGAATAAGAGGGTCCTAAAATGGACTCAAGGAACTCTGGCCATTTAAATTTCAAAAAACATGCCATTATAATTCAATAGAGAAATGATAATTTTCAACAAACAATGTTGAGATAACTGGCTATCCATATGGATAAATGAGTCTTTACTTTTAGTTCATAACATATACAACCATTACCATGAACGAAATGAAATGGATCATAGATGTAAACATAAAAATTAAAACTAAAAAATTTTAGCATAAAATAGAAAAAATATCTTTCAAAACTTATTAATAAACTTATCATTAATAAAATGAAAATATAAGCCACAGATTGTGAGTAAATATTTGAAATATATATGTTTGATAAAGGATTTGTGTGCAGAATATATAGAGAACTCTTCATACTCAAAACAAGAAGAAAAATAACCTAGTTAAAGAGTTGGTGAAATATTTGAGCAGACATTTGACAAAACAAAATATACAAATCGTCTGTAAACACATGAAAAGATACTAAGCATAATTAGTCATCAATGAAATTCTCATTAAAACTAAAACTAAAATCATGATGAGATACTTCTGCACTCCCATTAGCATAGCTAAAATGAACGAGTTTCAAATATTGGTGAAGATGTGGAGCAAGTTGAATGTTTATGCATTTCAGAGGAGAGTGAAAGGTTAAATGACTTTGAAAACAGTCTAGCACTATCTTATGAAGTTATGCAAACACTTCTTCCCATACAAGGCCCAAACTACTATGCTGCAGAAACTGATATAAAAATGTGTATGCGTTTAACCCTCTAAGTTGGCTGTGCAGCAAAGAAAATTAATAGACAAGAAGTTTGCTAGATTTAGGTGATTTGGGTGCAGAAATTGGCTCCAGAGTTGGTCCAGGTGTCAGTGATGGGGAGAAGATGCACTGTAGAACTCAAGCCTGTCCCATTGAAAGAATAACCATGTAGACCCGCGGGATTCTGGATCAAGGCCATGCTATGTACAACAAATAATTCTATGCCTGGTGAGAAACTGCCTCTTTTGTGCTATGGCTTCCTTAAAGTCTGGTAAGGGTTAGTCAGGTTGTCATGGGCCTAGGGAAAGCACAAGTGGATCTAACTGGGTGGTATTTTGGTTTAGCAGAACCAGTGGATTGGTTGATACCCAGTGGTTTTAGAGACTTAAACACGTTTCCAAAATGCATTTGTCACTTTTAAGAGATTATATTATTTAACTGTATTAATATAAGCTTGGAAGTGTGGATTGGCCATATTTAGAAGAAAACACAATTTAGTTTCAATAAAGTACATCACTGTTTCTGAAAATAATAATACTTATGTTAAGCAATAAAACCAGAATCCAAGTTATGTTGTTTATACACCTCAAAACACATGCACTTTATACACAGAAAAGTACAAAAAAATCACACAGTAAATGTAATAGCAGTTATCTCTGAATAGTTGCATTTTAGCTGATTTATCTTTCACTTTGGGTTTTACTGTAGTCACCATATTTTTTAATTCAGTTCATATATTTTTCTGTAATTAATTTTTAAAAAGAAATTCATGGGGTAGGCTAGATGAGGTGCTGTGTCCAGTGATTTAGAAGAAACTACCTTCTTGTAAATTGCCACATAGAAAAACATTCAAGCTAATTTCTGAGTTCATGACATAAAAAGAAATAGTTCAGTAAATATTCTCTGTGGTCTAAATCCCCAAGGCCATGGACGCATACATAAACCCTACATTTTGTTCATTGGAATCAGATTCCACTTCCAAAGCTCTCTCTCTCTCTCTTTCTCCCACCCTTCATTTCTCCCAGTTTTTCCACCCAAACTCTTGGAGAACTTGGTTGTGCAAGACAGAACCATCTCTTTCCCAGGATACATCATGCAATTCTTCCTGGCTTGTATAGTTGCAGTGCAGAAACATTCATTTGGCAGTGATGGCCTATGAGTGATTTGTGGCAGTTTGTAAGCCTCTGCTCTACACAGCGGTCATGTCCCTAGAGCTCTGTGCATCATTGGTGGCTGGGTCCTACACGTGGGGTGTAGTCTCTTCCTTGACACTCACCTATTTTCTACTGGCATTATCCTTCTATGGGTATAACATCACAAATAATTTTGTCTGTGAGCACTCTGTCATTGTCTTCGTCTCCTGTTTGGATCCCTACATCAGCCAAGCGCTTTGTTTTGTCAAACAAAGTAATTATCCTCACTACTTATATGTCCATTTTTGTCACTATCATAAAAATGCCTTCTGCTGGTGGGCGCCAAAAAGCCTTCTCCACGTGTGCTTCCATTCTGACTGCCCTCACCATTCTCCATGGGACTGTCCTTTTCCTTTATTGTGTACCCAGCACCAAAAACTCATGGCTCATAGTCAAAGTAAGTTCTGTATTTTATACAGTGGTGAATCCCATGCTGAACCCTTTGATCTACAGCCTCAGGAACAAAGATGTGAAAGAGAATGTCAGGAAATTAATGAATCGCTGAATACAATTTTGTTGAAGATTTGTGTCACCAAAAGAAATTTGATCTATTACATAGTGTTGTTCAATGCTTCTAGTAGAGATG
Source organism: Mesoplodon bidens (assembly GCF_964165515.1). Taxonomy (NCBI): domain Eukaryota; kingdom Metazoa; phylum Chordata; class Mammalia; order Artiodactyla; family Ziphiidae; genus Mesoplodon; species Mesoplodon bidens. The sequence goes on from NC_138164.1 coordinate 104,018,150, forward strand.
ATGATTCAAATTATGTAGTCAACTCACTAGATTTTTCAATTTAGAGTCATAAACCAGTTATCTGATCTTTTGGTTTCTATTCAATGTCTAATAAAATAGCTGTAAACCAAATGTGAAATAATTTGTGTTGGGTGAATGGTGTCCCCCAAATATCCACGTCCACCCAGAAGCTCAGAAACCTTATTTGGAAATAGGATCTCTGCAGATGTAATTAAGGTAAGAATCAAAATGAGATTAAAGTGAACCCTAAATCCAATGAGTGTGTCCTTATAAGAGACAGAAAAGGACACCCAGAGACACACAGGGAAGATTGTCGTTTTACTGCTGCCCACCAGGGGATCCAGGAGCCACCAGAATCTGGACGACGTGAGGAAGGATTCTCCCCTAGCATCTTCAGAGGGAGTATGGCCTTCCTGCACCTCGATTTCAGGCTTCTCGGTCTGGAGAACTGCGAGGAAATAAATCTCCATTGTTTTAAACAACTAAGTCTGTGGTAATTTACTGCAGCAACACTAGGAGTCTTATTTAACAGTAAATATCAGCATAAAATCTTGACTCATACATTGGTATAATAAATCATTTTTTAAAACATTATTCCATTTCATTTAAGCAATAGGAATATCAGGGCTATAGAGGAATTCTGAAAAGCTGTAGCTAACTCAGAATGTGGATATGAAAGAATTAGCAATGAGAGCCTGGAGGCATTGTCTCTAAAATCAGGCCAAGTTCTTTGCTCCTTTCTGCTTAAGGGCCTCCTGTACTTCTATTATAATACAGGAAGTGATATTAAACATGATGACTGAATTTCAAGTAAAAGTGTTGATTTTATATCAAAGGATTAACAAGGGACCCAGACCAAAAATGAAAAATTGTTACTAGTCTCACATGTCTCACAGTCTGATGTGTTAAACTTGATATTGTAAATTCTATTTACTAATGCAGTGGATGTCATAAAACATTTCAAAAATAGTTTGTATACAGACTCACAGACATAGAGGACAGACTTGTGGTTGCCAAGTTGGAGGAGGAGAGGGGGAGGGTTGGGCTGGGAGTTTGGGGTTAGTAGAAGCAAAGTATTACATACAGGATGGACAAACAACAAGGTCCTACTGTAGAGCACAGGAAACTATATTCAATATCCTGTAATAAATCATAATGGAAAAGAATATGAAAAAGAATATATACATGTATAACTGAATCACTTTGCTGTGCACCAGACACTAAGACAACATTATAAATCAACTATACGTCAATAAAAAAATAGTTTGTATAAATATTGTTTTGTTTTTAAAGTTTAATTTTTAGTTAATTACACATTTACCTGCATGGTATAGAGTCATCTGCCAGACAAATATGGTATTGCTGCAATTGTTTTAGATTGAAATGTATCCTAAAGTGATTATTCATTTTCTGGTCTTTGCCCAGTGAGTGATTGAGTTAGAAAAAAATTCAAAATATTATCTCCGTTTATCTCTCGCTGATCATGGTTTGTAGCACATAAGATTCCCCAGGATATGCACTATGCAGATGTGCAATATTGTTCCTCTATATCACCTTAGTGATTAAATAATATTCACATGTTCAGAATAAGTGTGTTGGTCTCAAATAAAACATTTAACTTCACCTTATACGATAAAGGTATGCCACCAAAACTGGATAGGTAGGGTAGGTGTGGGTAGGTAGGCAACTATGAAACATAAAGAAACCAAACATTTTCCTTTTAATTTTCCTCAGTTATAAACCAGGGGTCCCACATGGCTAACATAATATTCTGGCCAGTTACTAATATACTCTATTGTGCATTTTCCAAATAATTCTTCTCAAGGACTGTTCTTCACTCTGGGTAATGAAATGAAAATTGTCAGTTTTAATTCCATCAGGGAGGATTTAATATTTCTGTGTTTGTGTGTGTGCACGTGTGTGTAATATCTTGTTATTGGGATGCAACACACATATACAGGCCCTTTTCCAACACACTTATGACAAAGTAAGTATTATCAATCATTACCCTTCGGAATGAATCATTTTATTGCATACTTCGTGGTACATTCACTTGTATATGGAGAAAAGATGAATCCTCTCTGGACTTGAATTTGTGAATAAAAGAGGGAAAAAGTGATAAATGACAACATAGAAAAAGGCAGGGGAAAACGCTTGAGTATGTTCTTGTATTTTTATTTTGCCAAATCACCAAAATTTCCATCAAACCAAAAGTAATCAAAACCAGTGATTTTCATACTTTATTACTCATACAAATCGTCTGGGGGTGCTGTATTGTATGGTCAGGTCACTCAAGATGGCTGTTCTCTTGCTCTCTGTCCATCCCCTGCCCAACCAGTGCCCGCTTCCCCTACACGCTATGCACATGACTGGCCTTCCTACCTACTTGTCTCAGGCCCCAGCTAGTGACTGTTCTTATCAAAGGGGTGGTGAGGGACATGACCCTCTGCTAGTTTTCTTGGTAACTAATGAGCCAACCTGACGTAATTCCCCCTATAACTGGCAATCTTCCCTTTCCCCCTGGGAGCAAAGACCACCATGTCCTGCCCCCAGCCACTGCACACCATGGGGTGTTGCTCCAAGACCTTGCTTCAGACATTAAGATCCCCCATTCATTAAACCACTGATGTCTCTGTTGCTGACTCTGTGCTCTTCCTTCAGTCTTAGAGCTGGGCAAGTGCAGGCCTCGTAGGCGTGCAGGGTGCAGCCCAACATGTACAATGCAGATATTGGTGCAGTGGCCTGTGGTAGGGCCCAAGATTCTGCATTTCTAATAGACTTCCAAGTAATGCTGGTGTTACTGGCCATTGGACCAGACTCTGAGTAGCAAGAATCTAAACAAACATTTTTATTTTGGATAAAATTCAGCCAGCGTAGACTCATCTCCAGTTGTGTACCAAGTCATCAGAGGCCCCTTAAAATGAACTCCTTATTTCTCCTATCTTCCATTGGCAACAATCTGAATAAGAATTAAACTAATTTTAATTCTGATTTAAATAAAACAATTTTAATTATGAAATTTTGATACTTTCACAAACTTTATAACAAGCATACTTTTAAAATATGAAACATTTAAATTAGAGAAATAACATTTTCATAATATTTGTGGTCTTAGTATACTCTCTATTAATTTCTTTAATGGTGTAAATCTCTGCAAAGTTTCTACAAGAGTGAGTCAGGTGAAGAGTTGCATGTTGGGAAGTCAGAAAGAAGAGAAACATAATCAAGCAGGGCTTTGTAGTATGTGTATATATATATATATATTTTGCAGTACGTGGGCCGCTCACTGTTGTGGCCTCTCCCGTTGCAGAGCACAGGCTCCGGACGCGCAGGCCCAGCGGCCATGGTTCACGGGCCCAGCTCCTCCGCGGCATTTGGGATCTTCCCGGACCGGGGCACGAACCCGTGTCCCCTGCATCGGCAGGCGGACTCTCAACCACTGTGCCACCAGGGAAGCCCCAGGGTCTATTTTTATACCATGCTGATCTCCATGCTAAACTCACTGACATATAGCTTGAAATACAAAAACATGAAAGGTCCTGTGATGAAGTTAATAGGCTCCAGGATATGTTAGTGCTCAGTCCAATATTAGTAAATATATTCCTATGAAATTAGGAACCAAGTCATAATGACAAATATTCAACTACTTCTTTACACTAGCAAAAAAAAGCCATTCAACGTGAACAGGGAAATGGTTTCAACTAGTCTTAGCATTTGAGTGGTATGGTTGTAGAATAAGTCTAGTCACTAAAAGCAAATTTACTAAAATGTTAAAATAGCACTAAATTATATAATGTAATGTAAATTATATATATATATATATATATATATATATATATATAATTGTGCATCTAAAGCAGTGATTATTTTCACTTTTTAGTCTAAATACTTTTTATCCTCTTAAGAACGAGCTTTCCTCGTCAACTCCATTTAATGTGGCTCTCTTCCAAGGAGCCAGAGAGTAAGGAGACTAGAAAGAAATGTGAATAGATTTATCACAACTTTAAATTTTATTACTAAAATTTACTACACTCTTGGAAGAGACTGATATATTAGGACAATCAAGGTATAGAAATTGTTGAGAATTGTAGTTCAGAGAACACAGGCCGCATTTATGGCTTCAAGTCACCATGTTAAAATCTTTTGTCTAAGGACACATATTCCTCACATGTCATAAAATTTCTTTGGTGAAAGAAGCTTTTGTAAATTATAATTGTTACTACATTCTTATGAGCAATAATGCTTAGTTTTCACCAGTATTTTTTTTTTTTTTTTTGCAGTACGCAGGCCTCTCACCACTGTGGCCTCTCCCGTTGCGGAGCACAGGCTCCGGACGTGCAGGCCCAGCGGCCATGGCTCACGGGCCCAGCCGCTCCGCGGCATGTGGGATCCTCCCGGACCGGGGTACTAACCTGTGTCCCCTGCATCGGCAGGCGGACTCTCAACTACCGTGCCACCAGGGAAGCCCTCACCAGTATTTTTTAGAGGGACATTATGTCTAAAGTATTACTATTGCTAAGGAGACAATGTGTAAAATGCCCTTGTGAAGAAGCAATCGCCAACATATAACAACGCTCATCCAAAATGAATCCATACAGAAATGTACATGTTTCCTTTCTCATTAAATATATATTTATAATGATATAACTATTGAAGCCACTGTTTTAGCATAACAGAGAATCTAAGTCTTCAGCAAATAGTTCAGCAAGTTATATATTGGATCACCCACATATTTGGTGGCCAGAGGTCAGTAAATGCTACTATTCAGAAAACTGATATAATTGAAAAGTACAAAAAAGCAAGATACGTGAGAATAATTTCTTGCTCTTTACTTCAAGAAATAAATGGAGCCCTAGGTAGCAATCATGGGTTAGTCAAGTAATTATATGTAAAGTCACATGACTTTTGTCTTTGGTTGTGATGCAAGGCTCCCGGGACCTTAGTTCCCTGACCATGGATTGAACCCGGGCCCCTGCAGTGAAAGTGCCAGGTGCTAACCACTGGACTGCGAGGGAATTCCCACATGACTCTTTTTATATACTATGTAATAAATTTCTTTCCAGTCAGGCTCAATTATTGTACCTGGAAATGGATAGTATATAAATAATTATATCTCCAAAAAGTGATTTCTATAGGCTGTCTCATTGTGAATTAACAGATTTGGAAGACAAGGGGTAGAGAACTAAAAAGAGAAAATGCAAAGGTCTCAAGGAATTTTGTAAAAGTATGAAGGAACTCATAAACCTATACTTGTTCATTGGCCCTGAATTTAAAATGATAAAAAGGCTAATTAACATTTTATTTGAATATTAATGAAAATTTAGCTGTGTTCCATATTCACGGTTTAGGTGAGTGAATGTTTGACTAGCACATTTAAGAAAAAAACTCAACATATACATTAATAAAAGGAAATAATTCCAGTGCATAAACACATAGGTTTTCTTCCCTAGGTAGTTGACATGTGGAATGTCCCTTTCCTCAAAAATAGCAGTACTACGATTATCTCCATAAATTTGAATATAAAATACAGCAGATGTAGTGATTTGATTAGGGATTATACCTAAATACAACCAACACCTCCATTTTTGGTACTTTAAGCTTTTCCAAATGACTTTCCATGCTAGGTGGATAAGTGAGCCTTGTAATAATCCTGGGAGTTAATAGGAAACAGTATGTTCTTACCATCTTAGTTTGGTAAAGAGAAGATTAAAAATCAGTGACCCGAACTCCTGGGGCAGCACTGTTCCCATGATTTTATGACACCTGCTTTACTAATTTTCAGAAACAAAAACTACCACCACTGATGCCTCCATCATAATCATCATCTTTGTCAACAGTATATCATCATCATCCTGGTCTCCATTACTGACTGTGTATAAAATTCTTATATAAAACATTAAATGAGAAGGGATATACACATATATAGTTCGTGAATAAAATAAACAAATAAATGTATTACCTCATGTTAGATGGTAGAGGATACAAATGGGTTAAAAAAGTAAAATATAACTCCCTATAGAACAGGAGCTAGCATTGTCTTATACATATGGGCACAATTATAACTAAAACTACAGAATGGCATAATTGTCCAAAGAACTTCAGCAGAAGTTCTCAGAGACAGATGTACCAAGTATCTTAATGTGAGTTGCTCATTTGAGAATGAAATTGGGAGGATGGTCATTAATGATTCTACTGATAGATGCTTACTTTCCTTGATAACATCAGTTCAATGGTTTAAAATTTTCAAACCCTGTACAAAGGGGTTAAAGATATGGAAGATTAGGCAAGGTACACTAATGCAATGCAACTGTGTAAGTTGGGTAATTCTAAAAATAACCTAACACTTTTCTACATTTTAAAATTAATAGATATTTCATTTTAAATATATAAATTGGCATACGATTAGCTGTTTGGAGGGCAGTGGTGAAAAAGATGAAATAATTCAAGGTAAATTACTTTGGGGCCAAAACTGCAAAGTTGAACATAGAAACATATGCAAAGTAAATGGGTTGAGACAAGTAGGAAGATTCTGGTATAACATGCATTTATAAAGAAAACTAAATGCATGAAAGTTTGTCTCTTGGTATTATGATTGGAATAATTTCACATGAGTGTATAGTGGGTAAATAAATATGCTCCCAAAGTTATTGGTTCCCTGAAATCTCTAGATTTTGCCGGGATTCTGGGTAGGGCATGGCAATATTCCTTTGTCCTTTTGCTCGTTCCATCGCTCCTTCAAACATTCATTATTTAACTGCTATGAGCCACCTTCCTTGCTATAGAATCAAAGAATGCCAAAAATACAAGTGTGGAGATATAAACAATTATTTAGGTAACTAATCTTGCATATTTTTCAGTATATTCAAACCAAAAATCTTAACAGATGGAATTTTTTATGAAACATGTGATGCACATTAGTCTTTTATTCATAAGACAGGATTATTCTTTAGGCATAACGTGTAGAAGATACTGTGACTCATACGTATTTAAGCACAGTAAATTGCGGGTAAGCATTTAAAAAGTATCAAAAAGTACAGTATAAACTAGAAGTGGTTAACTTCTTGATGGGGGAATGCAGAGATTTAAAAAGTTTCTCTGATAACTGGCAAACAGTTAAAACATTTATAAATAAACTCCTCATACTACTTTTTTTTTTTTTTTTTTGCGGTACGCGGGCCTCTCGCTGCTGTAGCCTCTCCCGTTGCGGAGCACAGGCTCCAGACGCGCAGGCTCGGCGGCCATGGCTCACGGGCCCAGCGGCTCCGCGGCATGTGGGATCCTCCCGGACCGGGGCACGAACCCGCGTCCCGTGCATCGGCAGGCGGACTCTCAACCACTGCGCCACCAGGGAAGCCCCCCCTCATACTACTTTTTAAGTACTAATTTTCTCAGTGCAGCAATCACATCCTTGTTCCGAAGACTGTATATCATGGGATTGAACATGGGAAGCGCTATGGTGTAGAACAGAGAGAGCAGTTTGTCAGTTCCTGCAGAATGACTGGATTTGGGCCTTAAGTAGGTAATGGTAGCAGATCCAAAGAATAAAAGCACAACCAGCAGGTGAGAAGAACATGTGGAGAAGGCTTTGGCTCTTCCTCTGGCTGTTGGCAACCTCAGCATAGTGCAAATGATTTTGCTGTAGGAGGCAAGTATCAACATAAAAGGGCCGGCAACAAACAACAGAGCTACTACATAGACTGACAGCTCATGCACAGAAGTGTCTCCACAAGCCAGCTTCCGAATGGGGGGTATGTCACAGAAGAAGTGGTTAATTTGGTTAGAATTACAGAAATGCAGAGAGAAAATCTGATGTTTGCCCTATCTGCACTGGGATTCCACTGATCCAGGAGCCAACAGCCAGCTGGATACACATCTTTTGGTTCATGACTAGGGGATAGTGCAGAGGCTTACAAATGGCCACAGAGTGGTCGTAGGCCATCACGGCCAGGAGGAAACCTTCAGTGGTTTCCAGCATAAGGAAGAAAGACATTTGGGTGGCACAGTCCAGCACAGAAATGCTTCTATCCTGAGTCCAAAGGTTCACCAGAATCCTAGGGAGAGTGACAGACACGTAACACATTTCCAAGGAGGAAAAATTTGCCAGGAAAAAATACATGGTTTTCTGTAGTGCAAGGTCAAGCCTAGTTATTACTATTATGAGGCTATTTCTGGTTAAGATAATGATGGAGAACACCCCAAAGAGTAATCCTTGGGGGTTCGGAAGGTCAGAAAATGCCAGAAGTACAAATTGCATCACTGTGGAAACCTTGTCTTCTGCTTTCATTTCTTCATATTGCATCTGTGGGAATGATTCATTCAGAGGTGCCATTATTTCACTTTCATTGGCTCTTGCTTTCTTGTGTATAAACAGGATGATATGCCTTCTGATTTTCATTTCCCTATAAAAACCAAACCTATAATGCCAGGTGCTCTAAAAGTACAGTGAAGTATATTTTTCTTTATTATTAAATCTATCTATAAGAAAAAACATCCCTGCAGTCTGTTTATTCTGCTATGTATTTGGTTCTGAAGACATGTGATTATAATTTTGCTCTTCATCTGAACACTCAAAATGCAAAATCTGAATTTATGTTCAACTGTGACAACAATTTCATGTTTTCAACTGACGTGCTATTCTCCTCACCTCTCAATTCTGTTTTTCATTATTCTCAATTCAAAATTAATTCTATTGTCCTTGTAAATATTTTGTAAGCCATCTGAAATAGTTTTGGAGACAAATACAGTTAATTTTCAAATACGATGGTTTTCTTGTGGTATTTCCAAAGTCTTGTTTGACTTGACATTCTGCACATTTAGGCTTTTTTCTTACAAATAAAATTGATGAGCTGACTACTCAGCATTATGGGATGTTATTTAATTTTTAAAACTGTGTATTTCACAGTTTATAAAATCAGCAGTCATAATTTTTATTCAGATTTTTCAGCTTGGAGAAAAGGAACTTTTAGTTGATCTTTTAGTTCCTGTCCAGGAACACACAGGAGGTACGAGGCAGGTATATCTAGCACTTATGTTGAAGCAAGCAATTCTAACTAGAACGTACACCCCTCACACACTTATTGTATGAAAGAGACATCAGCCATAAGTCATCTCTGAGATCTTCCTAAATTACCCACGTCTTCAATATTTGCTGTTGTTCTGCTGACCCCATTTAATTCAATCATTCTTTTCTTTGCATACATGTGTGTTCATTCATGCATGTGAATGTTTTGGGTTGAGGTTGTCCATCTTTGTAAAGTACTTTTTTTCTTTGCTATAGCTAGATTTTAAGGTTCTTTTGATATTCTATACATTTTTCTATACAATACATAGTATATTTTTTCCACAGAAGTGATTACTAACTTCTTTTTTTTTTTTTTTTTGCGGTACACGGGCCTCTCACTGTTGTGGCCTCTCCCACTGCGGAGCACAGGCTCCTGACGCGCAGGCTCAGCGGCCATGGCTCACGGGCCCAGCCGCTCCGTGGCATGTGGGACCTTCCCGGACCAGGGCACGAACCCGTGTCCCCTGAATTGGCAGGCGGACTCTCAACCACTGCGCCACCAGGGAAGCCCGATTACTAACTTCTTGAATAAATTAAAAGGAGTCAACTTGACTGCTTCTTTGCAATAGACTCCAAGGGTGTAAGCAAGGGTTCCTACCCAAAAGTCAGAGCAAACTCTCTCCCTCCTAGTATAGTTCAAGCATGCCTTCTGTGGCATGTGTGTGGAGGAGTGTGTTAGAAATTATATTCTTGTCACTCACTCTTGCAGAAGTATCAGATTACTTCATTATTTTCAGTTCGTGGTACATAACTTTCATTTCATGTGTTAACGGATTTGAGAGTCCACAGAGACTAAGTCACTGCAAAGAAGAGACACGCCTATATCCATATTCTAAGGGTGTTAAGTGAGGACAAGGGTCAACATTTCAGCTACAAAGGTGCAGACAGACACACATGGGACTGAAGCAACAATCTATCCAAAACCTGGTCATCCCGAGGGATTCTCTGAGTAAGAAAAAAAACATTAAATCATAATTTCTTTTCCTGTCCACAATATTCTAGATTATATTTTAAGGTACAAAGGTGTTTAAACGTACCTTATTATTGTATAATTCTCCCAAGGAAAATGTGATTTTAAGAAATGCAAAAATGCTTTAACTGAGTCTTTAAAATGGTCAGAAACTAGTGGCTAATAGGAGACATTACTAAGATATGATTTCATGTGTATAAGACTACATACACAACAGTGCCTATTTTTTTTCACTACCTTATCCTTACACCTTTAGCTATGTTTTATTCACCTATTTAATTCAATGTAGAGTGTAGTAGTTGGACACTGATTAAAATTGTTTGTTGAATGACTCCTCAATCTTTTTAGACTAGTAAGCATAATGCACTTACCTTTGATGAGTTAACCATTGCCTTCAGAAACTGCCAACAGCTTTATTCTTTTTAGTGTATCTTCTCTTTATGTAAGCTCTTCTCTCATTTTCTGATCCTCTCTCTAAATTATTCCTTACTGTTCAAGTAGGGTAGTACATTTGAAAAGAATACTGAAACTCAGGTACAAAAATAGCCAGAAAAAGTTGAACAACAGAAGTTGCAACCAAAAATATAGTGTTCTACATTTACTGAAAAAAAAATTTTTTTTTTGGTACGCGGGCCTCTCACTGTTGTGGCCTCTCCCGTTGCGGAGCACAGGCTCCGGACGCGCAGGCTCAGCGGCCATGGCTCACGGGCCCAGCCGCTCCGTGGCATGTGGGATCTTCCCAGACCCGGGCACAAACCCGTGTCCCCTGCATCGGCAGGCGGACTCTCAACCACGGCGCCACCAGGGAAGCCCTACTGAAATCTTTTTTATCCTCAACTTTTTATTTGTCAAATGGAGCAGGATTTTATGAATATTAAATGGAATTATCAATGCAAAATCATATGTAAAATAAGAAATATTAAAATTATTCAAATCCTACCCAAATTATATTTAATCATCTAATCTCAATCTCACCAGGGAAAATTTTCTCAAATCTCGCAACACTGCTGCTGGTTTCTGACTTCTGGAAAATTTTAGATACTTCTAATTATACACTCAGAAAGAAAACCACTAAATAATTCAGCTTATGTAGCCACTTACCCAAGTAATTCATGTTTATTTTTCTGGTCTTTCCACTTTTCTTTGGTGTGAGGATTATGATAAACATGTACACCATCTTCCATCAAAATGTACCTAGTATTATTGAGAGCAAGTGTATAAAATCAAACTGGAGATAGGAAATAAAAATCTATAGTTGGTGACTCCAATTCAGAAGCCTAATTTCTTTATGAGAAGTCTTTAAAGATTAAAATGAAAACATACCAATACCTACCTCTTCAGTATTTTCAGATTCATTTACCATAGAACTTAATTTTAACAAACAAGGGATCCATTTGGTATTAGTAGGATGCAAAACCCTTTTTTTTTTTTTTTTCAGTACGCGGGCCTCTCACTGTTGTGGCCTCTCCTGTTGTGGAGCACAGGCTCCGGACGCGCAGGCTCAGCGGCCATGGCTCACGGGCCTAGCCGCTCCGCGGCATGTGGGATCTTTGCGGACTGGGGCACAAACTCGGGTCCCCTGCATCAGCAGGCGAACTCTCAACCACTGCGCCACCAGGGAAGCCCACAAAACCCTTTTAATAAAGTCCATTTACCATCTTACTACTTAGTTATATACAATTAATTTTTATGAGATATCCCCAGATTTAATACATGCAAACACCTTAAATACATGCTTAACACATAGTAATAACTTAATAAATGTTAGTATTTAAAATGCTTATGATAGTGAGGATGCAGAGGTTGGTAATCTCTGGTATACTGGCCCATTATATTGCAAAGTACTTTGTAATTTGTCATTTGATAATATAATAATGAGAGTCAGAAAAGTAAAAAGGCTACCTGAATAAGTGTTTTGAAATTAAACAAAAATAACAATAAAGGATTCCTTTTTAAATTTTCTTAAATGAGTGTTCTTTGGCTGATGCTAAATATAAATAGATACATTTAAAACTAAATTTGACATTGGACAAAAATGATTCATGTTTACCTGTTTGGATTAAAGTTAAATATAATACTTACCTTTATTGACTGAGTTGAAAAACAGAGAATAAGGAAAAATTTTTTTGGCAGTTAGGAAATTCACTTTTATTTGATACAAAGTTTAACCACCCTCTAAAATATCTACTATCTTCATAACAAATAGTGATCCTTAAATAGGAAATATTCTTACCCTCGGGGTCAACTCATTCCCCAGGTCACTTTCTAATTGAACTAAACCCTTCTGCCTGCCACTCAAGGAGTTTGATACAACAAACAAAAACATATCTGGCCATACCATTCCTTCTCTAAATTCTCTACCTCTCTCACTGTATTTTGTGATTATTAAGAAATATAAGCGGGCTTCCCTGGTGGTGCAGTCATTGAGAATCTGCCTGCCAATGCAGGGGACACAGGTTCGAGCCCTGGTCTGGGAAGATCCCACATGCTGCGGAGCAACTAGGCCCGTGAGCCACAACTACTGAGCCTGCGCGTCTGGAGCCTGTGCTCCGCAACAAGAGAGGCCACCATAGTGAGAGGCCCGTGCACCGCGATGAAGAGTGGCCCCCGCTCGCCGCAACTAGAGAAAGCCTTCGCACAGAAACGAAGACCCAACACAGCCAAAAATAAAATAAAAAAAAAAGCAAGAAATATAAGCGTTGTAAAATCAGAAATTTATGATTACATATTAATTTTATAAAATAAAGATGTTCTAAAGAAGATGCAAATGTACAATGTCTTAAATTAAAGAGAAGTTTATTTCTCTGTCACTAAATATTCTGTAGTAAGAAATCTAGGGCTGTCGGGGGCAGTTCTGTCATCTTCAGCGTAACTCTTCCATCTTCACATCCACAGGAGCTAGGTAATCCTCATCACCCTCCAGACTACAGAAAGGGGATGGGGGAAAAGGAGAGCACTCACTTGCTCTTTTTCAGATGTACCAACTGGAAACAGCAATTTCTAGGCATATCTCTCATGACAACATTAGTCATAAGATCACACCAAGCTAGAAGAGAGGATGGAAATATTTCTAGCTCTACTGCCATGTGACCAGCTAAGACCCCCTATTTCTATCATTAACTGTCCTCCATTGTCACAACCTAACATTCCAAGTAGCTACTGTATTGATTTCCCAGCCAAGGATGTCCTCATGTTAATTGTGGCTCCTCTCAGTGTAGTGACTATAAATAGAAGAATTTTTCTGTAGCACCCCCTACACACAAACACACATAGACACACACTCACAAAATACAATGGAGGAGAATATTAGATTTAATTATAGGAAGCATGAATAGATTTATACTTTTATAAAGATTAATAATTAAAGAGAGAGAAAAACATATTTTAGAAACATTATGCCCATGCATTGAAAGCTATTCAGGGGTTATATATCTATGCACCAATTTTGTGATCTATTTTATTTTATTTATTCATTTTATTATTTCATGATTTATTTAATTTAATTTATTTATTTTATTATTTTGTGATTTATTTTATTTTAATCCTAACCATTGAAACCATTATGTGTAACATAATCTCATTTTTGTTTTAATTTGCATTTTGATAATGGCTAATGATCTTTTATGTGATTATTTGACTTCCGTTTATATGCTTTAGTAAAGTATCTAATTAAAAGTTTCATGCATTTGATAATTAGGTGATTTCTTCCTGTTGATTTTTGGGAGTTATTTGTATAGTGTGTGTGTGTGATATATATATATATATATATATGGAATATGTGATTTTCAAATATTTCCCCTTTTGGCTTGATTTTATATTTGTCAAGACAATTAGGACGACTTATTCTTCCTTTAGAGACCATTTGTAAATATTTTGCTGACTTTATTTTAATGATAAAATTTTAGTTGTAGGAACTTACTATTATGACTGTATAAATGTTCAAAGGAAAAATAGATTGAAACATAAGCACAGATCAGTAGTACAGACACAGGTATTATTAATCATGTATCTTGAAATCATTTTCATCTTTGGGATACTATTTCAAATAATGGTGAAGGGGTCATATTCTTTTTTTAAAATTTAATTTAATTTATTTATTTTTATACAGCAGGTTCTTATTAGTTATCTATTTTATACATATTAGGGTATATATAGGGGTCATATTCTTTGTAAGTCAAGTTATAAGGAAATCTGCAAAGCCTGCAGAGTTAACAGTGCTTTTTTTTTTTTTTTTTCCATTCAAGAGGGTATTAAATTGTTTACTTATTACACATGATAATGGATGATACACAAGCTTCATTCCCATCTATATCTGGTACCATAATCCAATTTAGATATATTGCATAGGATATGCCAACAATCATATATTAATAATCAAAAAACTCCATCACTTGGCTTGGGTGACCCTTTTCACGGTGAACTCCAGGTCACAACGCAGTAACTGTCAGTTCCAACAGTGCTTTTTAATGTCAGAATTATACAGCAGCAGCAGCAAAGTTAATGACAAAGTGAAATGTCGCTTAGCATGTAATAGGATTGCATAAAAGCTGCGTTCAGATCATCAGATGTCCAGCTGTGGTGTATCATAATTATGAAAGCCACACCTACAGAAGCATGCAACTCTTTTCTTTGAAATATCAATAGGTCATTCTAAGACCCTTCTTACTACGCTCCCATTGACATTTGGAGTATATCAAATTCTATCAAAGAGCTAATGAAAGGTGTCTGTATTCACAGCTGCCTATGCCCACAGAAGTTCATACATCAGATGAAAGTGTGTTGAGTACATGCATAGCAAAAGAAAGCACCCTTGGAATGCCCAGAGTGTTCAGTCATAACACACTCATTAAAATACCAAAACTTGCATTCTTCAGAAACATTTCCTACTGCAAAAGAACTTCTGCACCAGCTGAAAAGACACTAAAGAGGTATTATCCATCACCACCAAACATTGTGAAGCATTAATATACTGTTATTCTCTCCTTTAGAATCATATTTAAGCCTGTGCAATAAAACACATTTATTGACTTCACACAGTAAAATTTCTGGTGGGATGGTGTGAATAGTCCTGTGCTTTTAAAATAAAGACATCAGATGGCCAGGTTTCTTACATCTTCCAGCTTTTCCATTCCTAGATATGACTGCTGCAAGCGTCCAGGAACGAAAGGAAGTGGAAGCAAAGGACAGAGCACTTGACGTCTACCTTCATCTCATTAGCAAGAACTGAGTCACCTCCTCATACTCAGCTGGAAAGTAGCCTGGGGGGTTGAATATTTCAAACCCCAAACTCTACAGTTAAACTGGTTGTGGGATTGAAGATTTGGGCTGGTAAATCTGAGCAGGTCTACAACTTCTCCTACGTCATTTTATGTGAATCTCTGTATTAGTTTTCTCTTGTTGTTGTAATAAATTACCAGACATTGAGTGGCTTAAAACAGCACATATTTATTATCTTGGGGCTCCCTAGATCATAGGTCAAAAGTAGGTCTCATTGAACAAAAATCAAAGTGTTGGCAGGACTGCATTTCCTTCTGTATCCTCTAGTGGGTATTCAGTTATTATTGTTCAATTAGATTACTGACAGAATTTAGTTCCTTGAGGTTGTCAGACTAAAAACTGATTCCTTGCTGGCAGCCAGCCAAATGTCATTCTCAGCTTCTAGAGATCATAACAGTCTCTGGCTCTTGGCCCCAATAGAGTTTAGAGCCAACAATGACATAATGAGCACTCCTTTTCCCTGCTTCATCTGTCATAACATATCTTTGGAATACCATTCTTTCTTTCTCTTCCTCTTTTTAGTGCTTATGTGATCAGATTGGATCTATCCAGATAATTTCCCTTTCTCAATGATTTGTGACATTAATCATGTCTGTAAAGTCCATTTTGTCAAGTAATGTAGAATATTTACAGTTTCCCGGGATTCTGGTTCGTCTCTCAGGGAGAGATGTCTGTCACAGTCTCCCAGTGAAATAGGTTGATTGGCTTCTGTGATCTTCATTTGATTGGCTCCCTAATTGCCATAAATTATTCAATGATGCATCATATAACATTGCATCCCAGGATGAAGCTGGTTAAGTAACTTAGGAGTCAAACTCTTCTTCGTTCATGTTAATTGGTAGATTTTACATATTAATTGTAAAGTTCCTATATCAGGATATGAGCACCAAGAACACATTCCCTCTGACTTTTCCAAGCACTCAAGGCATTGACTTATGTCCAGCTGACCAGGTCACTAATTTAGATGTGTGTTTATATTGGTATAGCTAATGGTATACTTAGATAGGCATAATACCTTTAACTTCTCACTTGCCATCCTCATGGCGTAACTCTAGACACTGCCCTTAGCAATAAAGTTTGTTTAGTGATGTGACACCTTGCATAATTTGTTGTATACTAAGAAATTTTACCATCCTCATAGCTAACCCTAACAAATTTGTCTTTTGCCATCTGGTAAAGACCGTGATAATTTCCATTCATGAGACAAAATTTTATACCTGGTAACCTCCCTTCTGTCAATAAAAAAAAAAAAAAAGAAAAACACTTGAACTGTAACATCTTAGAGTCACCTCTCTCTACTGAGTCTTAGTCAACCTCATGATATTGCTTGCCATATGATTTCTCTTGTCAGGTTTAAGGTGATGCTTGGTCCTTGGATCAGAGTGAAAAGAAATTGCATATCTAGGACAGAGAGGATTTTGTCATTTAAATATGAAGAAATTCTAGCCTGGATTTACTTGCAAAATGATTGTTTTAAGTGTTGTTTCAGATTGTTGTCCTGATTTTTATCACCATAATTATATTTTCATTGAAAAATTATTGAATAAAGATTTTTCAAAAGTGGAAGAAGACCAAAGTAAAAATGTTTGTATCAGGTACATACTTATATATCAAACATTCTCAGACAGGACTTAGAGTTTGGAATAGTGAGACAGTTCATTCATAGAATTTAGGGTTCAGATGGGAAAATAACATAAAGTTTCATATAATTGTTTGTTTCATGGGCTTGGGAATCTGAAGAGGATCATCTTCTCTTGTCTAATCTACTGGTCCTTAGTCACATAAGGACACCACCTCCCTCACACACTGACAACTCCTGGTAACTAGGACAGACATATGAGTTGAAGATACACTAGGTCTATACTGAAACAGTAAATGGGACCCACTCAACTTAGTGGGTAAGAAGCAAGAAATAATTTATGACAATTAAGGCACCCTGTCAAATATTCGACTACTTCTTTACACTAGCAAAAAAAACCATTCAACGTGGACAGGAAAATGTTTTCAAGTAGACTTAGCATTTGAGTGGTATCTTCATGGAATGAGTCCTGTCAAAATACAAATTCACTATAATGTCAAAATAGGCACTAAATTTTGCATAGTGATATATGTTGTAGCATTGCATTCTATATGATGACCTGTAGTAATTATATAATTCATATACATATATTTCATGTATACATATATACGCATAAAATATAATGGAAATAATATATATAATTATGCAATGGCCTTTTTCTCTTTTTGGTCTAAATAGTACTTTTTATCCTCACTTAAGAATGAGACTTCCTTGGCAAATTCATTTAATATGTTCATGTAATTTGCAGTACATGAACATGTTATAGCAATCCATTTAGTTCCTTATCTTAAATTTCTCTCAAATTATTTTCTAGTTTTGCTGAATAGACTTCCTACAGGTTTTCTATTAGAATTACTTTTAAGGTTTTGATATGTTTGTTCTTACTTGAATAGTGTCTTTAATGTCCACTTACTTTTGTTTTTTTATATGAAAATAAATTGATTTTGTTTGTTGCCTCTGTATCCAGCACACATGTTGAATTAATGTATTACATCTAATAATTTCATTGTAGATTATGAAATATTTTCCATGTATACATTTATAACATCTGCCAATATTTAGATTAATATCTACCTTTCCGATGCTCAAATATATACTGTTTTCTCTTTTTTCACTGCATAGACTAGTATCACTTGTAAAATATTGAATAAAAGAGAGAAATAAGAGAGAAAATACTTCCCTTGGTCCAAATTGCAGAAGACATGTTTCAACATTTTTTAACTTGATTATATTTATTAGCCATATTGGTGAGATAAAGAAGGTACTTTACTGTCATCCTTGACAGAAAATGTTCTTTAACCTCTTATTACCCAAACTAACTTAAACACCATTCTAATATTACAAGTTCAATGTGGATCACTTTACTGTATATGATTTATTTTACAATTTTATGCTAAACTACTTTATTAATTTATCTATCTAGTAATTTAACAGTTTCTCCCCCAAGAGTATGCAAATTACATGAGAACTGGATTTTTCTTCTCTGTAATGCATCATTGTAACTACATGATATAGTAATACAAAACTATTTTAGACATTAAAACCAAACCAAAAAAACCCAAAAAACAAAAAACCAAACCAGTCACCATGTGAATACTCTTTAGCGACTATAGTCAATGCTACATGGAAGAGAATAATCATGCAGCTGATCCCTGCCTCAATCCCTAACAGTGTATGGGATATGATAAAGAGGTATTGTACTAAGCCACAAACATTGGATATAATTTGTTAAGGAGCACTGGAAAACTGACACAGGGCACTTCAAAATGGTTACAAAACCAACTTTTTTACCTTTCTTCCATGACTCCTCTAGACAGATAATATGCTACAGCCACAACTGTCATCTGTCACTGTCATCTGAATATTATCTCCTCTGAAATGATTGCCTTAGGTTTTTTTGTGTGTTTTTTAGATGTCTTTCTTGATACCATGATACCTACTTAAACAAGAGAATTAGCTGGTGGATAAATTATGGCTTTACGAAAAATAAATTATTAAACACATATTATGATAAAGGAAATATAGATTTAAAAAAAATTAAAAGAAAAAAACCTTACCCAGATTGCATCATTTCCCAACCAGTTTGACTGAAAATGGACCCAGTGGAGTACCTGTACTTTATTTATTTTATTTATTTAGAACTTCAAATTGTTTTTATTCCAATCTGAAATGGTTAGCTCTAAGCAGTCCTGACATTTATCAGGTGGTTATGAAAAGAAAGCAAAATCGGTCGTGACTAAAAAGCCCGTTTCTGCATAAGTTTATCACTTAGGACAACCCCATCA
The DNA here is from genome assembly GCF_964165515.1 of Mesoplodon bidens. NCBI lineage: Eukaryota > Metazoa > Chordata > Mammalia > Artiodactyla > Ziphiidae > Mesoplodon > Mesoplodon bidens. The sequence goes on from NC_138164.1 coordinate 104,037,322, forward strand.
AGCAGCCCCCCTGGAGGAGAGGAGAAAAGAGGAGGCTGGTGATTCAGCGGCCACTGGGTGATCAGACGGGTCGGAGGACTGCTGGAGCTGAGCTGGTGTCCAGGTAAATGTGGCATTCATGCTAGCCATCTCTCCACAGGTCAGTGGGTGCACAAACTCAAAATCATTATCTCTAATGAATGAATATACAATGACAGTCTTGTGTGTGGCCGAGGATCATCGCACAGGAGCATGGTTGGGGAAATCAGGCATTGGGCAAAGCGTCACTAGTCTTGCAAGCGAGAACAGCAGTTGTGTGTGTGTGTGTGTGCATGTGTGTGTGTTTTCCTTGAGACCCTCTAATATCTGAGATAAGCTTGCAAGAGTGGTGTTTCCACTTGGCACCCTTGTCTTTTCCTTGCCCAGAACAGTGCTGATATTTTGCAGAGATAATTTGAGGTGAGAGGTCTCTGAAGAGCATGCTTTTTTTCCTCCAAGGTGCCCTGTCCACTTTGTCGCCTCATTTTTGGTTTTGCTCTTGTGGGGCAGGAAGCTGTTTCACTTCCTCTTTCTCTGCATGGTGCCATGCACACTTAAAAAGTTAGAGCTTGTGATACTAGCCATATCATGCCTTTAACTGAAACAGCAACCGCCTCTTTTGTATTCATGTTTATTGCTTTCCAAGGTGAATTCATAAAAGACACATATATAATATATATAAAAAATATCACAAGAGAAATTCCAGTTTCTCTAAACAGATATCTACTGAGCACCTACTCTAAACCAGGCACAGAGGGGAATCAGGAGATGAAGAAACTGTTTCCTGATCTTATACACTTCACAGCTTAATGCAGAAGATGAATTTGCATTTCAATAAAAAATTAAATTAGAGCCAATACAGAAGTAAAATCAACATGCTGAAGGAATCAGAGAAAGGAAGGAGCGGGGGTGGGTGCATGATGCATTAGGCAGATTATCTGTGCAAAGCACTTGACCTGAAGACACCATTGCCTTGATTTTTGACAACTTCCTTCCAAGGTAGGAAGCATTGCCCTGTTTTGCAGATGGGACAGGGTTAAACCACAGAACGGTTAAATGAGAAATGAAAGGTCACATGGTAAGGAAGAGGCAGATCTGGAATTTGAACTCACATCTCTCTGACTTCAAAACCCAGGCTGGTAAGAATCTATGGAGAGCTCATGCAGAGATGGTGTTTGAGCTGGGTCAGGCAGCAAAGGCACATTTATTCCAGAAGGAGGAGCCAGATGATTTTGGAGGCAAAGGTCTGAAGGCTTGAAAGCACATCACATCTGAGGAAGAATCAGAGGTTGAGTGTGCTGGACACAGACCCAGCGCCAGGAAGTGTACAGGCACAATGCCAGGAGACTAGATGCCACCCATTGTAGATGCCTGGAATGTGACACTGAGGACTCTGGGCCTGATTCTATGAGCACTGGGGACCCGCTGGAGGGGATCTCAGAGTCCAGGACTAAGTTAGGTCCTCGTTGCAAATTCAGTCACATCCAGAGATATCTGGACGGCTGATGGAATAGACTCAGAGGGGTTTATGTACAGGTGGGACCAAGGAACCTCCCAGGATGGATGACAATGAAACTCCCAGAGGCTGACCCCTCAGCTATGACCATGAGTGAAGACAACCTGCTAGCCCCCTAACAATGGATGGGGCTGGAGAAGGAGCCCTTCCTGGGGGCAGCTGAGGCAGGCACGTAACTCAGTTGGAGAGAACACTCAGGATTAGAGAGAGGGACCATTAAGTTCATCACAAAGTTCTGACATACAGAGGTTTTTTCTGGCCCAGACTCCTGGGCTAAAATCAGCCTTGGGGAGGGGGCTGTGATGAAGGCCGGTGGCCTTCAACGCCTGGGGCACCAGAATCGCCCTGTGAATATGAAGGATTGACTGTATTTTAACAGGAAACTTCTGAAGAAATACAAGGCTCTTGTTTTTTTAATAGTAACTTTTTTTCATTTAATAGAATGAGTCTGTCTTCTCAGGTATCATCCTTTATAACCAGGAAAACTTGGGCAAATAAATACCCCAAGCATTTTTTTTTTTTTTTTTTTTCTGTACGCGGGCCTCTCACTGCTGTGGCCTCTCCCGTTGCGGAGCACAGGCTCCGGACACACAGGCTCCGCGGCCATGGCTCGCGGGCCCAGCCGCTCCGCGGCATGTGGGATCTTCCGGGATCGGGGCACGAACCCGTGTCCCCTGCATCGGCAGGCGGACTCTCAACCACTGCGCCACCAGGGAAGCCCCCCAAGCATTTTTATTTTAATTTCAACTATATGCTCAAACCAAAAGAATAAAAAATAAGTCAGGAAATCTTAAAGAATGGGTGAATCTATATGAGGACAAATTCGTTCAATCCCATACATATTATATCTCTGAAAAGCAAACATGAATTCATGTTTTTCACATTAGTAAGGCAACAAATTATTGAGATGCCAGTAACATGATTTGGTTATATCAACAAAGCATGTCTACAAAGAAGAATTCAGAGAGAAGCAGGGGGTAAACAATTTATTGCCACACGGCCAAATTTGAAGTGTCGTTATGCAGAATTTCTGTTTCTAATCTTTACTTAGGTGTTCTGTAACTCATAAAGAATCAAGATAAGTTTGCTGAAAGGTAAAATATCTAAAATTATAAGCACATAGATATTTAACAAAAGGTCTCCAAAGGCTTACCATCTTTATTATCTAAATACATTATGATAGGAAAAAAGAAGTGAATGACAGTTATCTAAAGAGGAAAGTAAAAAAAGTATTCATTATGGGTTGAGGAGAAAAGGTATATTACATCAATTACTAGGTAAGTGATAATGTATTTTCCCATAAAAAGTCTCAAATCTCCAGTAAATTTGTGAACTGAATATGAGATTGGCTAAATACATAGTTTCTTTTTTCTTTTTTTTTTTTTTTTTTGCGGTACGCGGGCCTCTCACTGTTGAGAGGCCTCTCCCGTTGCGGAGCACAGGCTCCGGACGTGCAGGCTCAGCGGCCATGGCTCACGGGCCCAGCCGCTCCGCGGCATGTGGGATCTTCCTGGACCGGGGCACGAACCTGTGTCCCCTGCATCGGCAGGCGGACTCTCAACCACTGCGCCACCAGGGAAGCCCTAAATACATAGTTTCTTATCAGCAAGACACCCTGTGGATTTCCTGATATCAGAAAATCCAGCATAAAGCAATAAGCTCAGGTATGAATAAATATGATAAATCTATAGTAATGTAGAAAAAACAAACTAAACATTCATATCTGATTATACAATGGCAGAATTAAACAGGAGAACAGAAAATGAGTTCAAATCAAGCAGCTAATGCTTTACATTAAGGTAACAATTTTCTCAACGCCATCAGGACTTCCTTATTTCTCAGGGTGTATATCAGGGGGTTAAACATTGGGGTGACAATGGTATAGAAAAGAGAGAAAAACTTGTCTGTTCTGGAGGAATTTTTGGATTTAGGTCGTAAATATGTAATGATTCCAGATCCAAAAAATAAAGTCACAACCATGACATGAGAGGAACAGGTGGAGAAGGCCTTTGCTCTTCCTATTGCCAGTGGCAACTTCAGGAGGGTGGAGGTGATTTTAATGTAGGAGTCAAGAATCAACAGAAAAGGGATCATGACAAACAGCACAGCAACTGTAAAGACCATCATCTCATTCAGAAAAGTGTCCCCACAAGCCAGCTTTAGTATTGGGGGGATGTCACAGAAGTAGTGATTGATTTGGTTGGATCTACAAAAGGGCAGAGAGAAAATCTGGCATTTTTGCCCTATCTCAACTGGAACTCCAGTGATCCAGCAGGCAGCCACCAGCTGGACACATACTTTGTGGTTCATGACTAGAGGATAGTGCAGAGGGTTACAGATGGCCACGTAGTGGTCATAGGCCATCACTGTAAGAAGCAGGCACTCTATGTTTCCAAATATAAGGACACAACTCATTTGTGTTGCACAAGCAGACAAAGAAATGTGCCTTTTCTGAGTCCAAAGGTTTATGAGCATTCTAGGAAGAGTGACAGACACATAACAGATTTCCAAAAAGGAAAAGTTACTGAGGAAAAAATACATGGCAGTCTGGAGAGTCTGGTCAGTCCTGGTTATGAGAATGATGATGCCATTTCCCATCAGAGTTACCACATAGATAAACAGAAACATCACAAAAAGAAACATCTGGAGACTGGGAATATCAGAAAATCCCAAAAGAACAAATTCCATCACTGAAGTGAAATTCACATCCACTAGGTCTTTTTGGGGTTCCATCTGTGAAAATAGTTACAATTAGACATTTCTGTTTTGGGGCTTGTTTTGTAATTCTATTAGTTAAAGGGATTTGGGAGAATTAGTACATAAGATTTCTATTCTCTATTAATGTTTAGCATTTTATGTACTGGACTCAACACAGCTGAAGTTTAATGGAGAAGATGTACGCTAAATTCTAAATATAAAAACATAATATCTAATTCTAGGTTTAACTTTATTGATTTTTTTTTTTTTTTTTTTTTTTTTGCGGTACACGGGCCTCTCACTGTTGTGGCCTCTCCCGTTGCGGAGCACAGGCTCCGGACGTGCAGGCTCAGTGGCCATGGCTCACGGGCCCAGCCGCTCTGTGGCATGTAGGGTCTTCCTGGACCGGGGCACGAACCCGTGTCCCCTGCAACGGCAGGCGGACTCTCAACCACTGCGCCACCAGGGAAGCCCTGTAGGTTTGACTTTAAATGAAAGTGATGTGTTTGAGAATTATGTGTTTTCATTTTTGATCTGCTTGTGTGCAGAACAAAATCAATCCATTTTACTCCTCATATTAACAAACAGAATTCTGAGGCAGAGACGTTTGCATCCCACTTTCTCAGTGGTAGGGCACCACCAAACTTTGTAATGTATTTTTCAGGAATTTCTCAACTCTTCCATTAGACCTTTCCCAAGAATAAGGCATGCCTTCCCTTCCATATCATGCAGCTATAATTCTTAACTATTTGTGCATACACTTTATTTGAGACCATTCTGATTGCCATTATCTATCAAAATAAACATCATGGCCATCAGGCATTATAAAGTAAGAACTTTTATTTATCTTATGCAAACTTGAAACTTAGGTTTGACAATGTTTTTTACCTATTGGTTGTTTAATTAATAATGACAAACTTGAAGGAAATACATTGATGATATGATTTCTGAAACTCTGCCAAGTAAATCTATTCTTAAATGTCCTGCTATGTGCCATCGGTCATTTGCATTTAAAAATTATTATTTTAATAATGTATCTAAATTGAAACACATGAAAAATCAAAATTGAAAACTATAAATTATTTAAAATATGGTTAATAGACAGTTGTCAAAAATATCAAAAGCAGAGAATATATATTTTAGCTAGAGGGCATGTAAGCAAGTACAGTTTAGTCTATAATTAATGAGACACACAGAGACTCAACTTTCTCCTGTATTGAGATATACTTGGAAACTATTGGAATTTAAAAAGAAAGGTGATTAGCATATTATAGCTTTAAATAATATCTGGGAAAACGGAAAACAAAAATCATTCTAACCAAGCTACACTTGTGCTAGTAAACTGCTTGCAATAACATATTATTGAATTGTGTTGATGTCCTCATGCTATATTATAGATGAAGAAACTAAGGTTCAAAGGTTTACATGACTAAACTAAAAAAAAAAAATGTTTGCTTTGACTCCCAGGATTCATGAGCATTGTGAGAAAGGTAACAAATCCATAGTGATTTCCAAGAGGGAAAAATTGCCAAGGAAAGAATACATGGGGATCTGTGGGTCAAGACCCACTTTTGTCATTAGAATTATGGTGCTATTGCCCATCAGCATAATGATACATGTGACTAAGGACAATCCAAATAGAAACCACTGGAGATGGGGAACATCAACAAAGTCCAAGAGAAGAAATTCCATCAATCTAGTTAGATTTTCTTCTGGTGTTTTTGTTGTTGTTGCTGTTGTTTTCTTTTTTCTTTCTTTCTTTCTTTCTTTTTTTTTTTTTGGTGCTTTATCTGTTGAAAGAGGAAATTTAGCCTGTGCTTTCACTTTTCCTTCCCTGACATTTCTTGTTCTTCAGTTTGTCTCAGGATGACTAGACTGGCTTTCATGATCACCGCAATTGTTTCTGATTTGAGAATGTTACTATATATGTATTTCCCACTTTCCAGTTTTGACCCCATAGGTTATCACTGTAAAAGCTCCACTGAAATTTCCTTCAGAGCCATTCCATATACTTTCTGAATACAGCCCAGGGTAAACAATTTTTTCCCTACTCAGCACAGTCACTAGAACATCATTGACAAATGTGAAGAAGACCCAGAGTTTTGCCTTAGCATCATACATTTAATTAATTTCACTTCTAGACAATCCTATCATACTTCTCTATACATTTCCCACTCAGTATCTCTATATCATAAAGTATCTTTTCTCACACGTTTTCAACTACCTATTTGAATCCTTCATTCCCCTCTCATCACTTGATCTTGAGCATACGTGTTACTATTTTTCAGTTCATACTATTAGACAGTTAAAATATTGTTAGCATGGTTATTGTCCTCTTGAGAATTAAATATCTTTTGATAGGGTAATAAGTGGAAAGCATAGTTTTTATTCAGAAAAATTAACATGAGAACATAGACACAGATAGAAACACTAAAAGTGTTTAAACCTGGGAAAATAAGGACAGCATGGAAGGTGTTCATTACCTTTGTGTGTATGTGGACAGAGGGACAAAAATGTTGGCTATTTCGTATTACCCTGTGTGCTGTGTGCACGATCACTACATTTGTTGATCCTCAAAAAAAAATTCTTTATTAACCATTTCTAACCTCACTCGTCTTTAGAGATAAGGATATTGAGACTCACTGAAGGTGGATAATTTGACCAATTGCACATAGTTTTGTGATTGGAAGCCAGTGCTTTTTTCCCCTTAGGTTCAAGTTCTATTTCCTTGATAGTTTATTCATGTGATATTAAGCAATTAGAGTTACTTGCTCATTTGTGAGCACTGAATGAGATAATATTGATAAAATTATGACCTATCAAATTTAAACTGATTATTTATTAGTTAGGTTATATAATTATAACTACAATTATATTACATTCTTTGTACTCTCCAGGTTTATAGCACATAACCTAGCAAAACTGTATTTAATAGGATTATTGGGTCACATGTTGGTAGTCATTATTTTCCATTCCTCCCTTTCATCAGAGCCAGGTCTAGAGTTAGGAGAGTGAAGAACTTAGGAAAATTTCAGAGGCTCTCAGTCCTACTCAGGGTTGATCCTGCACTTGCACGGCTTTTCACATGGGTCTTCCCTTCCATATTTCACCCTGGGCATCTCTTGTCTCACCACTTGCCCCAGCCTGTCTTTATCTCTGCATCCTGGTGGGAATGCACATTGTCCACCAAATTTAGCATAGGTAGAGAATCATGAGTAAGGAGCACAGTCCTCCCTGGATGGACTGACTTGAATTATCATCTGCTAGTTGTGTGAGTTCCTGCAAGGTACACAATCTCTCAGGACCACAGTCCTCGCAGCTAAAAGTGAGCCAGCTGTTGTTCCAACACCCGGATTGTTCTGTGAACTAAATCATTTAATGTATGTGAAACAACTTGTAGAAGCTCTGGCACTTATAAAGGTCTATATAAGTGCTAGTTATTATTATTACAATGAAAAACTAAGTTTTATTCTTCTGAATTTTAATCAGAGTTCTACACAACTTGAAACAATACTCTGTAATTAGCTTTTCTTTGTATCATGTGATTACTAGGGAATGGAGTGTGATTTAATGCAATCATCAAGTGTTATGAAATTCCCAAACAATTCAACTCTCAAGTTGCAAATTCTCCATGAATTTTTTGACAAAATTTTTTTTGTAATATTATCTTTACTCTGAAATCTAATACCTATAGTATGCATCACCATTAAGGCTTTAGTGTTGCAATTTGGCCAATTCATTTTGTTCACTTTTTTTTTTTAACCGGCACTAAGTTATTTGGGGGGTAAGGGCAGTGACTATTTTCCTATTTGGGATCAATATAGACCCCAAAAATTACGGTACACTCAATATGGTACTTAGTATTTGATGCTTTGATGAACTAAAGCAGTAGACGGTGTTTAAATGAAATCATCACTCTTAAAAGGGAGAAAAGAATTAATACACGAGAGAATAAAAAAATCCAATCTTTATGTATCACTTTTAAGAATGGCTACATTTAATTTAAATAATTTTGTTCTTATTACATGAGTATAATCACTTACAGTGCTAAATAAATTATAATTTCTAATTGTATAAGTCCAATTTTTTGATACTTAAATTATCAACGTATACCATGAAACACGTAAAATTTGTGTATGTTATTCTCAGTAGCGGAAAAAGTAGAAAAAGCAAATATTTACTCTGTGCACTCACTAAATTGTCTATATTATACATCTTTCTTATAAATGTTTAAGTACTTATTAATTAAAGAAAATAAATCTTAATGTTCTAATATTGCTATTTTTAAACTCAAGTCTCCATTCCCTGGAAAAATCCAAATGATTAAGGGGGTATATGACAATATTCCAAATCAGTTTGATGTTGGTCATATCAACATATTTATGTATTTCAGCTACATCTGTACATTTAGTATAAATTAGCAAATTAAACCCTGTAACTAATTTAGAAATCATTGAACTGAAAATTATTTCATTATTTCATACATTTTAAATTTAAAAACATTTATTTTTACCTTTAAAATAAATGTTCCTTGAACTCCCCCAAAGTTGGAATTGTATTAACTAGATCATTTTATATTAAATCTATTTTTAAAAATATCATCACGGTGAAGAGATGGCTGACAGTGTCAAAACCTTTCTGCAGGACCTTGCCAGGGGAATCAAAGACTCCATCTGGGGAATTTGTACCATCTCAAAGCTAGATGCTCGAATTCAACAAAAGAGAGAGGAGCAGCGTCGAAGAAGGGCAAGCAGTGTCCTGGCTCAGAGGAGAGCCCAGAGTATAGACAGGAAGCAAGAGAGTGAACCACGTATTGTTAGTAGAATTTTTCAGTGCTGCGCTTGGAATGGTGGAGTATTCTGGTTCAGTCTCCTTTTGTTTTATCGAGTGTTTATTCCCGTGCTTCAGTCAGTAACGGCCCAAATTATTGGTGATCCGTCACTACATGGGGATGTTTGGTCGTGGCTCGAGTTTTTCCTCATGTCAATTTTCAGTGCTCTTTGGGTGCTCCCCCTGTTTGTGCTTAGCAAAGTTGTGAATGCAATTTGGTTTCAGGGGATGTTTGTGAGTCTCTTTCCCATCCATCTTGTTGGTCAGCTGGTTAGTCTCCTGCATATGTCTCTTCTCTACTCACTGTACTGCTTCGAATATCGTTGGTTCAATAAAGGAATTGAAATGCACCAGCGACTGTCAAACATAGAAAGGAATTGGCCTTACTACTTTGGATTTGGTCTGCCCTTGGCTTTCCTCACAGCAATGCAGTCCTCCTACATTGTCAGTGGCTGCCTATTCTCTATCCTCTTTCCTTTATTCATTATCAGCGCCAATGAAGCAAAGACCCCTGGCAAAGCATACCTTTTCCAATTGCGCCTCTTCTCCTTGGTGGTTTTCTTAAGCAACAGACTCTTCCACAAGACGGTCTACCTGCAGTCTGCCCTGAGTAGTTCAACTTCTGCAGAGAAGTTCCCCTCACCACACCCACCTCCTGCCAAACTGAAGGCTGCTGAGGGCCACTGAGTCGCCTGCCACCCAGAGGGGATGGGTGGGATTGGAAGGATGCCGCGTCAGCTCTTTTTCTTGTTCACCTCCCTGACCAGGGAAGGCAGGACCCACTCTGCCAAGGGCCCTGTGCATATTCCCTTCTCTCTGAGGAATCGGGATTTTTGTCTCTGGTGCACGTAAGGCAGAATCGTCCTGACACCAGTATGGATTTTAAACACCGGTGAGTCTGAAAGGACCACAGGTTTTTCTGCAGCTCTTTTCTAGCATTTGCCAGCCCCCGTGCCTGGACTGAGTTGAATACTTTTTCTCCCTGTGCCATTTATCCTCCCACCTCCCCTTCCTGCCTTCCACCGTCCTTGGATGAATGGATTTTTGTAATTCTAGTTGTTGTATTTTGTGGACCTGTTGTTTTGGTTTTTCTGTGAAGCACATATATTGGACGTGGGAAGTAAAGGAGACTCTGCTGCTCCTGGTCACTCCCGTTATAGCCATCACTGTCTTGTTTCTTGTAACTCAGGCTAGATTTGGTCTCTTGCTCCACTGCAGAAAAAACAAGCCTGAAGAGATGGGACGGGAGGAAAGACCTCACAGCCAGATCTTCTGGGTTTTGAGGAGTGGTTTTCTTTCTTCCCCTTGAAGGGGAAAAAGCTTTTTTCACTGGTACATTTAAAGCTCCCCCAGCTATAGGGAGGTACCAATTTTGGACAAGTGCCACTGCAACACAGAATGCGCAGAGAACCTGAACTTTTAAACTCTGGAGGTCTGAACTATATTGTTGGCCACTGCTGGGTCTGTCTGGTATTTCAAAGGAATATTGGGTGCTGCAAATAGGAACTGAAGGGGTAAACTTATTAAACCCATTAAACCTGTGGAAAAAAATATATCATCAGGTCTATAATTAACTTAAAAATGCTTTTTATAATATCTTGCCTCAAAACCAAGCTTATCTCCATTATTATTCATTATACTTACACAAAATATATCAGATTCAAGTTTTTGTATTTCAAAATAATTTAATATCATTATTTAATATTTTATTTAAATATAAATTATATTTAATGGAATCATAAATATATGGAGATACTTTAACATGACACATTTGCTATATTAAATATTAATTTTAATAAAAATTAAGAACTGAAGCTTATAAGAGTATAAAATAGTTCATATTTACCATACTTATTTGACTTTATGCTGATTATTTTCTCACTGAAGAGGGTTTAAATATTTATAATACTTGAGCTGAAATCAGTTACTTAATCAAAGACATTCAACTTACCTTTAAACTATTCTGTTCTTTCCAAAAATGAAGGGCTTCTTAATAGTTTCTCTACCCCATGGGACCTCTTTGGCCAGATACCATTACATTTCCAGTTAAAAGCATCATTTGGCACTCTATGGTTTGTTTTATTTTATTTTTCCCAGCTAGCTCTCACTCTACCTATAATACTTTCACTTCAGTCTCTCCATGGGTAGAGTGCACAGCACATTTTTATTTCTTAGACTTGAATAGGACGCTGAGCAACATAACTGGAGATCATCCAATACTGACACACACCCAATTCATGTTCTATTATGAACACTCCATAGTGAGCCTCTATGCAATTAAACTGAGCTTGCATCACAATTTCCTGAGCACGTTTTTCTTACATTCTCCTCTAAAATAGATTTCTTAATCAGTATTCACTGTTCTGCACATGTAATAGCTGTAAATGCCCTGATAATAAGTACAATTTTAATCTCTAAATCTTATGTTATTGATTCCTATATGAGCACCAGGGAAACCTGAGAGATAACTGTTAGATTATTATACCTAGATTAAAAAATTAATTTTAGAACCCCTGCTCATATTAATAGGAGGAAGAGTTTTCTTTTTAATGTAGCATTTTATTACCTTTTCTCAATTTCATTTCTAGTGTGTATGCAGTGTTAAGAGAAAATAATATCAAACTTCATGTAGAATAAAATAAAATACTTGAATTTCCCAAATGAGATAATGGGAAAGATGCCAGCAACATAGTCTGTGTCTTCTGGGCTTCAATTCTGGGAAAGACAATTATTTCCAGCATTTAGTTTAAGAATGTTGGCTTGGATCCAGTTCCTCCTGTCAAAAATAAGATTTGCTTCCTGTTATTTTGTAACTAGTGGCTTTTAAGGGTTTATGATTACAAAGAGAAAATATTTTCAAGAGAAGGGACTCTGATGGTAGTGTGATAAGAGAGAGTGACTCAAAGTAATTACAAAGTGTCAGGGGACACATGGCAGAGAACACGGAAGGTGAGTGAGGAGTGGGTCATGAGAGAAGCCCCCCAGGCCTGAGCTACTTGCACATGCACATCCAAAATGTAGCTGTGCTGGAAAGGAGTTCTAAAGCCTCATAATTAGCACAGTGTAGTACTATGCATGAATAGAGAGATATTCTGATACCATAGGATAGAAAATTCAGAAAAAAAGACTCAAATGTATCATCCAATACCAAGATAGCATAACAAGTTTGCAAAATATAGACTTTATTGTTATTGGCATTGCACAGTACCCTTTGAGTAAAAATTATATATTTCTATTAATATTTCATTTCACACTAAAACAGGAAAATTTCAAATGATGCATAGGTTTAAATATTGTATTCAAAGTGAAGTAATGAAAGCATTCTAAATTAGTTTGTATAATTTTGATGCAAGGAAAGATTAACTTTGGCTCAAAATTAGAATTGAGGATACAAAAATTTTAAAAATCAACTACATAAAAATAGGTAATTCTACTTAGTGGAAATGAACATGCAACCAAGGTAAAGTTAAGCTAGCATTGATGAAGTTGGAAAAAATATGTCATATCTCAGCTAACCTGTTATTTTACATTATGAATAAGATGTTTTTTAACTATGAAGGAAAAATCTAAAATAAAATTAGAAAAATGAGACAAACAGATTAAGGAACAGTTCACAGGAAAGGGAGGAAAATCATCCTTTAAACATGTGGAGGAATACTCAGTTACATTCAAGAAAAAGGAATGAAAATTTGTACAGCATGGATGTAGTTTGTAAAACAGTCTAAGACACTTCCTCAAGCAATCTCTTACGAAAACACATTTTATACACTTGTGAGAATGCAAATGCCCAAACCCATGGAGAAGAATTGGGCTCCTTCACCTATTCCTTGAATCAATAAACATGCATGGGTATGATTTTATGCAGTTTCACATTTGTCAGCATTGTTTGTACTTCTGAAAGGTGATGTCACCATGTGTGAATGATCATGTGGACTATCTCTCTGACTTAATGAGCCTTTATTTTGATGCTGTAACCTACTTTTTATTTTTCTCCCACAGTTAGCTGATTCCTTCAAACTAAGAGTTTTATAATTTAGCCAAAGTTGTCTAGTGGTTTCAGAAGGAAGACTGGCTTGCTGTGACCCTGTACATCACAACCAGAAATGGAAGTTATTTCTTGATATTGTTGATGTTCCTAATTATATTCAGCTTATTTTTAATTATCTCCATTTATAAAAGGTTTCATTTATTTATCAACAGCATCGCCAGTGCTGGAAAATGGATTTTTTTTTTTTTTTTTTTTGCGGTATGCGGTCCTCTCACTGTTGTGGCCTCTCCCGTTGCGGAGCACAGGCTCCGGACGCGCAGCCTCAGCGGCCATGGCTCACAGGCCCAGCCACTCCACGGCATGTGGGATCCTCCCAGACCGGGGCACGAACTCGTGTCCCCTGCATCGGCAGGCGGACTCTCAACCACTGCGCCACCAGGGAAGCCCGCAAATGGATTTTATTAGTCAATTATCTGTTTGTTTGTTTTGAAGAAAAGGGCAATCGATTTGACTGATTTGGTTGCAGGCTAAAATAGAAGCATGTCATCAAAAGAGAGCATTAGGTTTTTGGTTTCATTATAAAATGGTGTATTCATTAAAGAAAATTTAGACAGTAGAGGGAAAACTAAAACAACAAATCTTTCAGGTGTGACATTTTGATATATTTCTTTCATCTTTTTTAGGCATAGTTTTGTTTAATTCAAATATTATGTCCTATAGAAAAGTTTATGGTGGAGACCTTCAAGATGGCAGAGGAGTAAGATGTGGAGATCACCTTCCTCCCCACAGATACATCACAAATACATCTACATGTGGAACAACTCCTACAGAACACTTACTGAATGCTGGCAGAGGAACTCAGACTTCCCAAAAGGAAAAGATGCCCTCAGGCAACCTACACACAGAGGCAGGACTAATCCAAAGCTGAACCCCAGGAGCTGTGTGAACAAAGAAGAGAAAGGGAAATTTTTCCCAGCAGCCTCAGGAACAGTGGATTAAATCTCCACAATCAACTTGAAGTACCCTGGATCTGTGGAATACCTGAATAGACAACAAATCATCCCAAAATTGAGGTGGTAGACTTTGGGAGCAAGTGTAGACTTGAGGTTTGCTGGATGCGACTGACTGGATTTGGTTCTATGTTTATATTAGTTTAGTATTTAGAGTTTATTATCATTGGTAGATTTGTTTATTGATTTGGTTGCTCTCTTCCTTTTATATATATATATATATATCTTTTTTTCTCTTTTTGTGAGTGTGTATGTGTATGCTTCTTTGCGTGATTTTGTCTGTATAGTTCTACCATTTGTCCTAGGGTTCTGTCTGTCCGTTATTTATTTATTTATTTTTTAGTATAGTTTTTAGTGCTTGTTATCATTGGTGGATTTGTTTTCTGGTTGGGTTGCTGCCTTCTTTCTTTCTTTCTTTTTATTACTATTTTAATTTTTAATTTTTTATAATTTTTTAATAACTTTATTTCTTTTTATTCTTTCTTTCTTTCTTTTTTTCTCCTTTTCTTCTGAGCCATGTGGCTGACAGGGTCTTGGTGCTCCAGCCAGGTGTCAGGTCTGTGCCTCTGACATGGGAGAGCTGAGCTCAGGACCTTGGTCCACCAGAGACCTCCCAGCTCCACATAATATCAAACAGCAAAAGCTCTCCCAGAGATCTCCATCTCAATGCTAAGACCCAGCTCCACTCAAAAACCAGTAAGCTACAGTGCTGGACACCCTACCCCAAACAACTAGCAAGACAGGAACACAACCCCACCCATTAGCAGAGAGGCTGCCTAAAATCATAATAAGGTCACAGACAACCCCAAATCCACAACTGGATGTGGTCTTGCCCACCAGAAAGACAAGATGCAGCCTCATCCATCAGAACACAGACACTAGTCCCCTGCACCAGGAAGCCTACACAACTCACTGAACCAACCTTAGCCACTGGGGGCAGACACCAAAAACAATGGGAACTACAGACTTGCAGCCTGTGAAAAGGAGACCCCAAACACAGTAAGTTAAGCAAAATGAGAAGACAGAGAAACACACAGCAGATGAAGGAACAAGGTAAAAACCCACCAGACCAAACAACTGAAGAGGAAATAAGCACTCTACCTGAAAAAGAATTCAGAGAAATGATAGTGAAGATGATCCAAAATCTTGGAAATAGAAAGGAGAAAATACAAGAAACGTTTAACAAGGACATAGAAGAACTAAAGAGCAAACAAACGATGATGAACAACACAATAAATGAAATTAAAAATTCTCTAGAAGGAATCAATAGTAGAATAAATGAAGCAGAAGAACGGATAAGTTACCTGGAAGATAAAATAGTGGAAAAAAGTACTGCAGAGCAGAATAAAGAAAAAAGAATGAAAAGAATTGAGGAAAATCTCAGAGACCTCTGGGACAACATTAAATGCACCAACATTCGAATTATAGGGGTCCCAGAAGAAGAAGAGAAAAAGAAAGGGACTGAGAAAATATTTGAAGAGATTATAGTTGAAAACTTCCCTAATATGGGAAAGGAAATAGTCAAGTCCAGGAAGTGCAGAAAGTCCCATACAGGATAAATCCAAGGAGAAACACGCCAAGAAACATATTAATCAAACTATCAAAAGTAAAATACAAAAAAAAATATTAAAAGTAGCAAGGGTAAAGCAACAAATAACCTACAAGGGAATCCCCATAAGGTTAACAGCTGATCTTTCAGCAGAAACTGTGCAAGCCAGAAGGGAAAGGCAAGACATATTTAAAGTGATGAAAGTTAAAAACTTACAACCAAGATTACTCTACCCAGCAAGAATCTCATTCAGTTTGATGGAGAAATTAAAACCTTTACAGACAAGCAAAAGCGAAGAGAATTCAGCACCACCAAACCATCTCTACAACAAATGCTAAAGGAACTTCTCTAGGCAGGAAACACAAGAGAAGGAAAACACCTACAATAACAAACCCACAATAATTAAGAAAATGGTAATAGGAACATACATGTCGATAATTACCTTAAATGTAAATGGATTAAATGCTCCAACCAAGAGACATAGACTGAATGTATACAAAAACACACCTGTATATATGCTGTGTACAAGAGACACACTTCAGACCTAGGGACACATACAGACTGAAAGTGAGGGGACGGAAAGAGATATTCCATGCAAACGGAAGTCAAAAGAAAGCTGGAGTAGCAATTCTCATAACAGACAAAATAGACCTTAAAATAAAGTTACAAGACACAAAGAAGGACACTACATAATGATGAAGGGATCAATCCAAGAAGAAGATATAACAATTGTAAATATTTATGCACCCAACAGAGGAGAACGCCAATACATAATGCAAATGAGAGCAGCCATAAAAGGTGAAATTGACAGTAACACAATAATAGTAGGTGACTTTAACACCCCACTTTCACCAATGGACAGATCATCCAAAATGAAAATAAATAAAGAAACAAAAGCTTTAAATGGTACATTAAACAAGATGGACTTAACTGAAATTTATAAGGCATTCCATCCAAAAACAACAGAATACACTTTCTTCTCAAGGGCTCATGGAACATTCTCCAGGATAGATCCTACCTTGGGTCACAAATCAAGCCTTGGTAAATTTAAGGAAATTGAAATTGTACCAAGTATATTTTCTGACAGCAATGCTATGAGACTAGATATCAATTACAGGAAAAAATCTGTAAAAAAATACAAACACATAGAGGCTAAACAATACACTACTTAGTAACCAAGAGATCACTGAGGAAATCAAAGAGGACATCAAAAAATACCTAGAAATAATTGACAGTGAAAACACGATGACCCAAAACCTATGGGATTCAGCAAAGGCAGTTCTAAGAGGGAAGTTTACAGCAATACATTCCTACTTCAAGATCAAGAAACATCTCAAATAAACAACTTAACCTTACACCTAAAGCATATAGAGAAAGAACAAAAAAACCCCAAAGTTAGCAGAAGGAAAGAAATCATAAAGATCAGATAAGAAATAAATGAAAAAGAAATGAAGGGAATGATAGCACAGATCAATAAGTTAAAAGCTGGTTTTTGAGGAGATAAATAAAATTGATAAACCATTAGCCAGACTCATCAAGAAAACAAAGGAGAAGACTCAAATCAATAGAAATAGAAATGAAAAAGGGGAAGTAACAACTGACACTGCAGAAGTACAAAGGATCATGAGAGATTACTACAAGCAACTCTACGCCAATAAAATGGACAACCTGGAAGAAATGGACAAGCTCTTAGAAAAGCACAACCTTCTGAGACTGAGCAGGAAGAAATAGAAAATATAAACAGACCAATGAAAAGCACTGAAATTGACACTGTAATTAAAAATCTTCCAGCAAACGAAAACCCAGGACAGGATGGCTTCACAGGAGAATTCTGTCAAACATTTAGAGAAGTGCGAACATCTATCCTCAAACTCTTCCAAAATATAGCAGAGGGAGGAACACTTCCAAACTCATTCTGCGAGGCTGCCATCACCCTGATACCAAAACCAAGCAAAGATGTCACAAAGAAAGAAAACTACAGGCCAATATCACTGATGAACTTAGATGCAAAATCCTCAACAAAATACTAGCAAACTGAATCCAACAGCGCTTTAAAAGGATGATACACCATGATCAAGTGGGGTTTATCCCAGGAATGCAAGGATTCTTCAATATATGCAAATCAACCAATGTGATACACCATATTAACAAACTGAAGGAGAAAAACAATATGATCATCTCAATAGAGGCGGAAAAAATTTTGACAAAATTTAACATCCATTCATGATAAAAACCTTCCAGAAAGTAAGCATAGAGGGAACTTATCTCAACATAATAAAGTCCATATATGACAAACCCACAGCCAACATCGCTCTCAATGGTGAAAAACTGAAACCATTTCCTCTAAGATCAGGAACAAGACAAGGTTGCCCACACTCACCACTATTATTCAGCATAGTTTTGGAAGCTTTAGCCACAGCAATCAGAGAAGAAAAAGAAGTAAGTGGAAGCCAAATTGGAAAAGAAGAATTAAAGCTGTCACTGTTTGCAGATGACATGATACTATACATAGAGAATCCTAAAGATGCTACCAGAAAACTATTAGAGCTAATCAATGAATTTGGTAAAGTAGCAGGATACAAAATTAATACACAGAAATCTCTTACATTCCTATACACTAATGATGAAAAATCTGGAATATAAATTAAGGAAACACTCCCATTTACCTTTGCAACAAAAAGAATAAAATACCTAGGAATAAACCTTCCTAAGGAGACAAAAGACCTGTATGCAAAAAACTATAAGACAATGATGAAAGAAATTAAAGATGATACAAACAGATGGAGAGATATACCATGTTCTTGGATTGGAAGAATCAACATCGTGAAAATGACTGTACTACCTAGAGCAATCTACAGATTCAATTCAATCCCTATCAAACTACCAATGGCATTTTTCACAGAACTAGAACAAAAAATTTCACAATTTGTATGGAAACACGAAAGACCCTGAATAGTCAAAGCAAACTGAGAAAGAAAAACGGAGCTGGAGGAATCAGGCTCCCAGACTTCAGACTATACTACAAAGCTACAGTAATCAAGACAGTATGGTACTGGTACACAAACAGAAATATAGATGAATGGAACAGGATGGAAAGCCCAGAGATAAACCCACGCACATATGGTCACCTTATTTTTGATAAAGGAGGCAAGAATATACAATAGAGAAAAGACAGCCTCTTCAATAAATGGTGCTGGGAAAACTGGACAGCTACATGTAAAAGAATGAAATTAGAACACCATACACAAAAATAAACTCAAAATGGATTAACGACCTAAATGTAAGGCCAGACACTATCAAACTCTCAGAGGAAAACATAGGCAGAACACTCTATGGCATAAATCACAGCAAGATCCTTTTTGACCCACCTCCTAGAGAAATGGAAGTAAAACCAAAAAGAAACAAATGGGACCTAATGAAACTTAAAAGCTTTTGCACAGCAAAGGAAACCATAAACAAAACGAAAAGACAACCCTCAGAATGGAGAAAATATTTGCAAACAAAGCAACTGATAAAGGATTAATCTCCAAAATATACAAGCAGCTCACGCAGCTCAATATCAATAAAACAAACAACCCAATCCAAAAATGGGCAGAAGACCTAAATAGACATTTCTCCAAAGAAGATATACAGATTGCCAACAAACACATGAAAGAGTGCTCAACATCACTAACCATTAGAGAAGTGCAAATCAAAACTACAATGAGGTATTACTTCACACTGGTCAGAATGGCCATCATCAAAAAATCTACAAACAGTAAATGCTGGAGAGGGTGTGGAGAAAAGGGAACCCTCTTGCACTGTTGGTGGGAATGTAAATTGATACAGGTACTATCGGGAACAGTATGGAGGTTTCTTCAAAAACTAAAAATAGAACTACCATATGATCCAGCAATCCCACTATTGGGCATATACCCTGAGAAAACCATAATTCAAAAAGAGTCCTGTACCACAATGTTGATTGCAGCTCTATTTACAATAGCCAGGACATGGAAGCAATCTAAGTGTACACCGACACCTGAATGGATAAAGAAGATGTGGCATATATATACAAGGGTATATTACTCAGCCATAAAAAGAGGCAAAATTGAGTTATTTATAGTGAGGTGGATGGACCTAGAGTCTGTCATACAGAGTGAAATAAATCAGAAAGAGAAAAACAAATACCGTATGCTAACACATATATATGGAATCTTAAAAAAAAAAAGGGTCTGAAGAACATAGGGGCAGGACAGGAATAAAGAAGCAGACGTAGAGAATGAACTTGAGGACACGGGGACTGGGAAGGGCAAGCTGGGACGAAGTGAGAGAGTAGCATTGACATATATACACTACCAAATGTAAAATAGCTAGCTAGTGAGAAGCAGCTGCATAGCACAGGGAGGTCAGTTATGTGCTTTGTGACCACCTAGAGGGGTGGGAAAAAGAGGGTGTGAGGGAGACGCAAGAGAGGGGATATGGGGATATATGTATACGTATAGCTGAGTTTTTATAAAACAGAAACTAACACACCATTGTAAATCAATTATACTCCAATAAAGATGTTAAAAAAAAGAAAAAAAGCCCCTTAGCAGGGAAAATATTTCTAATAAATAAATAAAGCAGACTCAGTTTATCAGGAACATGATACTGACTGGTAATAGAAGTCCTGAATTTAGTAACAGAATCAATCTGTGTTCTACTTGTAATTCTAATAGCATGAGAGAAAATCATATTTTGATCCCTGGTAACACTTTTTTCTATTTACAGTTTTCTGTTATGAGTTCAGTAGATAAAGCTGTTGCTAGAACTCATACTGCTAAGTTACTGGAGTCACACTTGGTTTTTCTGTGTGCTGGTGTTGAGACTTGTCCATCCGTATCATGTCAGGTCATTGTTACATCTTCCATGTGAAGCCTTATGCTAGTTAAACTGGCACAGGAACTCCATTTTTCCTTCTCTTTCTCTAAATCATGAATGGGAAACTTATAAAAACTCTGCTGTGTTCTTTTTTTTATGATTTGTGTAGATAGATAGAATATACAGCAGGTCAAAGAAAGAGCTATATTGGAACTCAAGCCATGCTAGTCCTAACATACTCCAGTGATATGATGTTACCATTACACTAAGCAGCCTTGCAGAAGAAACATTTGCTGTTAAGATACACATAAATGTCCCTTCACCTCCAAAGTATTTTCTTTAATTGAACTTATGTCCAGGCTATAAAACTCTGATTCTTTATTTTACCATCTGGGTTTTATTAACAGGAAAAAAATTACTTGTTATGTCCAACAAATTATTTCTTCTTTTCCCTGGATACAGTTAGACTTCGATTCCTGCGCTTCCCAAATTTATTGATCTAAAATATAGACAGGATGTAGTTTATAATCTCAGTGTGTGAGCAATGCACCTCTGTGCTAATAGAATGAAGATTTTGATTTTGATTTAACAGTACCATGAATATTGCATCCCAGGCTTACCCAAATCCTGACCTCTGTAGACTTCAAGTTCCATGAAAGCACAGCTCAGATACCTTTCTTGAGATGTCTAACGCTTAATACAGTGCCTTGCATAAAAGGCATGTTTGTTATTTTAAGCCACCAATTCTTGGTAACTTGTTACAGTAGCAATAGGAAACTAATACTGTATATAGTAAAGTATCTACCATCTCTTTCTATTCACCCTCTCCTTCTTTACTTTACTTCATAGTACTCACCCTCTTCAGCTATGGAATACCAGTAGGTGTTTATTTTACATATTTCCAAATAACATGTAAGCACCTTGATAGCATGACATTTTTCTTGTTCACTGTTTCATCTCTAGCAAATATAACATTTCTTGGCACAAAGTAGTAAGTAATATATATGTATTAAATGTATGAAAGTAATACATAAATGGATTAATTTATTGATATTGAACCACAAATATTATTGAATTAGTATTATATCATGCCAAAAAACAAGTGGAACTGATTGGAACCATACATTTTTTAAAGCAACACGTATCTGACCGATACAGTTTTGGTCCTTCACACTCACACCTTGCCTCTTTACATTAAGTTTTTGGGTGTGTTGTTTTCATGCTGGTAAAACCCAAAGATGTCAAGGTAAGTACAAAGGTGTGGTAGGAAAGGATTATCCAGTTAACCTGCACTGTTATTTTTTGATTGGCTTTAATACTAAATAGTAGATCAAAAGATATCTCTACTTCTTCCTCCTGACTCAACTCTTCTGGAAGGCACAGCCATTGGTTGTCCAAGTGGGGAATGTGAGCATACGGTGAGACAAAAAAAGTTCTGATATTTGAGATTTGTAAAGGAAGGGAGTTGAATATTGTGAAAGACGGTGTCATGAGTTAACCGGATATGAAAAAATAAGAATAAATTAGCCACAGATAAGGAAATCATTTCTGAGATTGCCTTAGTTTGTAGCCTAGGTAAGCAGAGAACTTATATGTGTCAGAGACTGAGTCAGGGGTTTGGTATGAGGCATATTTGGCTTAGAATGTCAGTTCTACCTGTTAAGAGTTTCATGATCTAAGAGAGATTCCTTATTGCAATGTTGATGATGTGGAAACTGAGAAGGAAGGAATAAAATAATCTTTATTTGCAAAACTTTGAGTCACTATAAATGAATTGTCTGGTACACACATGGTCCACTGCTTAAGTCCACTGCTCCCTGCTATTATGGACATGAGATCATGGAGAAATCATATATGTATATATTTGTTTTTCATCTGAGTGATACCACCATATTCTGCAGCTAAAGAGCTATACAAACCTGAATGCATGGCAGGTTGGAATCATTCAGGTGTGAAGGAATTCCTTCTGGTAGGTTTAACTGAAAATTCTAATTTGCAGATCCCTCTCTTCTTGCTGTTTACCCTTATTTATTTTATCACTCTGGTAGGTAACTGTGGGATGATCATATTGATCTGGCTAAATGCCCAGCTTCATACTCCAATGTACTTCTTCCTTAGCAACCTCTCTTTTTGTGATATCTGCTATTCTACTGTCTTGGAACATAAAATCCTGGTTGACTTCTTTTCAAAACGCAAGTCCAGCACATTTTCTGGCTGTGTTCTACAAAGTTTCTTTTTTGCAGTGTATGTAACCACAGAAGGCATCCTCCTGTCTATGATGGCTTATGAACGCTGTGTAGCAATAGTCAACCCCTTGCTGTATACAGCCATTATGACCCAAAGGAATTGTATTCAGATGGTTCTTGTATGTTTCTTGGTGGGGCTCATTAGCTCCCTGACACACACGATAGGTTTGCTCAAACTAGACTTCTGTGGTCCTAACATTGTGAATCATTATTTCTATGATATTCCCCCTCTTCTGAGGCTCTCTTGTTCAGATGCACATAACAATGAAATGCTGCTTTTGATATTCTCTGGGGTCCTTGCAATGTTCACTTTTATTATCATCATGGTCTCTTACATTTGCATCATCATTGACATCTAGAGAATCCGCTCAGCTGAGGGGAGGCTCAAAGCCTTCTCCACTTGTGCCTCCCAGCTGACTACTGTGACTTTACTCTATGGGTCTGTGACCTTTAGTTACATCCAGCCAAGCTCTCAGTATTCCTTGGAACAGGAGAAAGTCTCTAATGTGTTTTATATTTTGCTGATCCCCATGCTAAACCCACTGATTTATAGTCTGAGGAATAAGGATGTGAAAGACGCAGCAAAATGGTCAGTATGGCAGAAGAGAACCTCCACTTGACCCAATCTTGTCTATGGCTTTGCAAACCTAACATTAATCTAAAAATAGATAGACTTTCTTTAAAATTGTATCACAGATACAATCACAAACACAACCGTAATCAAGACTCTCTCATGCAATTTGAGACACAAGTGTTGAGTACAAGAAGACTATAAATCACTCTATTTCACCATTCGTTTTTTTTGGTGACTTAATAGCTTCATTCTTGAAAAACTGATATTTTTTTTCTAACAAATTCTCATGATAAACTCCGAAAGAGCTCACCATGGATTTCAAAGAATCTGACATTTAATCAAATCAAAAGAATACTCCAACAGTAGGCATTTATCAAATACATTGCTATGCCAGAGAAAAACTGAAATGTTTCCTTGGCATGGCTTTCTTAGATCATACCATTATTTTTTGTTCTAAAAATGCCATCACTCAAGTAAAAATATATTCTTCAATTTTGCATCTAAATTGCATATCTTAATAGTATCTTAGAAAAATGGCTTAGAAAAATGTCTATTATAAACTCTCATTAGTTATAATTTGTTCATTCAACACATTTTTATTGAGTTATGTTTATTGTACTCTGTGTGATCCAAACCTAAAGAGATTTAAGGTATGGAGCTATAGCTGTTAGAAGATTGACAATGGAGGAATATGATAAATGGGAAGGAGTATTAAAATATAAGAAAATATACGAATTTAGTTCTAGCATAGATTTCTAAAGCAAAAGCAGTAGAAAGTATGCCTGGCAAGTTATTTAAGGCCATATGTATGTAGGCCCATTAATGCTAGTATAACATGTTTTAGACTCTCTCAACCATTAATAAATAAAACTATCAATGAAATGCAAATAGTATGCTTTAAGAAATTTCCCAGGATATTACTGTTATCAACATTTTGGAAAGTCAAAGAACAAATTAGGGAAAAGTTATCCTGATATGGGTAAGAAGTGTTGCAGGTGAGCAATACAGAGAAGGGGACAAATTCAAGAGACATTTCATGAAAATCATCCACAAGACTAGAGAAATGATTAGGGTTTCTTTTTCTTTTCTTTTCTTTTTTTTTTTTTTTTTTTTAGAGAAAAGGCTTTACATGACTGGGAGGTTTTGAACCTGTGTCACTAGTTAGATAAATTGGTTAAGAGAAAAAATATATAGATGTAAGATCTGCACATCATTAGAATTTCTAAAGGAAGTCTTTCTGTGAAGAGAGTGTAGCCAAGAACAATGCCAAAGAGGTGAGAGTTTTCCTAGAATGTTCAAGAAATAACAAAAGATCAGAACTGGAACAAAGAGGGAAAGAAGAGGTGAAGCAAGAGATGTCGCCAGAGAGGTAAAGAGGCCCAGATTATGTCTGGTATATGTACAGGCTTTGAATCTGAGTGAAGAAAAAGGCACAGTGGGGAGTCAGAAAAGTGACATGATCAAACTTACAACTAAACAAGCTCATTCTGGCTGAAGTATAGAGAATAAATAGACCATACCATGGCAGAAGTGGAAGACAGAAGTCCAGGAATGAAGATGCACATCAATTTAGCAAAGAGTTGATGGCGTGTTAGACCAGCGTTGACATGGTGAAAATTGTGAGAAAAACTAATACAAGGTATTGTGCAGATGTTAGACCTGGCAAGATGGTGAGGGAAAGAGAGGAGTCAAAGATGACTCCAAGACTGTTTTAACAGGCAAATAAACAAAATACAGTAATACATCCAAAAACCTACAATGTATATATTTTTTCAAGCACATACAATATTTTCCAATTTGAACATACTGTGGGGTCAGGAAAAAGTCTGAATACACATCAAAGGATAGTGTATACTAGTTCCATAACAGTGAACAAGATACTTAAATTTGCTAAACACAATTTGTTTACTTGTAAAGAGAGAATAAACATACCACTTCTAAGTTTTATAGATAGATAGGTAGATGAATTAGATAGATGATAGATAGATAGATAGCTATACAAATATAAATATAGATACAGATATGCATCTGTTAAGAGCTGAAGCTCTACAAGAGAGAAACAATATGAAAAGTTGTATAGTTCAGTCAAGTTCAAGGATCTTGGACTTTAAATAATGAGTCAAAATATTGCAAAAAACAATTATGTGATACAGTACACTGAACAGAACTTGTAGAGTATTATGGGGAGATGACTATGTTACCTAATGTTAGATCTCAAAATTTGAGAAAGCATGAATAGGTACTGGATATTATAAAGTAATATTATATAATTATAATGCATAAACAAATACATGTATAAATTTATTTTTAATTTATAAAAATTTACTTTTTTTAAAGAAAGGGTTTATGTGAGTGGGAGATTTTGTATGTGTCACTAGTAAGATAAATTAGTTAAGAGGAAAGAAATAGATATAAGATCTGCATGCCATTAGAATTTTATGTCTATATATAGATGAGATGAGAGAGAAGTTGAGAGAGGGATAAAACAAATGTAGCAATTGCAATTGGTATTTGTAGCAAAGTGATACATGAACGATTGTTTATTCTTGCAAATTTGTATTTTTCCTGAATCTCTTCTGTAAGCTTGACATGTTTCAAAAAAAAAGTTGAGGGAAACATAGGGAAAAGTGCTTATGAGAGACCACTTTTACTTCTGGATGGATGGTTGTAGTTAAAACAGCATTTACGCAAAAATAACAAGAAAAGCAAGATAAGATACATATGTTATCTGTTGATAAAAGTGAAGAGCTGTTAAGGAAAAGAGAACTGAAGTGGTTTAGAATTTAGGGAGGTGTAAACTTTGAGAAGTGAGCTGATTTTTGCCTTACTGATGCACAGCACATTGGAAAATGCAGTCTTGTGGTGCATGGCGGGTTCTGCAAGTGTTCAGAGGGACCAGTGGAGTTTCAGCAGATGCTTTGCAGGTTTCACTACATGTGGTTGTATTTCCTCTCACAGCATTAGACTATTCTGGACCTGAGCAGGCTCAGAGGCCAAATAAGTAAATAAACAGATAGAGGGACAGACAGACAATAGATGATAGATAGATAGATAGGTAGGTAGATAGATAGATAGGTAGATAAATGATTCGTATAAAGACTGACTTAAGTGGAGAACTTCTGAAAAGCAGAGAGGAACTTTTGGCAGTGTCTCAAATAATACAAATATTAAAGATTGCAATCCATCAAAGGGAGGGCTACAGATTCAGATTCTGAACCTGTGTCCTATGACTACTCTGGGGAAAGAGAAAACAGTGGAGATTTACACAGTCTTGCGGTCTGACAAGATGAACTGGGTTATCTGGGAGCTTAACCACACAGCTGTTTTTCCCCACAGGAAATGGGATGGGAAGGGGGTTAGAAGGGTCTCAGAAGCTGGTTCTGGGCCACAGAGGCAGACTGACATCTTTTGCACTCTTGTGGTGCTCAGAAGACACCACGTCCTGCTAGAGGGAAGAGCTGGCAGCAAAGGTAGTGCAGGTCTCCTCCTCAAAATGTTTGCCAGATTTTGATCCTGCTTTTAGTCAGGCACAGGAGGGCTAGAATTTTCTTTCTGAAGCACAAGGAGATTCAGACTCTGGAGACTCAGACTGAGCTGGAAAGACAAAGTGAAGTCTTTCTCAGTCTCTAGGTGCTTGGTTGTTAACATCCCACCGGAGACAAGAGGCATGCATCAAACACAAGGCCAGTAGCCCCCTCAAGATATTTGCTGGAATTTGAAGATGTGCAGGGCAAGAGGCTAATTTCATTATGAAGAGGCCTTCATAATGTTAAAACTGGATTTTCTGCAGTGTTTGAGGGCTGGAGAGAGAGAGAGAGAAAGAGAGGGGCCCGTTTCCTAATCAATATCTTGGGAACTCTATATCCCAGAATAGGGACAAACTGGAAGAAAAGTGAGTTCTGACTCCAAACCAGTCCAGTCCCAGCCCAATTAATAATTAACAAAGTGAAGCCCTCCTGTGTAGAAAGTAATGTTGTCTCCAGTTTCTATGAACATTTTATTCATAGGCAATAAGCCAGAAAGTAAGAAAAAGAGTGAAAAAAAGCACAGAATAAAAGCAGGACCATAGGACATCTAAATGTTGGAGATAGAAGAGGACTTCAAAAAATACTATGATTAACATTAGAGAAAATAGAGAAAAACTTAGAAAAAAATGTTTATGATGAAATATTTCAAGAGAGAAATAAATTTAAATGGAAACATTCTATTCTCAGCATCTATGAAGTGGCTATTTTAGATACCTCTTATAAGGGGAAACATGCAGTATTTGTCCTTTGGAGACTGTCTTATTTCACTAGGTATAGTGGCTTTCAGTTTAATCCATGTTATTATCCATGTTATGCAAATGGCAGGTTTTCTCTCTTTTCTAATGCTGAATAATACACCACTTTATGAATATAATTACATTTTCTTCATACACTCTTTAATGATGATGGGCATTGTATTGTTTTCATATTTGGCTTTTGTGAATAATGCTGAAATGGACATGGGATAGCAGGTATCTCTCTGGGGGCAGGGGGAAATGGGGAACTGTTGTTCAATGGGCATAAAGTTTCTCTTATGGGAGATGAATAAATTCTAGACATCTGTAGTATAACATACAGCTTATAGTTAGCAATACTCTTTTGTGTACTTGAAATTTTGTTAAGAGGTTAGATCTTACATTAAGTGTTCCTACAACAACAAGAAAAAAGTCAAACAAAACAAAGCGACAGGAGGAAACTTTTAGAGATGTTGGATATGTCTATTACCTAGATTGTGGTGATGGTTTCATGGATGTAGGCATATGTCCAGATTCATCAAAATCTATGTATTCAATATGTGCATTGCTTTATATAGCAATTATACATCATTACAATTGTTTAAAAGAGAAACAAATGGCATTGTAAAATGAAAAAAAATCCCACAAAAGCTGAAAATAAAAGCTCAAAGGAAGGATTTAACATGTGTTAGAGAAAGCATAAGATATTGGGTTGGCCAAAAATTGCCTTCGGTTTTTAAGTAAAAATAAAAGACACATTTTTTATTCTCACCAAGAATTTAACTGAACAGCATATTCACACTTTTGTTCCACTACCTTCTGCCATTTTTCAGGCAACTTCATAATTCCATCTTCCCAAAACTTTTTATCTTTTTGATTAAAGAACTGTTCCAGTTGCCTTTTACAGTATTCCAGGGAATTGAAATATCTTCCATTAAGAGAGCTTTGTAAAGATCGAAATAAATGGAAATCTGAAGGTACAATGTCTGGTGAATATGGTGGATGAATCAGAACTTCCCAGCAAACTGCAACAGTTTTTGCCTTGTCATCAAAGAAACACATGGTCTTGCATTATCCTGATGGAAAATTTTGCGTTTTCTGTTGACTAATTCTGGACACTTTTCTTCGAGTGCTGCTTTCAGTTGGTCTAGTTGGGAGCAGTACTTGCTGGAATTAATCATTTGGTTTTCTGGAAGGACCTCATAATAGAGGACTCCCTTCCAATCTCACCATATACACAACATCACCTTCTATGGATGAAGACCGGCCTTTGGTGTGGTTGGTGGTGAACTTAAATAGGAAGGAAAAATGATCCTAAATTTGTATTTACCTAATAACTTGCTTCAAAATACTTACAAGAAAGGTAGTGAGAGTGAGATAAGAAAGTGAGATAGGAAAAGAAAGTGAGATAAGATTAAAAAGAAAGGATATTTTAGCTCTCTACCTGACTAAAGTGTATGGGTTGCCACAAAATCTGAATTCATTGTAACTTTGTAGCTTTACAACTTGTCTCTGCTACAAATTTTAAAACATGTGAGTCAAGCATTTAATTCAAGAATTTATTTTCAATGATCAAAACAAACCTACAGAAATCAGGAGAAAGGCAATGATTTTTTTAAATACACAGAACTTCAACAAAAAAGCAATATACTGAAGCTTGTTGACACATCAAAGAATGGTAGGATTTTTAATGTTTTCAGATAGCCACCAAAGTGATATCACTTCATGCAGATCTTTAACTTGATGAATTTACAAACCTTTCATGTCCAAGGCATTACAGTATGAGAGTCTCGATTTTTCCCATGTACCAAAAACACATTCATCTTAGATTCCAATGACAAGGGAATAATCAAAGGTTAAACTTGCAAGTGTATACTGAAAGCTGCAAAAAAGTACGTAGGAAATGACAGAAATATTGCTTATGTATATAACATATGCTTATACATACATAACTATCAATCTAGATGAACACACACAAAGCTGTTAACTGTTAGGGTGTTTCTATTTCCTTAAATTTTCAGTAGTTTTCAAAATTTATCCAATATTAACATATGCCATTCTAAATCCAAAATTGTGAAGTGCTGAGTTTTTCCTTAGCTGTTTGTGTGTTTGTCCTTTAAATCAGCCAAAAGTAATTTATAAAACACAAGTGAATATTCTTTAAGAAAAGACATTGTGCAATAATACTCAGGAATGTGAGTGTTCTAATGATAATGGCCAGCATTTATTAGTACTTCCTTAAATGGTTTACATCTATTATCTGGTTTAATCTTTACAGTAACTCCATGGACCTGTACTTATTATTTTGTGCAGTTGAGGAAACTGGAGGCTTAAAGTTTCAGTGATTTTAACAGGTTATACAGCTGGAAGGGTAGCAGATCTGGAGTCTACATCCTGGAATGTTTGTTTCCAAAGTAAGTACTTATGATCATTCTGCTATATTGCTTCTCCACAAAATGAATGCGATGATTTCTAAAAGTGTTATCATTGTTCCCAAAAGGGAACTCTTTTCCATCATAAAATTCTCTGAAGTGGATTATGCATGGGAATGTGTATGATATAGTTTAAAAGGTGACAACTATATTTTTCATTTTGCAAATCAGTTGCCTTTAAAACCACATATATTTAGACCATAGATTGAACATGTTTCATGGTTTCCAAATACAATGTGGACTTCTAAAAGCATATTCTTAGAAATGCCCAAGATCATATTTGGTCAAGCAAAGAATGGTTCAACAGAAGAAAGAAAGAAAGAAAAGAAAGAAAGAAAGAAAGAAAGAAAGAAAGAAAGAAAGAAAGAAAGAAAGAAAGAAAGAAGGAAGGAAGGAAGGAAGGAAGGAAAGAAAGAAAGAAAGAAAGGAAGGAAGGAAGGTAGGAAGAAAGAAAGGAATGAAGAAAGAAAGAAAGGAAGAAAAAGGATTCAACTGTTTCTGGAAAGAGACCAAAGAAATACACTATAGGGAAGAAAAAAAAGAAAAAAGATGAACTTAAACTTTAGTATCACTGTTATTTTAATTGCCTGGAGCCCTTTCTCTTTGGCATAATTCTAATGAGAGCATTTTTTTTGTTTTGTTTTGTTTTGTTTTTTTTTTTTTGTTACGTGGGCCTCTCACTGTTGTGGCCTCTCCCCTTGCGGAGCACAGGCTCCGGACGCACAGGCTCAGCAGCCATGGCTCACGGGCCTAGCCGCTCTGCGGCATGTGGGATCTTCCCGGACCGGGGCACGAACCCGTGTCCCCTGCATCGGCAGGCGGACTCTCAACCACTGCGCCACCAGGGAAGCCCCGAGAGCATTTTTTACTTCTTTGTTTCTAAGACTATAAACGAGTGGATTCAGCATGGGGATGACAATAGTATAAAAAACAGAAGCCACTTGATCTTTTCCCAAGGAGTAGGACTTACTTGGTTTTAAATAAGTAAAAATCAGAGTGCTATAGAAGATGGTAACTCCCAGCAGATGGGAGGCACAAGTAGAGAAGGCTTTTTGCTTCCCTGAAGTGGAAGTAATTTTCAGGATAGTAGACAGGATGGACACATATGACACAGATATTGTGAGAAGAGATACCATTAGGGTGGAGCCAGCGAAAATGGATATTGTGATTTCAGTGTCATGTGTGTCAGTGCAGGACAGGGCTAAAACTGGGGGTGCATCACAGAAAAAGTGATAGATTATATTTGAGTTGCAGAAGTGCAATCTGTTCATGCAAAGCACATTGACAAAGGCGTCCATAAAGCCAATCAAATAGGAACCAAAGACTAGGGAGCAGCAGCGTCTTGTGGACATAACAACTGGGTAATGAAGAGGATTGCAGATAGCTACATAGCGATCATAAGCCATTGAAGAGAGAAGAAAACATTCAGTGGCACCAAAGAAGACAAAGAAATACATCTGGGTGAAGCAGTTCAGGTATGAAATACACTTGGTGGAAGTCAGTAAGTTTTGTAAGGTTTTAGGGGTGATGACAGTTGAGTAACTGAGGTCAAGAAATGACAGGTGACTGAGGAAAAAATACATGGGGATGTGAAGCTGCAGATCCAGGTGGATTATCAACATCATCCCTGCATTCAGCAATACAGTAATCAGGTATATCAGGAGAAATAGCGTAAAGAGGACCAACTGGATCTCTTCAGAATCCGTCAATCCCATGAGGATGAAGTCAGACACATGTGTGCTATTCCTCCTACTCATAGTTTTCAAATGCTCTAAACTGTTGAGAAATCAAATTTAACACCGAGCAGGAATTACTTCAAAAAGATTTTTTGTTTCTGTGAATGACATGATATATTTATATTAGCTTAATGTTTCCAGGAAGTGCGGATAATGAGGGCTGTACAGTGTATGAAGAGAAAAATCTTAATTTGATTGCCAAATATAGAAATAGGTATAAATTGACATTTGGATATAATATAATAAAAGCTAATATATTAAATAATTAGAATAAGCCTAACACTGTTCTAAATGCTTCCTGTTATTAATGCATTTAATCCCCATGAGATTATTAGACCATATGTAGTACTGTTAGCCACAATTTTTTTTAGATGAGAAAAAGGGCACAGAAAATTTAGGTAACTTATTCAGAGCTATTAAATATTGGCTCTGTAATTCTACCAATTTAGATTGACTCCATAGAGCATGTTCATAATACTATGTTCCCATTTGTAATTAACTGCAGCAAACCTGAGGAAAAAAATGATATACAAAAACAATGATAGAAGAAGAGTTTTAATGCACCATGTACTGTTCTTTTAAATCAATATTTAATACTAATGAAAAATAAATTTCAACCTTAGTGGACTTTAGTAGGGTGTATTAAAATTATAGACCATATATTAGTATTAATTTCCAAAGTTATGATGTTTTCCAAACTTGGCCATTCAAAATTAAATTTCTTCTAAAATTATATTGCTAAAACATGCACATTGATTGCAGGCCCTGATTACATCAACTCTATATTTCAGGTTTCACAAATCCTGGCATTAATTAGGGCACGGTCTAAATGATATCTATATGCATATTCTTCTGATAATGTCTCGGTTTTATTTGATCTCAACTAAAACCTTTTAATTTTGAGAATAACACTTACCGGGAGCCAATGTTGGTGAAAAAAACTCTTTCTTCCAATATTATTTGTTTATAAGTATGTCAACCTCAAATTTTGCTCACAAATAAAATATGAAGACGATTTATGTAACATAATATTCTGTAGTATAATATAATTTTCTTTGAAATAAGTTCTTTTTAAATTTTAGAGCACTCATTTTATTTTATTCTGAGGGAAAAATAAATCAACATCGAAATTTTCTTCAGCTCCTGATTAACTGTAAAATTTGCCAGGAAGTTATGTCTAAAAAGAGTTTCAGGGATCTTCTGGGTACATATGTAAGCAGAGCAGAGTATGCCTTGTCTTTCACCCTGATAATTTGAGTACCTCATATACTGGGGATTGATAATAATGCAACATTTGGTCATCCCTGTGGACCAGTTTCCAAGGAGGATTGCTTGGCATGTCTCCAAGGAAAAAAGTTCAGGGACTAAATGCAGTTATGCTAGGTTTTGAGAAGCTAGTTGTCTTTTCCCTTAGAAGCCACACAATGAAGAGCCTAATTGTTTAGTCTTCCTTTGTGATGCTCTAAATTGATACCTGGGGTGGTAGAGAAACTATTTCTAGAGAAATACTTAATTAGTCTATGACTGAAACCATCAGGGATGGAATGGCACATTTTTCACAGTGAAACTTTTATATTTAAATGTATGACACTATTATAGGGTAAATATGTTCATTAGAAAGAAAATTAAAATATAACAAAATTCAAAGAATGATACAAAAATAATTCAAAACTGTTGTAACTTTTTTTTTTGTGTGTGTGTGTGGTACGCGGGCCTCTCACTGTTGTGGCCTCTCCCGTTGCAGAGCACAGGCTCCGGACGCGCAGGCTCAGCGGCCATGGCTCACGGGCCCAGCCGCTCCGCGGCATGTGGGATCTTCAGAGACCGGGGCACGAACCCGTGTCCCCTGCATCGGCAGGTGGACTCTGAACCACTGCGCCACCAGGGAAGCCCACTGTTGTATAACATTTAAATGAATTTCTCCAAATTTTTTTGTTCATGGAATGTTTATTTGTATGCCTCTAGATTTGCATAATTATTATCACACAGTATATTCAGTATCCATTCTCATTTTGTAACTATAATTTCATAATGTAATATGACCAATGTTATACTATCCTTTTATAAAACCCATAATTTCATGTATTGCCCATTGACTGATACCCCATAACCAACTTCCCTCTAGGAGTGTTCATCAGATCTTAAGTATTTTATCGAGGCTTGTTTATCCAAGATGAGGGACCAAAGGAAGTCTCTAAAAAGGGATTAACTTCGAATCAGATTAAAATATTCTTGTGAATTTTTCATTAATTCATGATAATTAAACCAATTTTCATGTAGATTTATAAGTGACTCTTACAGGAAAACCTACTCATACTCCAGAATTTCAGGAGGTAATTTGTTGGTGTGGATAATGGAGTTACTTTTGTATGTATTGTATGAACTTTGGAAGGGCAACTCGACCATCAAAACGAAGTGCTGCTAAAACAGATGTGAAATAAGTCATGTTTTATGGCAAGACGAGAAAAATTTAATCAAAAAAGTTTTTCTCTGGGCTTTGACCTCCTCTCTCCCCTTTACTCTGCCTTATGTATCTGCATTATGCATTGACAAAACCTCCCCCATCATCAGAAGTACCTACTCAACCATAAAGAGCAACGTTATCCCAGCATCAGCAAGACAACTCCTTAAAATATAACAGTCCTTCTTGATTTTATATGGGGCCATGATGACCCAGGACACATTACTTGCTTTGATCTGAATTGTGTACACTGCCAATAATATGTCATTTAATGTTCAGCCCTCTGTTTCCAAAATTTAAATAACTGTCCTTTGACCTCTAATGGGCAGAACATTTCTTGGAGCTTTATGAGGGGTTGTTCCCAGGTTATAATCCTCAACCTGGATTGAATAAAATTTTCCATTTCCTTCTTAGAGCAACCAGTTAATTTTTCATTGACACAGGCTTATTTGCAGATTAAAAAGCCAGCACAAACCTAGTTGACAATAGGTAACCTTGGGAGTTAAGTCAAATGAGAGACTAATGGTAATTTTCAATGTACATGGCCCTCAAAAACCATGGTGACTGCAAAATTACCAGGAACAAGTTTTTCATGCTTAATATTTTCTAACATTGAAACTCATTTTGTTCATGTTTTGTGTTATTTATGATTTCAGGCTATTCTTATACCATTTACTGTGTCATAGCACAATCCAAAACCTGATCAGAGAGTTTTTAAATCTCTCTTGATTTAATGATGATATAGTTTCATTCCCTAATTCATTACAGTTATAACTATGCTATACATATATATATATGTATATATATAGTTTTCTTTTTCTTTTTTCTTTATTCTAGAATGATAGAAAGTGCAAGAGGGATAAATATGAAGAGCATATTGAAAAATGTACAGGGAAATTTAATTATATGGGACATTTAATCATAACTGAACAAATAAAATATATTTCTACCTCTTATGATTAAAAAGAAATGTGTGGCACAGTTTTCCTCTTAGAGACTAGCAAGGAAACATTAAAATATAAAAATAAAAATTAGATACATAATTATTCATACTAAATAAATATAATGTATTGAATTTATCTACAGAAGAATACATATTCAATGCAAATGAAAATAAAAATAATACATACAATTAGAACCAGGGTAAATATAAATAAGATTCAACAGCCATAATGTTTCACACAATTATAAAAATTTGAGCATTGTAGTTATAATGCATGAATGAAAATTACAGGTAGAAAAA
Source organism: Mesoplodon bidens (assembly GCF_964165515.1). Classification (NCBI taxonomy): domain Eukaryota; kingdom Metazoa; phylum Chordata; class Mammalia; order Artiodactyla; family Ziphiidae; genus Mesoplodon; species Mesoplodon bidens. The sequence continues at coordinate 104,072,722 of NC_138164.1, forward strand.
GAAAGAAAGGGAAGTATAATCAGTTTAATAATTCTCAATCATGATGGTGAAAAAATGACAGCAACCAAGCAGAATCAGACACTGTGCTTAGAAGGAAGAAAATTCGCATGTAGGCTTAATTAAAGGAATGAGTGATGAGATAAAACAGTAGGCTCAATGTGTCCCTAAAATAATGCATATTGTTTTGTAAGCTGTCACTTACAATAATTTACAATGTAAAATATTCCATTGTAAAATGAAGTTTGAAGGAGTCAGACACCAGGAATACAGATCAGAGAAGAAAATTAAAAATTTAAAACGGAATATATACATATGCATACACAGATCACTTTGCATAAATCATCTTCAGCTACTGCCAAGACTGGAGACTGATTATCTTTACAGGAAATTTGTTTGTGATGTACAATATATGAGAGGGCCTAACTAGCTGACTCCAAAGATTCAAAATCATATAAACAAAGTATAAATCTGTGTACACTCATTTCTATATCCTAACCATGAAGGAAAAAAATCATTTGAAAAGAAATCTGTTAATCACTAAGCCTTTTTAAATATATACATAATAGATGTTTTTGAGAGAATTTCAGAAATAGAATTTTCAACTAAACTAATGCTTTTTGAGTGCTAATATGCATAGGACTGTCCAAATACCAAAGAAAGGTATAAACTTGAGTAAGTTAGAATCCTTGACCTTAATGAATTCATCACTGTGCTTTCAAAAGCAAACAAAAAGCAAAGAAAACACTTACTTACACATTGCATATGTAATACATTTGCTACATGTTGTGGAGAGCAAAAATATTACTAAACAATCTCTTCTCTCAAAAAGCATACAATCTTCTTGGAGAGAAACACTAAAAGCACACATTTTCTTTTAAAAACACCTCATCAAATTAATCTTCAATTCCTTTCAATAAATATTTAAAGATGATTGTCCCACTCCTTTGGTTACTACTCAATGATTCATGCACAGTAAAGGCAGTACTGAGGGTTACATCTTTTCCAGGGGTCATTTTGTAACAATGTCTGGGAGAGTTCATTAAAGAGGTTTATGTTAAAGTCTCTTTTCAAGGAAAAATAAAACAAAAGCACAGTTCCTCCTCTTAATACTATAGAATTAACTAAGTTTTTCTGCCTGATTTGGAGAAATGAGAATCTCTCTCTATATGTCTCCAAAATGCCTCAAGAGTTACCCTACATCTGGTACTTCATTCATCTGTGCACACGCACACACACACACACACACACACACACACCTTTAAAAGTTTATCAAGTCTCTGAACTTAAGGAGGCACATTACGGTGATTAAGAAATTAAACTGATGTTTTGATGGATTTGGAACTCCACTTCATAAGCACATCATATTTCTGCATAATCAAACATCATCTTTTGCAGATAAATGATCAAATTTTTAACTATTATGGCAAAATAAACCCACATTAGCAAAAGATTTCTCTATATTACCCAATGTCTCGTCATCACTAGTTATCACTGAAATAACGTCAACAACTCGTCCCTCCAACCCTTGACTTATATTTGCTTTTGTTAATTCTGCACTCTTTCCTTTGCTCTCAGGCCATCATTTCTTGTTAATAATATTTAAAACTCTTTTTATCTGCTAATTTTCTACTATCAATTTGTTGATGGCTGAGAAAACACAACATCAAACCATACGAAAAATCAATTTAATAATTGTTTAACATATTTTAGTGTGATAACATGCTCACTCAAGAATGTTCTGGGAGGGATTTAGTCTGCATTCAGATGCTTTCTTTACTAATTCATGCATGTCTATGTTGGAATTATTTATGTACTGAAATGAAATCCTTACACGGTGATTCAGTATTCCATATAAACAAATAAAATGATAATTCATCTCTCGTGTGTCAAGACTCTAAGTTATTATTTAGTTTGTGTTATGCCTTTGTGGTTACTCTACTATTTTCCTAATTGTTGGAGAAATTGAATGCCTGAAACCATCCAGATTTGCTTTAATTGCAAGATCATCTCCAAATTCCTTACAGACATTTTTTGAGGAGAGTGAATTTTACAGATTTCTTGTTAGAAATTTCCATGTTAAACCTCTAGAAACAAACCAGGTCTTTTTCTGCCATATAAGCTTATGACATTAAGATAGAAATGATAACAGAGAATTTTTTTCTCACTGTTACAAGGAAAGTCTAAAATTTTGTAGTCTTGTCCCTTGATACCAAGTTTTACACTGTTAAGTGAAGGACTTTCACATTTTTGATAGAATGCTTAGATTCAGAGAGTGGATTAATTTTTTCATTGCAGCACTGCTTACAATAACCAAGACACAGAAGCAACCTAAATGTCCATCATCAGATGAATGGATAAAGAAGATGTGTTACATATATACAATGGAATATTACTCAGTCACTAAAAAGAATGAAATAATGCCATTTGCAGCAACATGGATGAACCTGGAGACTGTCATACTAAGTGAAGTAAGTCAGAAAGAGAAAGACAAGTATCATATGGTATCACTTATATGGGGAATTAAAAAAAAACAAGATACAAATGAACTTATTTACAAAACAGAAATAGACCCACAGACTTAGAGAATGAACCTTATGGTTACCAGAGGGATGGGGGGAAGGATGGATTGGGAGTCTGGGATTGAAACGTACACAGCATTATATTTAAAATAGATAACCAACAAGGACATACTGTATTACATAGGGAACTCTGCTCAATATTCTGTAATAACCTAAATGGGAAAAGAATTTGAAAAAGAATAGATACATGTATATGTATAACTGAATCGCTTTGCTCTACACATGAAACTAACACAACATTGTTAATCAATATACTCCAAAATAAAATAAAAAAAAAAAAATAATAGTAATGAAGTGCTCAGAGAAACTTAGGGTGTGAAACTACAGACTACTGAAGGGTCAACCTTGCTTTGAGGGCACAGACCCACTAGTGCTTCTTCAGGGTTCTGTTATCTTCCCAGGAGAAGACCAGGCTTGGCAAATAAGAAATTGGTGGTCATTAACTCTTTGCCTTTGTAAAAGAACTTGCCTCTAAAATTTATTCTTTTTTTTTCATGAGGAAGTTGAAGATCTTTTTAATTGAAATATAGTTGACGTACAATATTATGTTAGGTTCAGATGTACTACATAGTAATTTGACATTTGCATACATTATGAAATGATCATCATGATAATAAGTCTAGTAACCATCTGGTCCCATACAAAGTTATTACAGTATTACTGAGCATATTCCTTATGCTGTATATGACATCCCCATGACTAATTTATTATGTAACTGGAGGTTTGTACCTCTTAATCCCCTGCATCTATTTTGCCCACTCCCCCCAACCCCTCCCTTCTGGCAACCACCCATTTGTTCTCTGTATCTCTGAGTCTGTTTTCATATTGTTAGCTCATTTTGTTTTTTGTTTCCACGTATAAGCGAGATCATGCAGTATTTCTCTTTCTCTGGCATTTCACTTAGCATAATACCCTCCAAATCCATGCATGTTGTCACAAATGGTGACAATTTTATTTTTTATGGCTGAGTAATATTTCATCGTGTGTATAGACACACATATATGTGCATATCACATCTTCTTTATCCACTCATCTATTGATGGGTAAGTAAGTCGCTTTCATATGTCGGCTACTGTAAATAATGCTGCAATAAATACTGGTGTGCATATGTCTTTTCATATTAGAGTTTTTGTTTTCTTCAGGTAAATACCCGGAAGTGAAACTGCTGGATCATATGGCAGTTCTATTTTTAATTTTTTCAGGAAACTCCATACTGTTTTCCATAGCACGGCACCATGCTACAATCCCACCGACAGTAAACAAGTGTTTCCCTTTCTCCACATCCTTGCCAACACTTGTTATTTGTTGTCTTTTTTGATCAGAGCCATTATGACAAATGTGAGGTGATATCTCATAGTGGTTGTGATTTGCATTTCCCTGATGAATAGTTGAGGTCCAGATTTCTTAAGTGGATTGACCTTTAGACTTGTAGCCAGTCTACTGGACTGTATACAACTTCAAGTCTTAGTGAGGTTGGATCTGTTCTTAGCGGAGTTCTCTCTTGACTTCAAGAGGTAAATGAGGGCTAAAATTTCTTAGGGCAAGCCATTTCTAAATGATATCTTTTTGAATTATGATTTCCAAAATTTTATTGGGAATTGTTTCCCATATCTCTTTGTATTATAAATTCATTGAACTATATATGTAAATAGATTGAGTTAATTCAGATTATTGAAATTATTCAGATAAAGCAGTGGCAAATTAACTATTATAAAATCCAAGCTTTCACCATATTAAACACCATATTAAGGTTTTTGTTTGTTTATAATATATGTACTAAATTTCGTTTAGGTTTTGTAATTCTAACAACTTTTGTTAGATTATCTTGTATATGCCATAATTAATTACCTCCTTTCTTATAAATGCATGCTCTTCCTCTATTGAAAAATTGAGTTTTTTTCCCCATCTTTGAATGTAGGCTTACCTTAGTAATTTGTTTGACCAGTGAATTCGGCAGGTTCTTCGGCTGGGATTCTGGAATCAGACCACTCACCAGACAGACGGCAACAAGAGTACATTGCTGGTGGAAGGGGGTGGTCATAACCATTAGCATGCCCAAGGATTGCAATTACTAAAACTCACCTGCAGTGAATTGGGGTGGAGTACAGTTAAAAAATGTGCATTGGTTTCTGCAATTATCTCTAGCATGTGAGAAATATGGGGAGCAGTGGTAACTATTGGACAATGAAGTTGGTTGTTGTTAAATGCCACTAATATGCTAAAGAATGAGAAAACAACACTCAGGCCAGACAATTTCTAACTCAAGCATATAAGACTAGAGAAGGTATCAGGTGACTGTTTTCTGAGAGGACACACCTTCCACTAAAGCAATAAAGAAAAGCACTAGTGGAAGGGACTCCAGTTTCATGAGAAGCTCAGTGGCATAAAGTTCCATTATGGATCTAGCCTTCCTAGAGTCAATGGAGATGATAGGAGTCTAGGACACTTGAATCCAGAAATTAATACCTCCACCAAAGACATAAATGATGCATAAAAAGTAGTCACATTATTTATCCATTTAATTCAGCAGTCTAGCCCCTCCAGAAACCAGATGACTTTTAAAGAATGCCTATAACTTGACAGCTACATGTAAAAGAATGAAATTAGAACATTCTCTAACACCATACACACAAATAAACTCAAAATGAATTACAGACCTAAATGTAAGACCGGATATTCTAAAACTCCTAGAGAAAAACATAGGCAGAACACGCTTTGACATAAATTGCCGCAATATTTTTTTCAATCTGTCTCCTAGAGTAATGGGAATAAAAGCAAAAATAAACAATTGGGCCCTAATTACACTTAAAAGATTTTGCATGGCAAAGGAAACCATAAACAAAATGAAAAGACCACCTACGGAATGGGAGAAAATATTTGCAAATGATGTGACTGACAAGGGATTAATTAATTTCCAAAATATACAAACATCTCATACAGCTTAATATATCAACCCCCTCCCCAAATAACTCAGTCAAAACATGGGCAGAAGACCTAAATAAACATTTCTCCAAAGAGGACATACACATGGCCAACAGGCACATGAAAAAAATACTCAACATTGCTAATTATTAGAGAAATGCAAGTCAAAACTGCAATGAGGTATCACCTCACACCAGTCAGAATGGCCATCATTAAAAAGGCTACAAATAATAAATGCTGGAGAGGGTGTGGAGAAAAAGGACTCCCCCCCCACACTGTTGGTGGGAATATAAATTAGTACATCCACTATAAGAACATTACAGAGATTCCTTAAAAAACTAAAAATAGAGTTACCATAAGATCCTGCAATCCCACTCCTGGGCATATACCCAGAGAACACCATAATTCAAAAAGATACATGCACTTCAATGTTCATTGCAGCACTGTTTACAATAGCCAAGACATGGAAGCAACCTAAATGTCCATTGACAGATGAATGGATAAAGAAGATGTGGTATTTACATATATAATGGAATATTACTCAGCCATAAAAAAGAATGAAATATTGCATTCGCAGCAACATGGTTGGACCTAGAGATTATCATATGAAGTGAAGTAAGTCAGAGAAAGACAAATATCTTATGATATCACTTATATGTGGAATCCAAAAAAATAAAAAGATATAAATGAACATATTTACAAACCAGAAATAGACTCACAGACATAGAAAATAAACTTATGGTTACCAAAGGGGAAAATGGGGTGGGGGGAATAAATTAGGAGTTTGGGATTAACATATACACACTACCAAATATAAAACAGCTAAACAACAAGGACCTACCATATAGCACAGGGAACTATATTCAATATCTCATAACAACCTATAATGAAAAAGAATCTGAAAAAGATTACATCTATATGTATATGTATATACAAATATAACTCAGTCACTTTGCTGTACACCTGAAACTAACACAACATTGTAAATCAACTATACTTCAATAAAAGAAAAGAATGCCTGTAGACTGTTTCAAATTCCAAAAGCAGTCCCACTAGCAGTCTTATTCCTTTGTGGGATCATTTAATGGATCTCCAGTTCTGGACATGATACACAGCCAGTGATTTGAGGAACGTATTCTTTTCCATTCTGATTAGAAAAGATGATCTGAAACAGTTTACATTCATATGAGATGAACAAAAATATTAATTTAAAATATTTCAAAGATGAAAATGGTACATCTAGATCAAGCCCAAGCAAGATCAGAGAGCATGAATAAGCTACAATTAAAATGTGTATGAATAAAAGCTCACCTTTCCTACTTCTAACACCATTCCCATTGAAATATCATTGTCAGCAGGTACATATATATCCTTTATAGTTCTCTCGATGCTCATTTACACTTTCACTTGCATCTTATTCATTATATAGGTTTTGCCCTTTTTCTTAATGGTCAGTGCTACACATTGATCTTCAATGTGATTTTTTCCCTCAACTAACAGTAGACTGTATACAATAGTTCTCTCCAATTCAATCCAGCAATATCTAATTCAGTCTTCATTTGCTGCACAATATTACATGGAAAAAAGTTCACTTTTCTCTCAGTGATGGATATTCAGGTTATTTATTTTATTTTTCATTGTCACTACACATAACACCGAAATGTAGGGAATCTTATGCATTGGCATTTATATTTCTGTAGTCTAGATTGCTAATGGAGGGATTTCTAGTTCAAATGCCATAAAATTTATCATTTTAAATGGAAACTACCAAATTGCTTTGTGGAAATGGAGCAATTCATACTATCAACAAGAAATAATGAGTCTGGCATAGCCAACTAAGAACTTCATCGTCATTAAAACAATCAATGTTACATCTGCATTGAAAGGCATGGCATTGCATTTTAATTTCATTTCATATACTTGGACAATCATGACGTTGAATGTTTTCTCCATATATTTTTGGCAATTTGCATTCCCATATTTGAGAATTGCTTCTTTCTTTGTTTGCTTATTTATCTATTGTTTTCTGATTCTGAATTTTAGCCTGTTCTTTGAACATTAGGGATATTATCCCATCACTTGGCACATGTGCATAAATATTTTCTCTTGTTTTATTATTTGCCTTTTAACACTGATTGTGGTACATTAAATTTTCCATTATAACTTTCAGTTTTCATGTCCAGTTTAAACAGTATTCACACATCCACTACTGTACAAATATTAAGTTTCTTCTAGTATATTTTCACATTTATATTCTCAATCCATCTGTATATTATTTTGAAACCCCTCTCATGTCACAGAGAACAAGACTGGAGGAGAAAATTATTTAAGAACTGTTCTGTTTTTTAAATCATCTTGAACAGACAGAGACAAGACTCACATGAAGCTTCTGATTTCCAGTCTAATGTTCCTTTTACTAAACATTCTGCACCAACAGCTATGGTACAACACAAGTAGAGTTCTACTTTACCTACTTACTAGACAATTTTTCCTTTCAAACTTCCTACTGAATGCATTTTTCACCTCCTTGTTCCTCAAGTTGTAGATGAGGGGGTTCAACATGGGGATCACTACAGTGTAAAAGAGAGAAATCACTTTATTAATGAGTAGGGAGGAACCTGAGCTAGGTCGGACATAAATGAAGAAAAGAGTCCCATAAAGGATGGAGACAGCTACCAGGTGAGAAGAACAAGTAAAAAAAAGCCTTCCTCCTCCCATCAGCAGTCTGGATCCTCAGGATGGCCATCAGGATGCAAACATAGGAGACCGTGATTGCTGAGTACTCCTATTGCTCCAGCCAAGATGAAAAGCACCAACTTATTGGTCCAGGTGTCTGCACACACTAGGGAAAGCAGTGGTGAAATATCACAGAAAAAGTGATTGATAATATTTGGACCACAGAAGGGTAAGCAAAAAGTGAGAGTTGTGTGAGTCATGGTGCTTATAAGAGCCACAGCATAAGGGCCTATAACCAGCTGTACACAGACCCTCTGGGACATAACAAGTGTGTACAACAAGGGCTTACAGATGGCCATATACCGATCATAGGCCATGGAAGCCAGGAGGAAACATTCGGTTGCCACAAAAAGACCAAAGAACCACATCTGTGCAGCACAACCCATCAAAGAGATGTCCTTTTTCTTTGCAAAGATATCACACAGCGTCTTGGGGGCAATGGAAGAAGAGGAACACATGTCCACAAAGGACAAATGGCTAAGAAAAAAGTACATAGGTGTGTGGAGTCTGGGATCCACCCATATGAGAATGATCATCCCCAAATTGCCCCCCACTGTGGCAAGATAGACAAGGAGGAGAATGACAAAGAGGACAATCTGCCGATAGAGATGATCCGTGAGGCCCAAGAAAAGAAAGTCAGTCACTGCTGTTTGATTCTGATCTTCCATTGGTCATCTGTAATCTGTTGTAAGAAAGAAAGAATTTTATGATGAAAAAACTATCATTAAGACCTGGGACGAAGTGAGAGAGTGGCATGGACTTATATACACTACCAAATGTAAAACAGATAGCTAGTGGGAAGCTGCTACATAGCACAGGGAGATCAGCTCGATGCTTTGTGATGACCTAGAGGGGTGGGATAGGGAGGGTGGGAGGGAGGAAGATGCAAGAGGGAGGAGATATGGGGATATATATATATGTATAGCTGATTCACTTTGTTATAAAGCAGAAACTAACACACCATTGTAAAGCAATTATACTCCAATAAAGATGTTTAAAAAATAGTTACAAATAATATTTTAAGCCAATAACAGATTATCTTAAACAGGTCTATAAGAGACAGTTATAGAAATACTGTGGAGCTAGAAAATAATATTCCTAGATACTAGGTTGGGGCAGTTTGTGTAAAGTTCCTGTGTAAACTTGGGCAGTTCATCCTTAATCTCTATTTTCTCCCATAAAGAATCCAACTCTATTGTTGAAAACTCTTTCAAGTTATAAGTTTGTATATGAATTACTCCCCATGTTTCATCTTACTGAATAATTGGATTTAAAACCCTGGCTAGGGGACCTCTACTGGGAATACTATAAAATCAATGAGATACTCAGATCTTAACATATGACATCTGGGGAAGGGCTAAACAGGGGAGTTGTTGATCTTACTGAGTGATCAGAACCATCCTAATGTTATTAAGATACAATTCACATATGCGTTTATCAGTATATTCCCTACTCCCATTTATAAAAAGATGTGAGAAGGATAATATACACAAATGACAAAGAGGTTACTCATATAAAAGAACATGATGGGGCTTCCCTGGTGGCGCAGTGGTTGAAAGTCCGCCTGCCGATGCAGGGGACACAGGTTCGTGCCCTGGTCCGGGAAGATCCCACATGCCGCGGAGCGGCTAGGCCCGTGAGCCATGGCCGCTGAGCCTGCGCTTCCGGAACCTGTGCTCCGCAACGGGAGAGGCCACAACAGTGAGAGGCCCGCGTACCGCAAAAAAAAAAAAAAAAAAAAAAAAAAAAAAGAATATGATGCCATGGAAGGAATGGGGAGGCTGTACTTATAAGATCAAGTGATCTGGCAAATGTCGGACAGCAGCTTGTCATGGAAATTGTATAGAAAATTAAGCATCTTTTGCACCAAAATAATGAAGAATTATTTTATATGATATCTCATATTTCGTATAAACTTTTTAGGGCACTTATCTTGAAATCTGTCAGGCAATAAAATTATAGTAATAATATATGTAAAATATCAAATGCATAACACGTTTTTGCAGGGAACACATTCAAGAATATGTTACTTTCTAACTCATTAATCAAGGAATTAGAAACCAAGCTGTTTAAAATTCCTAAGAGAAGATCACTATGTAGGATAATTTATATGAAAAATACCTTATTTTAAATAACATTTATTGTCACTGCAATTAATGTCCTCTTTCAGTAAAACAAAAGCAATGTACTACTCTTGAATTATATAATCATTATATATGGAACTTGATAAATGAAAAATGAAAGTGTCTATCCTTTGCTTTGTGATTATCATTATGATTATTTGCTAATGCTATGCGGAGTGTATTTTCAGCAGTCACAAAGACAATTCTAGGCTTAGATTAGGAGCATTTTCCATTGCATAAATGCTTTTATTTATGTCCATCCAAATATGCCAATATAGGTGTATAGATGTAGGGGGCTGGAGAGACTGCTTCAGATTTTAGTTAAACCACTATTTATTTATTTGACTGTAAGTAATTTTCAGTCCTCTATAAAACAAGGAAGATGGTATCTATGCCACTTCCATAGCTAACATTCTGTGAGCTTAGAATTCCTATGGACTTTGCAGTACCTCTATATTATAAAAAAAATAAACAAGAAAATCAGTTCGGAAAAAGTCACAAAAAACAGTTGCTTTGTCTCATAATAATGCGAACAAAATGCTAGTTTGCTCTCTTTAGAGAACCTGGGCTGGAAGTGTTATATTACCAAAGTTCAAACTCAGCCTGAAGTTTCTCCATCATATTTCAACAACTTCATATTATCCAAAATGCAATGTACTCACTTCTTTAAGGGTATTCTTTATGTAGATTGTTTAGCTGCTTCAAGGAAATAATCATTTTCTATATATAAGGGTGGAACATTCAACTTCCCTCTTGGTGGCAAACTTTTCTAAGAGGCATGACTTTCTAGGTACTTGGTGAAGAAGACAAATCCTTCATCTTGAACATCCTGGGCATAAAGAGATACTCTGGCCTGAACACTGATTCACATACTGCACAGAATAAGGGACTTTTTCTTGGGAGTTTTCAGTGGTTTAGAGCCAAGTCCCCAAGGAACTAAAACCCCAAGAGCTTACACCTGGATGGACAAAGTTAACATGATCTTGGTGGCATTTGGACCAAGTGTTTTTTTCCTAACTGTGTCTTTCCTCAAAAAGAAGATTCCTAAGAAAACAATGTAGGTTTTTTTCTGCCTTTGGGATTCTATTTGCCAGAAGAGAGCTCTCTTTTCTATCAGTGGGGAGGGGTGCATTGAGAACCCAGCACCAGCTGGGAGGATGTAGTTTGCTGCCTGGTTCTGGAACCACATTGCCTGGGTGTAAATCTTAATCCCATCACCTACTGGCTGTGTCAGTTTGAGCAAATTTTTAAATCTCTCTGTGCCTCATTCTCTTAATCTCTAAAATAAAGAAAAATGGTTTCTAGCTCACAAAGATGTTGGATTTAATGAAGTAATACATTTAAAGTATTAAGAAGAGTGTCCAGCATAGAATCAGTGTTCATTAATGTTATTTAGTATTACAAGGCACCTGTAGCACAGTTGAGGAGACAGTATCTGATATAAAAATAAAACACCAGTTCAAAGTAGCACTTGCTTATCTCTAGGAAAAAATTTAAAAAAACAGTCACTGGACTCCAAAGGAAGGACAGATCACCATAAGCTGGAGTAAATGAGGAAATTTTCAAAGAAGAAATTGGTCTGAAAAGACAAGTATAATTTAGCTAAACTGAAGTTAAGAGGAAAGGCACTCCAGGCAGTGCTAATGAGATGAACAGAAGCAGGGATGCAGGAACAGAGGCAAGGAGGTTGTTTCGGATAGAAGGGGTGCAAGAGAGAGAAGAAAGTGTAGAGTCTGCTGAGATTGGGTGAACTCTCGAAATCACCACCTTCTCTGAGAATTCTAATTATTTATCCCCACAAGTAGGGCAGATATGAACCTCATAACACTTCATTGTTAGCTCATCTATGACCCCTCTTAAGTATCTATCTCAGAAGGCTGTCAATAATTGTGTTGTGTACATATTTGTTGAATTCATGGAAACAAACCCATAAAGTCTATATAATTCATAATGGTTAATGTTTAGCAATTAAACTTATGCCATATACTTTTGATCAAAGATACCAGGGGAAAAGTATTTCTATCTGTTATTTTTCTTAAAATCATTTGAAAGCAATGAGAACACAATGAAAACAGATTTTTTTAAAAAAGAAAATGACAGTACATTAAACCTACCAAAGAAAGGAATAAGAAAAATAACATAAAGTAATCAATTAATTTAAAATTATGGGAAAATTCTTGTTTGTCACATTAAAAAAATAGTAACAACCACTCTGTGGAATAGCAAGGTTGAAAAAAGAAATAGCAAAATTATATCAGGTAATAGGAAGTAAGCTGGCTGAGCCCAAGAAAGAAAATTATATGTGAATTTTCAGTCACATGAAACAAAACAAAACAGGAGCATAGACCCTACTGAAAATAATCATGGAAGATATTTGAGAAATTTTTGAAAATTTTAAATAAACTACAACTTCAAAGTGTTTAGAAAGAAAATGATTAATATGCATAAAGGAAGATCTAACATACAAATAATTGGTATCTCTAAAGAAGAGAGATATAACATGTAAAAAAAACTTTCAAAACATAAGAAGAGGGTGCTTCCCTGGTGGTGCAGTGGTTGGGAGTCCGCCTGCCGATTCAGGGGACACGGGTTCGTGCCCCGGTCTGGGAAGATCCCACATGCCGCAGAGAGGCTGGGCCCGTGAGCCATGGCCGCTGAGCCTGCGCGTCCGGAGCCTGTGCTATGCAGCAGGAGTGGCCACAGCAGTGAGAGGCCCACGTACCGCAAAAAAAAAAAAAAAAAAAAAAAAAAAAAACATAAGAAGATTTCTATGGAGTAAAAGTACACAAAACGTTTTAAGAAAGAAGTATGAATTAAATAACTCATGTTTTTTTCTGGTAAAATGTGTGGACTTCATTTTTTTTCTTAATTGTAGAGGACAAAACTCAAACTGTTCTCAGAATTCTCCACAATAGCATTCCACACTACATTCACTGCATTGAATACCCTTATAGATGGAACCAAGACTGGAAAACTCTGTGTTTATAGGAAATGGTGGTATGACAATAATAATTTAATCAATAAAGACTAATACTAAAGTAATATAATCAAACTTCACAAACTTGAAATAAAAGAAGAGGGGACTTCACAGATACTCTTAGCCCACCAATCTTCTCCTCTTGGTGTAGGGAATTATTAAACATTGCTTACGTGTGACATATACCATTTTATATGTAAGTATATTCTAAGACATAGAAAATTTGTCACTAGGGGCATTAAGGATAATATTGGGTTGACCAGAAAGTTCGTTCCGGTTTCCTGTAAGATGTTACAGAATAATATAATCTATCAAAATCAGGCTATGGAAAGAAAATAAGAAGAAATGTAAATGTACTAATATTAATATGTTTCATACCAATATGGTCTTAAGGTAATAATCCAAGAAATAGGAGTTCAAAACATGCAATTTTAAAGGTAAATATCAGAAAGGATAAAAATGAATTGTAAAATTTTCAAATTACCAGAAGAAATTCACATACTTCACTATGCCCAAAACATGAAAAATTCATACCATAAAGTAAAATATCTTTAAAAAGGAGTATTAAAAGCAGAAAGCTTTTAAAATGAAATGGCACAGCTAAAACAAAACTTATTTACTGTTGCAGCATAATCAGTTATAATAACAAAAGATGAAAATAATTTAGTATCAACAAGGGACAGGTTAAATCGTTTTCAAAATGAGTTAGAGCTATGTGTATTGATGTGACACAATATCCTATAGATTATTTGACTTAAAAAAGGAAGGAGTAGGGCTTCCCTGGTGGCGCAGTGGTTGAGAGTACGCCTGCCAATGCAGGGGACACGGGCTCGTGCCCCGGTCTGGGAAGATCCCACATGCCGCGGAGCGGCTGGGCCTGTGAGCCATGGCCGCTGAGCCTGTGCGTCTGGAGCCTGTGCTCCGCAATGGGAGAGGCCACAACAGTGAGAGGCCCGTGTACAGCAAAAAAAAAAAAAAAAAAAGGAAGGAGTAGATATGTGTAAAAGGTCTGCTTTCATTTATGTTATTTATAAAAGCACACAAACGTACATATGAGCCTGCTTTTATATGCAGAGAAAAATCCCTTGATAAAAAGTATCTTCATAAGAATCTGTTTGAAGTGGATGGGAAACTTAACATTTTGTTTTACATTTGCTGTTATGCAATTTAAAGTTTGTACTATGTGCAATCATCCTTTATAACTGGAAAAGAACAAACACTAAAAATCATGTTGGAAGTAATATTTAATCAGATGAAAATATATTTATTAATTGCAAAAGCAGAATAAGAATAGTATGTATAATATGCATGATCTAAGGAATTACATCCATATTTACTATTTTACCCATGTCTTCACTCTAAACCTTATAATTTTACTTTCTTCCTACAGCTTTACCAAAAATAAATGTAACATGTAAGCCACCAGCCATAAAGCAAGAAATTTACTTTTCTAAATATGTATATGTATTTCAACAGGAATAATACAGGTGTTAGTAGAGATGGTCCTAGCTTGCAGTGCCTCTGATTATCGATTTCCCACATTACGTCACCATCTTCAATTCTTTGCTCTGTAATCCCATTTTTGTCCAGTATCTAATCTGGTATGCAGCCAAGTAGCAGTTATAAAGCTGGTGCTGCTGACATGACAAATTAAACTATAATGCCATATCTTATTATTCCCAGCTGTTTATTTGAGTCATATTTGTAGTTTCTTCTGAACTGAAACAATAATTTAAAAGGAACCTTAGTCACTTACTCATTGGACACTCCTACCACATCATGAGATTGCCTTTAAAATCGTAACTTAGTTAAATTTCAGGCACTACAGAAAGTGTAGTGCATACACTGTTTCTCATTGTTACATTGGTTAGCATGGCAGACTCTCTTTCTTGTGCCTCACTTGTACAATTTCAGTACACACCAGCCAACCTTAACTGCCACTACCTGCTCTTTGAGGATTTCTCTTCCCACTACTTTTCCACCACCCAATATGCCAGATGTGCCAAAAACAAAACAAAACAAAACAAAAGGAACACCCCTCAGGAGTAGATTTTCATTAAATACTGATTCAAAGAAATGAGAAAATGAGGCAAAAATGAACAAAGAACCGATGGGGCAAAAAGAACACAAAAAGTAAGATGGTAGATTTAAGCCCAAGCACATCAGTAATCACTCTAAGTGTAAATGTTCTAAATAGCACCATTTAAGAGGTAAAATTTTTATTATTGTGACTAAACCAAGATCAACAATACAGCTCCTAAGAAAAACCTACTTTAAATATGAAGACACAAACAGGGCATTAAAAAGTTATACTATACCAAACATTTAGAGAAGAGTTAAGACCTATCCTTCTGAAACTATTTCAAAAAATTGCAGAGGAAGGAACACTTTTGATCTCATTCTATGAGTTGACCACCACCTTGGTACAAAAATCAGACAAAGATATCACAAAAAAAGAAAATTACAGGCCAATATCACTGACGAACATAGATGCAAAAATCCTCAACAAAATACTAGCAAACTGAATCTAACAATACATCAAAAGGATCATACACCACGATCAAGTGGAATTTACACCAGGGATGCAAGGATTTTTCAACATCTGCAAATCAGTAAATGTGACACACCACATTAACACATTGAAAAATAAAAACTAAATGATCATCTCAATTGATGCAGAAAAAAGCTTTTGGTAAAATTTAACATCCGTTTATGATAAAAACTCTCCAGAAAGCGGGCATGGAGGGAACATACCTCAACATAATAAAGGCCATATATGACCAACTCACAGCTAACAACATATACAATGGTGAAAAGCTGAAAGCATTTCTTCTAAGATCCGGAACAAGACAAGGATGTCCACTCTCACCACTTTTATTCAACATAGTCTTGGAAGTCCTAGCCACAGCAATCAGAGAAGAAAAAGAAATAAAAGGAATTTGAGTTCAAAAGGAAGAAGAAAAACTGTCACTGTTTGCAGATGACACGATGCTATACACAGAAAATCCTAAAAATGCTACCAGAAAACTACTAGAGCTCATCAATTAATTGGGTACAGTTGCAGGATACAAAATAAGTACATAGAAATCTGTTGCATTTCTATACACTAACAACAAAAGATGAGAAAGAGAAATTAAAGAAACAATCTCATTTACCATCGCAACAAAAAGAATAAAATACCTAGGAATAAACCTACTTAAGGAGGCAAAAGACCTGTACTCAGAAGACTATAAGACACTGATGAAAGAAATCAAAGATGATACAAACAGATGGAGACATATACCGTGTTCTTAGAAATAAAAACAAAATAAACAGATGGAACCTAATCAAACTTACAAGCTTTTGCACAGCAAAGGAAACCATAAAAAAAAAAAAGACAACCTACGGAATGGGAGAAAATATTTGCAAATGATGCGACAGACAAGGGCTTAGTCTACCAAGTATACAAACAGCTCATAATACTCAACAACAGCAACAAAAACCACCCAATCACAAAATGGGCAGAAGACCTTAATAGACATTTCTCCAAAGAAGACATACAGATGGCCAGTAGGCACCTGAAAAGATGTTCAATATTGCTAATCATTAGAGAAATGCAAATCAAATCTACAATGAGGTACCACCTCACACTGGTCAGAATGGCCATCATTAAAAAGTCTACAAATAGCAAATGCTGGAGAGGGTATGGAGAAAAGGGAACCCTCCTACACCATTGGTGGGAATGTAAGCTGGTACAGCCACTATGGAAAACAGTATGGAGGTTCCTCAGAAAAATAAACATAGAATTACCATATGATCCAGCAATCCCACTCCTGGGAATATACCCAGAAAAAAATATAATTCAAAAAAATATGCACCCCATATTCATAGCAGTACTGTTCACAGTAGCCAAAACGTGGAAACAACCTAAACGTCCATTGACAAATGAATGGATAAAGAAGGTGTGGTACATATATACAATGGAATACTACTCAGCCATAAAAAAGAATGAAATAATGCCATTTGCAGCAACATGGATGCAACTGGAGATTATCATACTAAGTGAAGTTAAGTCAGAAAGAGAAAGACGAATACCATATTATGTCACTTATCTGTAGAATCTAAAATATGGCACAAATGAACCCATTTACAAAACAGAAACAGACTCATAGAGAACAGACTTGTGGTTGCCAAGGGGGAGTGGGGGAGGGAGAGGGATGGACTGGGAGTTTGGGGTTAGTAGATGCAAACTATTACACTTAGAATGCATAAACAACAACGTCCTACTGTACACCACAGGGAACTATATTCAATATCCTGGAATAAACCATAATGTAAAAGAATATAAAAAAAGAGTGTATATATGTGTATGACTGAGTCACTTTGCTGTACAGCACAGATTGTAAATCAACTATAATTCAATTTAAAAAAAAGAGTTTCTACAGAAATGCTACACACATATACCATGTTCTTGGATTGGAAGAATCAATATTGTCAAAATGACTATACTCCCCAAGGCAATCTACAGATTCAGTGCAATCTCTATCAAATTACCAATGGCATGTTTCACAGAACTAGAACCAAAAAATCTTAAAATTTGTATGGAGACACAAAAGACCCCAAATAGCCAAAACAACCTTGAGAAAGAAAAACAGAACTGGAGGAATCAGGCTCCCTGACTTCAGACTATACTACAAAGCTACAGTAAGCAAAACAGTAATCAACAAAACAAAATTCTGCCATTTGTGAAAACATGGATGGATCTAAAGAGTGTTATGCTAAGTGAAATAAGACAGACAAAGACAAATGCAGCATGATTTCACTTATATGTGGAATCTAACCAAAACAAACAAACCAAAATGAATATAGAGAACAAAAAGGTGGTTTCTAGAAGTGACGGGGGTAATGTGGACGTGGGTGAAATAGGTGAGGGAGATTAAGAGGTACAAACCTCCAGTTTTATAATAAATAGGCCATGGGATGTAATATACAGCATAAGGAGTATGGTCAATAATATTGGAATAACTTTGTATAGGGGCAGATGGTTACTAGACTATCATGGTGATCATTTCATAAAGCATGCAAATGTCAGTCAATATGCAGTATGTCTGAAACTAGCATGATATTGTATATCAACTATATTTCAATAAAAATAAATATTTAATAAATGTCATTTTGTAAATACAATGAATATTTGATTATCATGATCAATTTTTTGGCTAATTTCCAATTGAGAAAACCATATATATATATATATATATATATATAATGGAATATTTCTCAGTCATAAAAAATAATGAAATCTTGCCATTTGCAACATCATGGATGGATCTAGTAGGTTTTATGCTAAATGAAATAATTCAAACAGAGAAAGACAAATACCATGTGATTTCACTTATATGGGGAATCTAAAAAAAAAAACAAACAAGCATAACAAAACCAAAACAGACTCATATATAGAGAGAACAAACTCATGGTTACCAGAGAAGAGGAGGGTGGTTGACTGGGAAAAATAGCTGAAGGGTATTAAGAGGTGCAAACTTCCAGTTATAAAATAAATATATCACTGGGCTGTAATGTACACCATAGGGACTACAGTCAATATAATATTGTAATAACTTTGTATGGCGACGGATGGCAAGTAGGCGTAACATGGTGATCACTTAATGTATTTAAATGTCAAATCACTATGTTGTATATCAGAAGGTAATATAATATTGTAGGTCAATTATATTTCAACAAAAAATAATCCACTGAAACAGCCTTCAAAACCTGGTCAATGACAAGAAAAGACCAACAGGTGGCAGTATATCCACATACAAAGAGATCAGCTGTATTTCCAGTCTTTTCAAGAAATGTTTTTCCTCTCCCTAATCAAAAACACAACAGAACGTCCAACTCCACCATTAGTATCCTGACCACACCACAGTTTCTCCTTTGCCTGATTAAGCTTCAGATATCCCTAATTATGAGCTCTGCTACCAACTCAGAACAGAATCTGTCACAAGTTTGTTCCTAAAATCTTTATTGGTAATTAATTGATTTGCCGACGCAAAAACAACCCTTTAAGAACTTAAAGAGCATCGTTGCCTCTAAGATTTAGCCATTAAGTTATTCTCGTATTTATCAAGTAAAAAAATACGTGTTTTATAGTAGTTTATGGGGGTAACATTAAAACTCCTCACTTGTACCTCCACAGATCCTCCCCTCCAAAAACTACAATATTGGCAATAGAAGGAAATTAGGGTTGCCCATTCTGAGAGTAAAACTATAAGTGAGTGGAAAACAATTAAGGACAAAAAAAATATCCAAAGTCACTTTTGAAAAATCTAATCTGTTACACTGGACAGAAATAAGATTAAATGATTACTTTATCTAAAGAGAGAGTACATTCATTAGGAAAGGAGTTGGACAGTAATACAACCACACACACACACACACACACACACACACACACACATATAACCCTCTAAAAACAGAGGCTAAAGGTGAAATTTCCTACCCAAATGTATTATATGGGGTAAGGAACTCAGGGTTATCATTCTTATGGCAGCTTAACCAGATGCTGCTAAATATTCAAATTTTAGCTACAACTCCCTTAACCATTTCCATATCCACCAAGCAAACTCCAAACTAGCATATGTTCCCCCCCACACACACACATGCACACACACATACAAATGTAGATATTCTCCAGGGAGCCTGAATGAATAAGGCCATGTGACTTTTGCTGTCTGCGGAAACTGCATACCTAGTGATAAAATCATAAACGAGTACTCTACTTTCATGTATCATCCTTTTGTGAGTTTTGGGAGGCTTTTAGGTATCATCTTTTTGTGACAGTCTTTGGTTCAAGTCAGAACCATCAATCCAATTATCCTTGACACCAAAATTCTGTACTTGACAACCTAACTAGATCCAGGACCAGAACTGTCCAAAGTAAACATTTTTGTAAGATCTTTGGGCAATCACTCAGCTTCCTCTCTTGACACTTCATGTCTGTGGACTTAACTTTCAAACATTAACGAATCTGCTTTGGTGAATATTCAGCTTACTTATACATACACTCTTATTTTCATCCTCTGCAGAGATGGAAATAAACGGTCACCTGACTACATCACAGACTTTATGATGGCTATTAACTTGCCAATTAGTCTCTTTCCCAGCCATTTGGGCAGACGGTTAGATGGTATCAACTGGTAAAGCTGATTTCAAAGAGAAGCAAATTTGGTATAATACGGTTTTAGGCCAAATAAACTGACAACTAAAAATCTGTTATAATCACACATTTTTTTCCAATTCAAAGGTGACTTCTTAACCCTCCATGACACAGCTACTTTCTTTCATTTGTCAAGACAATGAAAGGTGATTATCTCACTGATTTCACATAAAGTACTTGCCTTTCTAGTCAAGTGTATTTGGGTAATTGATTTAGCCATGGTCACATAAAATATTTAGCGGAAGGGCACTCCAGAGATTATAGAATGCAACTTCTTATTTTACAAAAAGGAAATGAAGGTCTCACAAAAGCAATGTGACTCATGATCATGTAACTATTTGGTGGCAAAGTTCCAGGCTGACCAGAGGGGACATTGGTGCCAGGCTAAATGACCTCAGTAAAAATAATATTGAGATTTTACTGGGGGTAAAATTGACCCCAACTTAAACTAGATGAATGTCCACTGATTTTTCCAGGTTTCAAGGTGGGTTCACAGTCACAAGACTCCACATGGCATTATTTGAAGCCTCTGTGAAAGTTCCTGGCACCCACTGCTTAAGAAGATATGCAAACACCCACCCAGTTGACTCACCTACAGTCTGGCGATATCTGATTTGGCATGATTTAAATAGCATTACTTTAGCTTAAGGCTTTATTCACCTGCTACATTGGGAATGCAAATACACCTGGGAGATTCGTTACCAGTCAGTCAACACTCAGTAACTCTTCTAAGTGAAAGAACTCTTTTCTCTCTAAAGAGTGATTTGTTAATTCATCGATTTCTTTGATCGTGCATCATTCAATGAGTGCTTACTTCTATAAGAGACTTGCTAAGTCGGTGGAATTCATGCAGATGAATAAGAAAGGATTGCTGGCTTCACAAATTTCACAGTCTATCAGGAGATACAGGGATTTAAAAGGATGTGATGTGTCATAGCAGTTTTATGCAAACATGCTCTTGCTGCTGCAGAGGACTGAAAACTAGTTTTATTTAGTGGGGACAGGTTAGGGGAGAATTAAGAAGGTTTCTAGGAACAATCCACTGAAGGTTTCAATGGAAGAATGTTAGGAAAAAATATGAGGGAATTATATTCTGAGGGGGATGAGGAGAAAGGAGTATAAAAGGAAGAGGAGACCAGAGAGTCAGATATTTAGGCTACTCAAGGGCTGACCATCAACGGCCCATCTGACCTCATCCAGTTAGACCTAAGATTTGCTTGAGACATGAGCTGAAAATATGTATAGACTACTTACTGTATCATATCCCAGAGTGACTACAAAACTAACATAAAGCTTCAATTACACAGGGTTGAATAATTGAAATGCTTCATGAGACTCCAATATAGGAGGAAAAAGAAAGCACAGCGAGGTCCAAGACTTCCAGACACAGCTCCCAAGGTCCTCAAGGGCACAGAATGCTCTTTGTATTTGAATCATGAACTACCAAGATGCATACAAGATAACCCGGACTCAGGAAAGCCACAGCCTTGTCCAAGGAGTAGGCTGGCTGGCCAAAATTAGGCTGCATGACCAAGAGCAACAGAAGAAACCAAGAGAACATAACAGAAACTGGGTGCAAACCATTTATCTGTTTTTTTTTTTTATGAACAACATTAATAAACTAACACAGACTGCCCACCATGTCTCTCTCAAACCCTGGCACAGGAATATTTATCACTAGCTAGTGGATTTCATTCTGGATTAGCCAGGATCAGCACCTTGGCTCCAGGTATCCCTGAAATAAGCATACAGTTGCAACAGGTCAGCTGAGATTAATTCTGTATTTACATATATAACCTGCACTTCCTCAAACCAAGAGAGGACAATTAAAAATGAAGTGTTAAAATAATGACAGGAAACATCTTTTGGCTCCATCCCCATGACTCATCCCTACCTTCTCCTTATTCAAACATTTCCCTTTCAGCCCTTGTTGGGGCTCAGAAGATCCCTGAAGTCTTGGCCACTGGATACAACTTGAGCCTGGTACCTGCTTTTCCTCCTGGGGCCAGACTTGGTTGCCACTAAGTACATCCAAAAAGTACATCCGTCTCCTGGCTGACCACTCTCATCTCTGTTGCTGGAGGTAGATCTTCCCTCCAGCCTCGATAATGACATAGTTATCAGACACAAAAGGGAGAATCAATGCTTTCTTCCTGCCAATCAAGTTGAGGCTGGATACTCTTGGGGTTAGCCACCTATAAGCTTTGGAGCCCCTGGTATAAATTGTTTTCTGCTCAGATTAAAGGACTTCACATGGTGCACTTGCCAGCCGTTGAAATGGAAAGGATTTTGAGTCAAGGGTAGAACATAAAGCAGACAGTACAAACATATACATGTCCAGAAATGTTTTTGTCTGTGGTTTGTTTGCAAGGCCCTCTCCTAAGGGCTGTTGATGGATTCAAATCCATTAAAACTGCTGCTTCTCTGAAAGACTGACTCTCTGTCATAGAAACAGTGTCTATCAGGGTGGGCAGTAACTAGGATTCAAATGACAAGTTAGCAATTCAGGTCCTGACTTGAAAAACCACTACAGTACACCCTTCTCCAACCACATTAGAGTAATGCTTAGAAGCTCATAGGCAAGTGACCTGACTTTCTGATTGCACAATATACAGTGAGGATTTATTAAATAATGCTGAGAATTATCCCTCTACCAAGAGCCAATTGTTTTTTTCCCAGTTTTATTGAGAAATAATTGGCATAAATCACTGTATAACTTCAAGGTGTACAGCCTGATGATTTGATTTACATATACTGTGAAATGGTGACCACAATAGTTTCAACTAACAGCCATCATCTCACATAGATACAGTAGCATTAAAAGAAAGAAGACAAGGGAAAAGAAAGAAAATTTTCTTCTTGTGATGAGAACTTTTAGAATTCACTCTCTTAGCAATTTTCCTGTATATCATAGAGCAGTGCCGATTATAGTTATCATATTGTCAAGACCCAATTGTTAATTGAATCTAGACATGACTTGGGAACACAGGGAAGCAAATCTCATGCATAATAGGATGGAGAAGTGAGGAATGAAACTTAAGGAGGGCCCCAGCAAGTGGAGATGAGTAAACACCACCACAGCCCCACAGCCAGCCGGGGTGCAGGCTGGAGGCTGCACGTCCCTGGCTCCCTCCCTGTGAGACACAGGGAGCCATAAGGGGGATGTAGAGAAGCAAGCTAGGTATTGGACATCCCTCCACAGGAATGTACAGAGATTGATCAGGATGAGAGTCTCACAGACAAAAACAGTCATTGTATGTAGGTTTACAACCTTCTCTCCTCAGCTCCCCAGCCCAAGCAAAGCATTTAGCCATGGCCTATTTGCAAATATAAAAGAGAAGTCAGAAGTGGTGTAAGTAGATCCTCGGAGCCAAAAAAACAAACAAACAAACAAAAAAAAAAAACCACCAGTGAAGGATGAACTACCCTTTCCAGGGAACTGGGACCAGAGATGATACATCCTGTAAGGAGCTCATCATGAAGAAGGCAGGAATCAGACAGAAGTACGGAAGGAGAAAAGAGGTCAGAGATGGGATGGCTGAAATGAAAAGCAAAATCCTTCTAAAGTAGAAAACTGAGTGGCTCCTGGTAGTTCTAAGTGCTAGAAAATGAGAGAGAGGACAGAGGGAGAATATTCACTTTGAATTTGAATTTGATAGGCCATCGGTAAATGCGAAAACCACACTTCCTTCCTTTGAAGATCTGAAATTTTTTTAATAAAAGGCATGGACTTATATATGCTACCAAATGTAAAATAGGTAGCTAGTGGGAAGCAGCCACATAGCACAGGGAGATCAGCTTGGTGCTTTGTGACCACCTAGAGGGGTGGGATAGGGAGGATGGGAGGGTGACAACAAGAGAGGAGATATGGGGATATATGTGTGTATGTATAGCTGATTCACTTTGTTATAAAGCAGAAACTAACACCATTGTAAAGCAATTATACTCCAATAAAGATGTTAAAAAAAATCAGAAAAAGCAAGCTGTTCACAAAAGATGTATGAATGCCTATTAACACATGAAAAAGGTGTTAAAACGAAATTGCCTTAAAATAAAAAGGCATCATTGACCTATCAAAATGGCAAATGGCAGCAGGAGACTCATGAAGGAGCAGCACCCCTCTGGATCTCAATCCACGCCCTAAGAGGTTCATTACTGCAATTAAAATTTTCTGCTGTGTGAATTTGTGGTTCATTTGCAGCTTCTACCCTCCCGGTTAGAAATATCCTGACAAGGATGTTCCTGGTACAAGTATAAACCCTAAATGATTAACATGAAATTCATCTTTGTGTCAGTACGGGAATGATGGAAGTTTATAGAAGTAAAAGACCTGCTGCCATTTGAGGGTTTGTGAGGATGAACCCATTGTATTTTGAGGTTTATGGCCTTCAGACCCATACTCCCCACAGGTATCAAGGTCCTCAGGCAATCTTGCCAGGCTTACTCTATGCAGCCACCTTTATTGTCTTGTATCCTGAATTTTTATCACACTGTCTGTGTGAGGGTTCTCCTGAGAGAGCCTAGCCTTCTGCACATAATTTATGAAGCTTTGTTGTTTTATGTTCATCTTGAATAATGTAACTCATGTAAAGAGATAAACCTCTTTTTGGGGGAGAGATAGATATGATTTTTTTTTAAGGCCCCTATAAAGAAAGCCAACTTCTAGTATTGGAGATGGAAGTGAAGAATCTGAGAAAGTAAGAGTTCTCAGACTGAAAGCAAAAGTTTGCTTGAATGCAAAAGCAGAATATCAAATTTAGTAATAGGTCACATCTCCACAGTGAATGAGTCCAAGTACTCTCTAGACAGAAACAGAGGTATTTAACAGAACTATTTCAATAAGTGAAATAACTTCACCAGGGAAAAAATTACTCATCAAGTGAGAGAGACAACCGTAGTGAAAGCTGAAAAGGTGGTCGACTTGTCATGAGAAGATAAACACAGGAAACAAATGCCTCTTGGTAAGAATGTACTTCAGGACAAAGTCAACACCGTGCAAATACACATTCTTAAATCATAAATGGTAAAGGTACTAGTGAACCTGCCGAAACAAAGTTTACCCTTGAGTAAGGGTTGGTGGAAGAATTTTAAGAATTGTTTTTCCTTACTTAATGCAAATTTAATCCAAGAAAGAACATTGTTTGTATTTTTTTCTAAATTGAAAAGCTGAAAAGGCTCATTGTCGAAAAGGTGTGGAGCAGAATAAACACTCAACACAGACAAAATATACCTGTATTAGATGAAATGCTTTGGCACACAAAGATACTCAAGGAAAAATGAGCTTCTGGGGTTAGCAGGTTAGGGTTGAATAACTCATCTTTAGGGGAGCTATGCTGCAGGCTTTATTCTTAAGCTGGATTTGTCCCACCATCAGGAAACCCCCCCGGCACTGAGGGTAACAATAAGAACTTACTGCAGGCATGCTGGCTGTACCAAAAAAAAAAAAAAAAACCGAAAGAAAGAAAAAGAAGCCTGAATAATGCCATGTAGAATGAATTTTAGTAGTATTTATCTTAGTAACTTTACAGATCACTTTAGTCATATATTTATACAATTATTAATTTCCAAGGGAACCAAACCTCAGTTGAAAAATGGAGAACAGAAAGTTCTCAGAAAATGAAATATAAATGCGGCCCTAAACATATGAAAGGTTCTCATACCTCTCATAAAATGAAAAATGAAAATTAAGACTATATTGAAATAACATTTCTCACCTGTTCAACTGGCAAAAATTCAAAAGTTTAACACTATACCAGCTTCTGGGGAAGCTGTGGAGAAGCAGACACTTGCTTACATTGCTGGTGAGTATGCAGAATGTTTCAGTATCTAAGGAGTGAAATTTTGTAATATCTATCAAAATTGTAAATGCATTTACTCTTTGACTCTGGTATTTCACTTCTGGGACTTTATCTGACAGATATTCCTGCAAGTGTATAAAATTACTTTTGTCGGTTATTTGCTGAAGTACTGTTTGTAGTAGAAAATATTAGAAACTACCCAAGTGTCCATCAGTGTGAGAATAATGGAATATATTGCAATAAAAAATGAATGAAGAAGCTCTCTATGTAGTGATCTGGAAAGATGCCCAGTATATATCAATGAAAGCAAAGTGAAGAACAAATGGCAAATTATGTTACCTTTATATAAGAAAGAAATGGGTGGGGGACTAACAAATACATTCATAGTTATGTTTGTATTAAAGAGACTCTGGATAGAGACTTAAGAAAGTAAGAGAAGTTGTTACAAATATGAGGCACTGGCAGGTGAGAAGAAGTAGATAGGACTAGAGGTAGGAATGAGGTTTGAAATAAGGTATATGTATTGATTTATGACCTAAACGAAACTATACCCTATAAAGTAAATAAAACAAAGTCTAAGAGTCACCTAATTTTTTCAATAAGTGTTTATTGCAGTTTCTAAGGGAAAATGTGAGGCACATAATGCAAAAACTCTTTTTCAGAGGTCTTTGATCTTTAAGTGGTGATAGTTTTTAGATGGATTTTAAGGTGCCTTTGAAATCTTGAAATACAAAATATCAGATCTCTTTGCATATGTGCATATTTCTAAGAGAATTGTTTATAGCTTTCATTATATTTTTCAAAGGACCCCATGATCCAAAACAGTGTGATAAGTCATGCATTTGAGGATTCATAAAAATCTACAGATTTATTCTTCCTGAATATTAAGATACTATAAGACTTGGTGGTTATTAATAGGAGTTCTGGATTCAAGAGAGCTGGGATCTCCACCAAACTTCACCACTTAAGTAGTTGTGTATCCCTGGGCAATTTATTCAAACCTTCTAACCTCATTTTTCTTTATCTTTAATAGAAAGAAAACAGTAATATCTACTCCAGATGACATTGTGAGAGTTAAATTAAATAATGCATGTGAAGTGCTTAGCAAAATGCCAGACACATAATAAGAGCTCAAGAATATTGCTATTAAAATAAACTGAACTAAGTATTAGCACTGCGATTACTTAGCAAGCTTTCGAAGGGCTCAAAACATGCACTGAGTTTTGGACATGTCAAATTTGAGATGCCTGCAGGATACCTAAGTGGAGGTATCCAGTAGAAAGTTGAATTTAAAGGTCTGGAATGCTGGGGAAGGATTCTGCTGTGTTAAGTTTTGTTTCTGTCTACACTCACTCCCTTGATAAGCTCATCTAATTTCATTATCATATGTAGATGACTCCTAACTTGATATGTCAAGCAGACCTCTTCCCAAACACAGACTCCAAACATCTACTCAACAAATATTCTTGGATATTTTATAGGCATCTCAAAATTAGTATGTCCCAAAACAAACTCTTGATCATCCCCTCTTAACCTGATCCATCTACATACTTCCACAGAGTAACAGTATTTTCATTTTTCTAGTTACTCAAGCCAAAAATGTTGAAGTC
Organism: Mesoplodon bidens; assembly: GCF_964165515.1. Classification (NCBI taxonomy): domain Eukaryota; kingdom Metazoa; phylum Chordata; class Mammalia; order Artiodactyla; family Ziphiidae; genus Mesoplodon; species Mesoplodon bidens. The sequence goes on from NC_138164.1 coordinate 104,100,665, forward strand.
ATCCTGATTTTCTTCCTTCTCTTTCACCCCACATCCAATCCATTAATCAATATTATTGGTTCTACTACAAAATACTCCATTCATATCCAATTATTTCTCACTCCTTTCCTTGCTACCACTCTGGTTCAAGATACTAATAACTCTCTCACCAGGATTATTATCACAGTCTCCTAATTGGTTTTTCTGCTTCCACCTTCTTACCTAGAGTAGTAGAGTAGGATCTCAGCACTGTGACCAAGTGATTCTTTAAGCAAAGAAATCAGAACAAGTCACTCGTCTGCTCAAGAACTCAGTGGCTTCCTTCTCACCTGAAATACAACCAAAAGCCCTTTCCATGATCATGGCCCTAACCCTTTATCCCTCTAACCTAATTTTCCATTTTTATTCTCTTGACTCATTACTTCGGAGCCCCACTGACTTCCTTCCGGCTCCTTCAACATATCCCTGAAACAGCCCTAACTTCTACCTGGAATTCTCTTCCAGATATCCATGTGGCTCACTTCTTCACCTCCTTCAAGTTTTTGCTCAAATGTCATCTCCTCAGTGAGATGTTTTCTGACCAAACCAACTTAAATTGCAAGCCCTCCCATCCTCCTTTACCGCTTTATTTTTCTGCAACATTTGTCACCAGTTAACATACTATAAATTTCATTTCATTATTATTTATTGTCTGACAACCATTCTGAATATAAGCCTCATGGAGTTGGATATTTTTGTCTGTATTTTTTCTTCTCCTAACACCCCCAACTCCCATTCCATTGACTTTTTCCCCAGTGTCTAGAATGGTGTCAGTATATCATAGATATTCAATAAGTATTCATTTTTATTTTAATTACTCTAATTTCTCATAGTACACTCACTCTGCCTCTGAATTTGCAAAACATTTCCCTGGGGTAGGTCAAGAGACTTTGAGATTCACAACTCTGGGTCAAAACTAGACGTTCCTTCCCAGCCAATATACAGCCAATATCCTGAGACAAAGGCCCTCACTGTTTGCCTAACTCAGAGAGACCACCTCACCTATATAGGGCACATTCTGAGAAGCTGAGTGGTGTGCAGAGAGGTTTATATTCCTTTTTGCAGAAGGTTGAGCCCACTGACACTGCAACCTCCTTAAGATGACTTCTTAGGATGCTAATCAAATCCCCTTTCAAGAAGAACTGGCTACTCCCTCTAAATCCCTTGACTAACCAGAAGAATTTTCATCATTTCTCCTCCCCTTCAACTCTGCACACTCAGTGCAAGCTAGTTTGGAAAGAGATGTGATAAGGCGGAATGGGATGTTGAGTAGAAGGTGCTCTCTTAGGTCTGACAGTAGAAACAGTCTGAGGTCTATCTTGATTTGAACACTTAGGGATACAGACTCTATCCATGGACTAAACTGATAGGCACCCAGCCCCTTCCCAGACCTCTGAACTTCTTTCTGTAACCCAAGCCATCATCACCAACATGACCGGGGGAGGCCCTGAAAACAGAGAAGACCACAGTGCCCTGCCTGTGCTGAAGGAGAAGAAGCCAGGAGATTGTTAACTGAGGGAGCCAGTAGGGTAAGAAATGGCTAGGTTGACAGGGAAGTTACCATAGAGACCAGGGAAGCCAGAAGACAATATAGCTTCCCAGACATGAATCTGAGAGACTCCTCCCATTTCATTCTCCATAAAGTCACATTTAAAGGCCCTTCCCCATACCTCTGGAGGCCAACCTGGAGAGGAGCTTGAAGAAGAGACACCTGAAAGACAGGACTCTTAGAGGTGATCAGTTAATTGCACTTAACAGATTGAACTTAATGTAGTGGTTCCTGCTACTTATGGACCCATAAGATGAAATCAATTATAGAAAAAAATTGAAATACAGATTATTTGCACATAGGAGTGCAATATAAATTGAGTTTTCCCTGCTACATTTGTAATGGCAATCCCACACCAAAAATCCACTCCTGGATTTGTCAAGAAGGCCCTGATGGATGTTCTGTCTGGGTCTTCTTGCCAAGATACCCTCTCCAATCTGGAGGCATGGTACATTACCCCGGCCAACATTCATTCATTCACTTATATATCTTTCAAACATTACCAAAAAAATGAGGGCAGCTGAGGCATAGCAAGAAGAGTCAATTGAAAGCTTCCCTGGTGGTGCAATGGTTAAGAATCCGCCTGCCAATGCAGGGCACACGGGTTCAAGCCCTGGTCCAGGAAGATCCCACATGCCGCAGAGCAACTAAGCCCGTGCACCACAACTACTGAGCCTGTGCTCTAGAGCCTGTGAGCCACAACTACTAAGCCCACGTGCCACAACTACTGAAGCCTGTGCACCTAGAGCCCGTGCTCTGCAACAAGAGAAGCCACCGCAGTGAGAAGCCCGATCACCACAACAAAGAGTAGCCCCCACTTGCAACAACTAGAGAAAGCCTACGCACAGCAATGAAGACCCAATGCAGCCAAAAATAAATAAATTTTTTTAAAAAAGAGTCAATTGAGAGATAGAAGAGCTGGTGCCAGCCCTCAGAGGCACTAACAGATACCTGCTCTGTGACTTGGTGCAACTTCTTAACTTATCTGAGTCTGTTTCCTTAGCTGTAAAATAAGAATCATATACCCAGCTTTGACCTACTGGAATTTGCATTAAATAAAATAGTAAATATAAAAGATATTGGTGCATTTCACAGATATTGGTGCATTTCAAAAGATATTGGTGCTTTATAAACTTAAGGCATTGTTACTATGGATATTAAGAAATACCATCAGTTGACTACCCACTATATGGCACTGGAGGGTGCACATTTGAACAAGACACATTCCTTGCCTCGAGCTTTTTACATTCTAATGCAGTAATGCTCCAGGTTCACCTGGTTTACCCTCTGGATCCTGCTCTGGCTTGTCAGAAATCATTTTACTTCATGCTAGGAAAGAAGGTTCAAACTGAGGAAAATCACAAGGTTTGATTCCAGTGTCTTACCTTGAAATGAATCACTTGATCATCTCCAATTCCCTAACCCATGAAAGCAGCACCTGCACAAAACCCTATTGCCTCACACACCAGGTAGATGAGAAATACAACACAGGCACACACACACAGGGGAACAGAAATGAATCTCACAGAAAGCATATGCCTCTCCAAACTCATATCTTGGACATATCTGTCAAACTCTTAAGTGCAAAGCAGAATCTTTAAAGATTCCCTTCCATAAGGTTTGTAATATTGTATATAAATTTCCCAGCTTTTTTCACCTCATTAATTCCATCTACATGGTGTAGTAGGAAATTGAAGTAATCAACCAAATAACAAACACCTGAAAATTTGCTGTTGTGGGGCCTGGAATTAGTCAGATAAGCTGGTGACATTAGGCAAAGTGGTTGGAAAATAACTCATCTCACCATCTCATTTTGCTAAAACTATACACACACACATACATATGTATATATAATGTTATACTTACATAACATGACATTATAATATACAGTTTAAGTTAAGCCTCCCACTGGCCCCACTGTGCTTGGATGGGGAGAAAGGGAATCGGAAGGAAAAATACATGAATTAGAGAAAACTTAACTTATACCATTGCACACATATTGTGTTTAGGGTCTAAGTCTCTTATGACACTCTAAATATTTCTCTATAAAAGCAGAAAACCAGGGTTTAAGAAGAAAAACTATTTTCAAGAAAAAAGGAAAAAATATATATATGGGTTTTTTTTTTTTTCTCTTCTGCTTCCCCAAGGTGAAATCAAGTTCAAAGATATTACTTTTCTTCAGGAGGGGAAAAAAAAAGAAAACAGTTTTCTCTCCAGAGACTTTGAAGAGGCAGAAAATAATTACGCTCTTTCTCTGATAAGATATGCAAACGAATTATGAGCAATTATCTGACACCAAGGTACAAGCAGCTGCAGGGCTGCTTTCACTCTGAGCCTGTACCTTAGAGAGGGCATGGTTCTTTGGTTTCTGTCTGCTGTGGAACAAAATCAGAGTGAGATCATAATGAGGCTGGAAAAACACCAAAAGTCTAATTAGATGTGAAAGGTCAATCTAGGGAGCAGGAAAGTGGCCTTTCTTTTAGAAAGGTTTTTTAATTTAATTTAATTCTTAACTCCAAATGCTATCTATGAGGTAAGTCTTGCTGTTAAAGTTAAAAAAATAAATAGATGCTTGCAAACTGGTATTTGGATAATTGAAGTGGGGAGACAATGCCCAACATAGCCTGATCCCTGCTATGTAGGCAATGATAAAAACAGCGAAAAATCAACTGAGCTTTCTCTACACATGTTTCATTGGGTACATCCATTTCATTCAAAAGGTATGTCTTAGACATGAGGCATGTTTCTGGGTTCTTGGGATTCTGTGATAGAATCAGACAATGCCTTCTTCCCCTGGTGTTTATAATGAAGGAGACACAAAATGTCAAACAAGTAAGTAGAAAAAAAAATCTTAGAGTTTAGCTAATGATAAGAAGTTATGAGGAACACAGTGGGGTGTCACTCTGGGACCTTAGTTCAGACGTCTGAGAGTTCTTCCATTGCATTACTGTAAGGCAATGAAGAACTTTACAATGCTAATCTGAGATTAACCGAAGATGGCAGAGTAGCTCATGAGCTCAACCCTTCTTACGAGAACATCAAAATCACAACCAACCGTTGAACGACTATAGACAAAAGAACATTGGAACCTATCAAAAAAGATGCCCTACATCCAAAGACAAAGAAGAGGCCACAACAAGGTGGTAGGAGGGGCACAATCATGATAAAATAAAATCCATACCCACTGGGTGGGCAACCCACAAACTGGAAAATAATTATACCACAGAAGTTCTCCCACAGGAGTGAAAGTTCTGAGCCCCATGTCAAGCTCCCCAAACTGAGGGTCTGGCAAAAGGAGGAGGAGCCCCCAGAGACTCTGACTTTGAAGGTCAGCAGGGTTTGATCACAGGAATTCCACAGGACTGGGGGAAACAGAAACTCTACTCTTGGAGGGCTCACAGAAGGTCTCGTGTGCACCAGGACCCAGTGGAAAAAAGCAGTGACCCCATAAGGGACTGGGCAAGACATGCCTGCTAGTATTAGAGGGGTCTTCTGCAGAGGCTGGGGGTGGCTATAGCTCAATGTGGGGACAAAGACAGTGGCAGCAGCAGTTCTGGGAAGTACTCATTGACATGAGCCCTCCTGGAGGCCACCATCAGCCCACCAAACAGTCTGTAGGCACCAGTGCTGGAATGCCTCAGGCCAAACAACAAATAGGGCGGGAACACAGCTCCACCCTTCAGCAGACAAGTGGCTTAAAGTCTTCCTGAGCATGGCCTTGTCCACCAGAGGGACAAGACCCAGCTCCACCCACCAGCAGGCAGGAACCAGTCCCTCCCACCAGGAAGCCTGCACAAGCCTCTTAGACAGTATCATTCACCACAGGGCAGACAGCAGAAGCAAGAAGAACTAGAATCCTGCAGAACAGAAATCGCAAGCACAGAAAATTAGACAAAATGAGATGGCAGAAGAATATGTTCCAGATGAAGGAACAAGATAAAAACCCAGAAGAAAAACTAAGTGAGGTGGAGATAGGCAACCTACCAGAAAAAGAATTCAGAATAATGATACTGAAGATGATCCAGGATCTCAGAAAAAGAATGGAGGCAAGGATTAAGAGAATGCAAGAAATGTTTCACAAAGACCTAGAAGAACTAAAGAACAAAAAAAGAGATGAATAATACAATAATTGAAATGAAAAATACACCAGAAGGAATCAACAGCAGAATAACTGAGGCAGAACGGATAAATGACCTGGAAGACAGAATGGTGGAAATCACTGTGATGCAACAGAATAAAGAAAAAAGAATGAAAAGAAATGAAGACAGTCTAAGAGACCTCTGGGACAACATTAAACGCACCAATATTTGCATTATAGGGATCTCAGGAGAAGAGAGAAAGGACCTGAAAAAATATTTGAAGAGATAATGGCTGAAAACTTCCCTAACATGGGAAAGGAAACAGTCACCCAAGTCCAGGAAGCACAGAGAGTACCAGACAGGATAAACCCAAGGAGGAAAATGCTGAGACGCAAAGTAATCAAACTGACAAAAATTAAAGGCAAAGAAACAATATTAAAAGCAACAAGGGAAAAGCAAAAAATAACATACAAGGGAACTCCCATAAGGTTACCAGCTGATTTCTCAGCAGAAACTCTGCAGGCTGAAGGGAGTTGCATGATATACTTAAAGTGATGAAAAGGAAGAACCTACAACCCAGAGTACTCTACCCAGCAAGGCTCTCATTCAGATTCAACAGAGAAATCAAAAGCTTTACAGACCAGCAAAAGCTAAGAGAATTCAGCACCACCAAACCAGCTTTGCTATAAATGTTAAAAGAACTTCTCTAAGTGGAAAAGAAAAGGTCACAACTAGAAACAAGAAAATTATGAGTGGAAAAGCTCACCAGTAAAGGCAACCATACAGTAAACATAGGAAATCATCTGCACACAACTATGATATCAGAACCAGCAATTGTGAGAAGAGGAGAGCACAAATTCAGGATATTGGAAATGCATTTGAAATGAAAAGACCAGCAACTTAAAACAATCTTGCTTATATATAGACTGCTATATCAAAACCTCATGGTAACTGCAAACCAAAAATCTACAACAGATACATACACAAAAAAGAAAAAGGAATCCAAACACAACACTAAAGTTAGTCATCAAATCATAAGAGAACAAAAGAGGAAGAGAAGAAAAAAGACCTACAAAAACAAATCCAAAACAATTAACAAAATGTCAATAAGAAGATACATATCAATAATTACTTTAGGGCTTCCCTGGTGGCGCAGTGGTTGAGAGTCCGCCTGCCGATGCAGGGGATATGGGTTCGTGCCCCGGTCCGGGAAGATCCCACACGCCGTGGAGCTGCTGGGCCCGTGAGCCATGGCCGCTGAGCCTGCGCGTCTGGAGCCTGTGCTCCGCAACGGGAGAGGCCACGACAGTGAGAGGCCCACGTACCAAAAAAAAAGAAGAATAATAATTACTTTAAACACAAACGATTAAATGCTCCAACCAAAAGATACAGAATGGCTGAATGGATACAAAAACAACACCTGTATATATGCTACCTACAGGAGAACCACTTCAGATCTAGGGACACATGCAGATTGAAAGTGAGGGGATGGAAAAAGTTATCCCATGCAAATGGAAATCAAAAGAAAGCTGGAGTAGCAATACTCATATCACAAAAAATAGACTTTAAAATAAAGACTGTTACAAGAGACAAAGAAGGACACTACATAATGATCAAGGGATCAATCCAAGATGAAGATATAACAATTGTAAATATATATGCACCCAACATAGGAACACCCCAATATATAAGGCAAATACTAACAGCCATAAAAGGAGAAATCAACAGTAACACAATAACAGTGGGGGACTTCAATACCCCACTCTCATCAATGGACAGATTATCCAGACAGAAAATCAATAAGGAAACACAGGCCTTAAATGACATATCAGACCAGATAGACTTAATTGATGTTTACAGAATATTCCATCCTAAAGCAGCAGAATGCACGTTCTTCTCATGTGCACGTGGAACAGTCTCCAGGACTGACCATATGATGGGCCACAAAGCAAACCTCAGTAAATTTAAGAAAACTGAAATCATATCAAGCATCTTTTCTGACCACTACACTGTGAGATTAGAAATCAACTACAAGAAAAAAACTGTAAAAAATACAAACACGCGGAGGCTAAACAATATGCTACTAAACAACCAATGGATCACTGAAGAAATCAAAGAGGAAATAAAAGCATTACTTAGAAACAAATGAAAATGAAAGCACAATGATACAAAACCTGCAGGATGCAGCAAAAGCAGTTCTAAGAGGGAAGTTTATAGCAAAACAATATCTTACCTCAGGAAACAAGAAAAATCTCAAATAAACAACATAACATTACACCTAAAGCAACTAGAGAAAGAAAAACTAACAAAACCCGAAGTTAGCAGAAGGGAAGAAATCATAAAAATCAGAGCAGAAATAAATAGAAACGAAGAAAACAATAGAAAAGATCAATGAAACTAAAAGTTGGTTCTTTGAGAAGATAAAAAAAAATTGATAAACATTTAGCCAGACTCATCAAGAAAAAAAGGGAGAGAGCTCAAACAATAAAATTAGAAATGAAGAAAGAGAAGTTAAAACGGGCACCACAGAAATCATAAGAGACTACTACAAGCAACTATATGCCAATAAAATGGACGACCTGGAAGAACTGGACAAATTCTTAGAAAGGTAAAATCTCCCAAGACTGAACCAGGAAGAAATAGAAAATATGAACAGACCAATCACAAGTACTGAAATTGAAACTGTGATTATAAAACTCCCAATATATGCCACATCTTTATCCATTCATCTGTCTCTCAATGGGCATGTAGGTTGCTTCCATATCTTGGCTAATAAAAATAATGCTGTGGGCTTCCCTGGTGGCGCAGTGGTTGAGAGTCTGCCTGCCAATGCAGGGGACACGGGTTTGAGCCCTGGTCTGGGAAGATCTCACATGCCGCGGAGCAACTAAGCCCATAAGCCACAACTACTGAGCCTGCGTGTCTGGAGCCTGTGCTCTGCAACAAGAGAGGCCGCGACAGTGAGAGGCCCGCGCACTGCGATGAAGAGTGCCTCCCAGTCGCCGCAACTAGAGAAAGCCCTCACACAGAAACGAAGACCCAACACAGCCAAAAATAAATAAATAGATAAATTTATTAAAAAAATATATAATGCTGCAATGAATATTGGGGTGCATGCCGCAGAGCAGCTGGGCCCGTAAGCCATGGCCGCTGAGCCTGTGCTCCGCAACGGGAGAGGGCACAACAGTGAGAGGCCCACGTACCACAGAAAAAAAACAAAAAGAGAGAAGACACTACAATGAGAAGCCCACACATCGCAATAACGAGCAGAGCCTGCGCGCAGCAGTGAAGGCCCAATGCAGCCAAAAATAAATAAATAAAATAAATAAATTTATGAAAGAAAAAAAAGAGTGCCTTGGTTCTCCATCTCATTGCGACAAACCCAAACACTGACTCACACCAAAAGAATTTTCATTCTGACACATGATTTATTGGGAAGGGACTAGGTAGGCAGAGCTGAAGAGATAAGAGAGTGCTGCCCTAAAGCACAACGGGAGCTCCTAGCCATGAGGGCACAGTGGCAAGAGCCCTGGACTTAGGTTCTCTTAATAGCTACACATCTACTCCTATCATACTCTCTGATCATGAGCTTGCTCCTCCCTTTCTAGAGATTACCTCCTTTATTCATTGATAGTAAATGAAATACAAGGAATTATTTGGGTTAATAAAAACGCAATATATGTTAAAGTGTCAGTACCTTGCCTGGCACAGGTCAGCTTTCATGGGCTGCTGCATTAGCTTCCTAACTGTTCTCATTGCTTCCTGTCTTATTCCCTCATCAGCACCTTTGAACTTGATGCCCTAGCTACCTGGAATCTCCCACATATCCGCATGAGGGGTACCTATTTATTATTTTGGTCACCTTCCATTCAATGCAATTTATGTGCAGAATCCCTGTTCTGTCCCTCACCACGATTCCTATCATTCCCTAAGCATTAACCTGTTTTATTTACTTCACAGCACTCAGCACCATCCGAAATCATTTATTTATTATCTCAACTCATTGGAATATGTTTTAACACAGAAACCTGGAAGAGTGCTTGACAAATGAATGAATGAATATAAGTATATCCTTGTTCATAAAGTGTAAGGAGGATGGGAAAATAACATCAGCTCCTTGAGAGCAGTGGGTTTGGACTGATTTGTTCGTTATATCTCCAGCACCAAAGCTGCCCTGAGTGCCTGTTCAATAAATACCTGTTCTTCAAGGACTGCTTTTTTTTCCTCTTCAAGCCACCAAACACATCTCAAAGTGGTCCTGCAGAGGGTACCAGGTCCAGGCCTAGCTGCAATTTCCAAGGGCAAAGCCACCAGCACTATCCAATGGAGTAAAATTTGGAGGACTTCGGAACGTCCAGCTTCACAGAATCCAACAAGTAACGATAGAGAACCTTATATTGTGGCTAAAGTGCACTGCAGGCACATGGAATATGGACACGCCAGTGTTCCCCCCTCAAAGGGCTGACGATTTCATTAAGAAGACGAGACTGATATAAATTTAATAGAAAGATAAAATTAAGGTGACCAGGGCTGCGTCCAACACAAGGGGCACGGGAGAGGTGGGGGAGGGGAGGAGGCGGGGAAGGGGGCCTTGAGGCGCCTGCGCAGTAGCTGCCCCTGTCCGGTTCCAAGATGCGCATGGCTGAAAGAAGGTGCCTGAGGCGCCGCAGGCTGGGTCAGGCCTGAGGCTGGGATGCGCAGCTGGGGAGAGAGGCCTGGCTGGTTCCTTCTCACTGGTCCTGGAGAAGCTGACGGAGAACCACCCCCACCTCCGCGCGAGGCGCACCCTGATAAGGAGAAGGTGAAGGAAAGGCCGGGGGAAGAGCAGGCTGCAGCAGCCAGCACCGTGGCCAACTCGGCCTCCCTCGTGATGCGTGTCCGGGACCAGGCCTTCCCCGGTGACGGCGAGCCTTTCCACCTGAAGTACGTGGACCTGGACCGGTTCCTGCCTGAAAACGGCCTCCCCGCCGGCCCCACCCACCGGGCCCAGAACCTGCGGCCGCCAGTGGCCGAGCTGGAAGGGAAGGAGCCTCTTCCACGGCGTCCCCGCTGCTCCTCCACCGCCGTCTTCAGCCCTTGGAAACCTGTCCAGCCCAGGTTGGTGCCGGGCCTTTGGGCAGGACTACTTGGCCCATCTGAGGAAGTCCGCCTCCCACTGAGGGCTGCTGGTGGCCACACACCCAGTGAGCCCCATTTTACCCGGGGGAGGTCCTGGTGGGCCCGCAGTGGGGAGAAACCCTCTGCTTCCCACCCTTTAGCACAGCACCCCTCTCCAACCTGGGGACTTCAGCATATGTCACATCAGCAGCAGTCGGAGCCTTTGTGTTGGTTGCTGTGCTGCAGATGGTGAGGACCGTGGAGTGAGCTGCATTTTCTCAGTGCTGCTCTTTACCCCACATGCACTTTGCCACTGATTGTTGGGAAGCTCAGGCAATAATAATAATAATAACAACAACAGCTAACATTTATTTAGCACTTACTCCATGCCAGGCATTAACACATAATCCTCACAAAAAAAATTGATACTCTTGGGCTTCCAAGGTGGCGCAGTGGTTGAGAGTCCGCCTGCCGATGCAGGGGACGTGGGTTCATGCCCCGGTCCGGGAGGATCCCACATGCCGCGGACCGGCTGGGCCCGTGAGCCACGGCTGCTGAGCCTGCGCGTCCGGAGCCTGTGCTCCGCAACGGGAGAGGCCACAGCAGTGAGAGGCCCGCGTACCGCAAATAAAAAACAAACCAAAAAACACCCCAAAACAAAAAAACTGATACTCTTATCCCCGTTTTATAGGTGAGGAAACAGGCACAGAGAAGTTAAGTAACTTGTCCAGAGTCACACAGCTGGTAGGTAATGGAGGCAGTACTAGAACCAGGATGGCTGTCTGCATAGCCAAGTACTGCTTAGGCGCTGGCACAAAGAAGGCACTCCCACTGCCCAGCCAGGACAAACATCATCTTTGGGATTCCTCCTTCATCTTCTGGTCCTTTTTTTGGTTTTACCTCTGGGGATTGGTTTGTTTGTTTCTTTTCATGCCTCTTGGACATGAACCCATCAGAGGAGGCATGGCCCCCTTTTCAGGAGGGTCTGCAAAACTTTCTGCAGACTCAGTTGGAGACATATAGGCTGATGTCTCCTGAGAAGGACCCCAGGAGCTGGTATGAAACCCAGAGAACCTGTACCAAAGGATTCTCATGCTCTTTTTTATTTTTTAATTTTTATTATGGAAAAATCTCCAAAGGCAAAAGTAAAAGGTTTCTATAATGAACCTCCATGTAACCATCACTCAGCTTCCATAATTCTTTTTTTTTAAGTGAAATGTTGTTTATTTGGCAGTAACTTTTGAATTTAGTAAAGAAATGACAATAACTGGTACGCACATTAATTCAAAATAGTTTTACTAAGCACCAAATAGAATAGTTCCTGAACTTTTCACTAAGAACCTCTTCATTACTGAAAGAATGCCTAAAATATAATCAGTTTAGTTAGGTTTTTAATCAAGAAATCTAAAGCTGCCAATCAGAGCTTCTGATTGGCACGAGATGACCAGGTTAACAACCATGAAATCAGATAACGTGATTAAAAACAACTTTTAAAAACTTTGTTTAGGGGCTTCCCTGGTGGCACAGTGGTTGAGAGTCCGCCTGCTGACGCAGGGGACACGGGTTCGTGACCCAGTCCGGGAGGATCCCACATGCTGCGGAGCGGCTGGGCCCGTGAGCCATGGCCGCTGAGGCTGTGCGTCCAGAGCCTGTGCTCCGCAACGGGAGAGGCCACAACAGTGAGAGGCCCACATACCGCAAAAAAAAAGTAACTCATCGTATTTTTCTAAGCAGACGCTTGCTGTAGTGTCTGGAAGGAAAATCCAAGTCTATTAGAGAAGTACAACAGGAATTTTATTCGTGATTCTTTGCAGGCTGCAGAAGAATCCTCCTCCAGAAAATCAGAGTGGAAACAGAGTAGCACGATCTGCTGATGGGGTGAGTTGGGAACGCTTTGGACATCAGTTCTTAAAACAATGCCTCGAATATTGTCAATGCTTGGTGAAAGTTTTGCAACTGAAATACTTCATCTTAGTTACCAGTTAACACTTATGGGAAAAGAAGAGGTCAGATCTAGACTCAAATTTTACCTTGCTTAAGAATATCTTTCAGTAGAACAGTGGTTGCCAGGGGCCAGAGGTGGAGGAAATGTTGGTCAAAGGGCACAAACTTCCAATTATAAGAAGAATGAGTTCTGGGGATCTTATGTACAGCATAGTGACTATAGTTAGCAATTCTGTATCATGAACTTGAAAGTTGCTGTTAGAGTGGATTTTAAACTTTCTCACCGTAACAACAACAACAACATGGCAGTTATGTGAGGTGAAGGATGTGTTAACTAACTGTATTGTAAATATTTAGCAGTATATGTGTGTATCAAATCATCACATTACGCACCTTAAACTTACATATTACATGTCAATTATATCCCAGTAAAGCTGGGGGAAAAAAAGAATATCACTGAAAGAGGTACAAGAAAAGTCTGTTGTAATTTTATGTACAAATTGCTGGTACACTTCTTAATTGTATATAACATGAGTCCCTGTTGCCTCTTGCCCTTAGTTTATGGGGCAACATTCATGTGCTTCTATCCAAAGCACTTCCTTTGTTTGGAGTTACCTTTACTGGTTGTTCACATCTCTAGCTTATATAATCTCAAACCTGTTTCTAGTACCAATTTTAAAACTACTTATTTCAGGGAAGATTTCTAGATCCTCTAACAAGATGAGATCATTCCCTGAACTAAAGTCAAACAGCATTTGGTTTGTATCTCCTCTTGGATATGAGTAACTGACTTTTATCACAGAGAATCACTGTTAACAATTGAACTTGAGGACCGTGGCTGCAACTTATTCACCATTTTAGAAGTCTCTTAGTCTCTGAACATTGTTTTTAATAACTGGGATGCTCTATTTTTCCTTTGGACTGAATTGACCTCTTTTAACCCTTAAAATGGTAATACCCTTGTTTCTCTAATGTCTAGTAAAGGAGGTGTGGCTTTGATTTAGTAAAACTGGCAGCATTTTGACTTGCTGAGAGATGGTATGTCTGTAACCTGTGCTTTAAAGGCAATTTGAGGGTGTAAATATGTACAAAAATATTTAATAATTATAAAAAGGCATACAGAATATACAACGAACACATGTAACCATCAAATATAAAATATCACCAATACTGGTGAAGGTCCGATATTATACTGTGCTATAATTAATCAATAAGCTCTTTCCTTCAACATTATGTTTTTAAGATTTGGGTTGAGAATTGTAACTCTTGTGAATTCATTTTCACTAACGCATGATATTCTTCTCTATGCCATTTATTTAATCATTAGTTGTTTACTTTCTTTTTAGCCTTTGTCTATTATATCACATGGTTTGATTTATATTTATAAAATCCAATTTCACAATCTTTGCACGTTAATGATGAGTTTAATCCATGTATATTTATTCACCATATTAATTCATTTGGATTTATTTATGCCTTCTAAGGTGATTTCTATTTGTCTTGATTTTTCATACTATTCTTTTTATCTTCTTTATTATGTTTAGATTGATTGATTTTAAAAGTCCATTTATTCCCCTAAACTTAAAAATACTTCATTGTTATCTTTTTAATTTTTTAAATTTATTTTTATTTTTTTTACAACTTTATTGGAGTATAATTGCTTCACAATGGAGTATTAGTTTCTGCTTTATAACAAAATGAATCAGTTATACATATACATCTGTTTCCATATCCGTTCCCTCTTGCATCTCCCTCCCTCCCACCGTCCCTATCCCTCCCCTCCAGGCGGTCACAAAGCACCAAGCTGATCTCCCTGTGCTATGCGGCTTCTTCCCACTAGCTATCTACCTTACCTTTGGTAGTGTATATATGTCCATGCCACTCTCTCACTTTGTCACAGCTTACCCTTCCCCCTCCCCATACCCTCAAGTCCATTCTCTAGTAGGTCTGTGTCTTTATTCCTGTTTTACCCCTAGGTTCTTCATGACCTTTTTTTTCTTAAATTCCATATATATGTGTTAGCATACAGTATTTGTCTTTCGCTTTCTGACTTACTTCACTCTGTATGACAGACTCTAGGTCCATCCACCTCACTACAAATAGCTCAATTTCGTTTCTTTTTATGGCTGAGTAATATTCCATTGTTTATATATGCCACATCTTCTTTATCCATTCATCGGATGATGGACACTTAGGTTGTTTCCATTTCCAGGCTATTGTAAATAGAGCTGCAATGAACATTTTTGTACATGACTCTTTTTGAATTATGGTTTTCTCAGGGTATATGCCCAGTAGTGGGATTGCTGGGTCATATGGTAGTTCTATATGTAGTTTTTTTAAGGAACCTCCATACTGTTCTCTATAGTGGCTGTACCAATTCCATTCCCACCAGCAGTGCAAGAGTGTTCCCTTTTCTCCACACCCTCTCCAGCATTTATTGTTTCTAGATTTTTTGATGATGACCATTCTGACTGATGTGAGATGATATCTCATTGTAGTTTTGATTTGCATTTCTCTAATGATTAATGATGTTGAGCATTCTTTCATGTGTTTGTTGGCAGTCTGTATATCTCCTTTGGAGAAATGTCTATTTAGGTCTTCTGCCCATTTTTGAATTGGGTTGTTTGTTTTTTTGCTATTGAGCTGCATGAGCTGCTTATAAATTTTGGAGATTAATCGTTTGTCAGTTGCTTCATTTGCAAATATTTTCTCCCATTCTGAGGGTTGTCTTTTGGTCTTGTTTATGGTTTCCTTTGCTGTTCAAAAGCTTTGAAGTTTCATTAGGTCCCATTTGTTTATTTTTGTTTTTATTTCCATATCTCTAGGAGGTGGGTCCAAAAGGATCTTGCTGTGATTTATGTCATAGAGTGTTCTGCCTATGTTTTCCTCTAAGAGTTTGATAGTTTCTGGCCTTACATCTAGGTCTTTAATCCATTTTGAGCTTATTTTTGTGTATGGTGTTAGGGAGTGATCTAATCTCATACTTTTACATGTACCTGTCCAGTTTTCCCAGCACCACTTATTGAAGAGACTGTCCTTTCTCCACTGTACATTCCTGCCTCCTTTATCAAAGATAAGGTGACCATATGTGGGTGGGTTTATCTCTGGGCTTTCTATCCTGTACAATTGATCTATCTTTCTGTTTTTGTGCCAGTACCATACTGTCTTGATTACTGTAGCTTTGTAGTATAGTCTGAAGTCAGGGAGCCTGATTCCTCCAGCTCCGTTTTTTGTTCTCAAGATTGCTTTGGCTATTCGTGGTCTTTTGTGTTTCCATACAAATTTTGAAATTTTTTGTTCTAGTTCTGTGAAAAATGCCAGTGGTAGTTTGATAGGGATTGCATTGAATCTGTAGATTGCTTTGGGTAGTAGAGTCATTTTCAAAATATTGATTCTTCCAATCCAGGAGCATGGTATATCTCTCCATCTATTTGTATCATCTTTAATTTCTTTCATCAGTGTCTTATAATTTTCTGCATACAGGTCTTTTGTCTCCTTAGGTAGGTTTATTCCTAGATATTTTATTCTTTTTGTTGCAATGGTAAATGGGAGTGTTTTCTTGATTTCATTTTCAGATTTTTCATCATTAGTGTACAGGAATGGCAGAGATTTCCGTGCATTAATTTTGTATCCTGCTACTTTACCAAATTCATTGATTAGCTCTAGTAGTTTTCTGGTAGCATCTTTAGGATTCTCTATGTATAGTATCATGTCATCTGCAACAGTGACAGCTTTACTTCTTCTTTTCCGATTTGGATTCCTTTTATTTCCTTTTCTTCTCTGATTGCTGTGGCTAAAACTTCCAAAACTATGTTGGATAAGAGCGGTGAGAGTGGGCAGCCTTGTCTTGTTCCTGATCTTAGAGGAAATGGTTTCATTTTTTCATCATTGAGGACGATGTTGGCTGTGGGTTTGTCATATATGGCCTTTATTATGTTGAGGAAAGTTCCCTCTATGCCTACTTTCTGCAGGGTTTTTATCATAAATGGGTGTTGAATTTTGTTGAAAGCTTTCTCTGCATCTACTGAGATGATCATATGGTTTTTCTGTTTCAGTCTGTTAATATGGTGTATCACGTTCATTGATTTGCATATATTGAAGAATCCTTGCATTCCTGGAATAAACCCCATTTGATCAGGGTGTATGATCCTTTTAATGTGCTGTTGGATTCTGTTTGCTAGTATTTTGTTGAGGATTTTTGCATCTATGTTCATCAGTGATATTGGCCTGTAGTTTTCTTTGTTTGTGACATCTTTGTCTGGTTTTGGAATGCAAATCAAAATTACGATGAGATATCATCTCACACCGGTCAGAATGGCCATCATCAAGAAATCTAGAAACAATAAATGCTGGAGAAGGTGTGGAGAAAAGGGAACACTCTTGCACTGCTGGTGGGAATGTGAATTGGTACAGCCACTATGGAGAACAGTATGGAGGTTCCTTAAAAAACTACAAATAGAACTACCATATGACCCAGCAATCCCACTACTGGGCATATACCCTGAGAAAACCATAATTCGAAAAGAGTCATGTGCCAAAATGTTCATTGCAGCTCTATTTACAAGAGCCAGGACATGGGAGCAACCTAAGTGTCCATCATCCAATGAATGGATAAAGAAGATGTGGCACATATATGCAATGGAATATTACTCAGCCATAAAAAGAAACGAAATTGAGCTATTTGTAGTGAGGTGGATGGACCTAGAGTCTGTCATACAGAGTGAAGTATTCAGAAAGCGAAAAACAAATACCATATGCTAACACATACATATGGAACCTTAGGAAAAAAAAAAAGGTCATGAAGGACCTAGGGGTAAGACAGGAATAAAGACACAGACCTACTAGAGAATGGACTTGAGGGTATGGGGAGGGGGAAGGGTAAGCTGTGACAAAGTGAGAGAGTGGCATGGACATATATACACTACCAAACGTAAAATAGATAGCTAGTGGGAAGCAGCCGCATAGCACAGGGAGATCAACTTGATGCTTTGTGACCACCTAGAGGGGTGGGATAGGGAAGGTGGGAGGGAGGGAGACGCAAGAGGGAAGAGATGTGGGAACATATGTATATGTATAACTGATTCATTTTGTTATAAAGCAGAAACTAACACACCATTGTAAAGCAATTATACTGCAATAGAGATGTTTAAAAAAAAAGAAAACACTCCCATTTACCATTGCAACAAAAAAGAATAAAATATCTAGGAATAAGCCTACCTAAGGAGACAAAAGACCTGTATGCAGACAATTATAAGACACTGATGAAAGAAATTAAAGATGATACAAACAGATGGAGAGATATACCATGTTCTTGGATTGGAACAATCAACATTGTGAAAATGACTATACTACCCAAAGCAAGCTACATATTCAATGCAATCCCTATCAAACTACCACTAGCATTTTTCACAGAAGTAGAACAGAAAGTCTCACAATTCGTGTGGAAACACAAAAGACCCTGAATAGGGGGGTTGAGAGGGAGGGAGACGCAAGAGGGAAGAAATAATGGGATATATGTATATGTATAACTGATTCACTTTGTTATAAAGCAGAAACTAACACAGCATTGTAAAGCAATTATACTCCAATAAAGATGTTAAAAAGAAAAAAGGAGTCTCCTCATATGCTCTGTTCCAATTATTGCATAAACCTGAAATGTAAATAAATGTACTGCTTTGAAAAGTGCATTATGACTCAACTCAAGCTGTTACCCTTTCTACCTAATAGTCTTTTACTAGTTACCTTCTCTAACACTTGAAAACACCTATTTCATATATGATAGTATGACTTCATTTTGGCATTAGTTACCCTGTTGATTCTGAAACCATCTCTTTCTTGAATAAGGTGAGGAGACTGTTGCAAACATTTTCTACGTACTTCTCCATTAGAGTTAGAAAATCTGTAGGTGGATCTAAAAGCCCCAAAATTTGTCATTCATTTAGGAAAGATATACCAGTTATTTTTGTGCAGACAGATAACTTTAAAGTACAGAAATTCACAGAGAAATTGAAGAGATGCCAAGAGCCTTTTGAATCAGGAAGATAAACTATTTACAAAAAAGTTTTAGTTGATAGATTCAGGATAGGTGATGGAAAGCCCCACATAAATCTAAAGATGCCATGCTAGCTAGATTAATGAGCAAGTTTCACATTAAAATAGTACTAGCCGGGCTTCCCTGGTGGTGCAGTGGTTGAGAGTCTGCCTGCCGATGCAGGGGATACGGGTTCGTGTCCCGGTCTGGGAAGATCCCACATGCCGCGGAGCGGCTGGGCCCGTGAGCCATGGCCACTGAGCCTGCGTGTCCGGAGCCTGTGCTCCGCAACGGGAGAGGCCACGACAGTGAGAGGCCCGCATACAGCAAAAAAAAAAAAAAAAAAAAAAAATAGTACTAGCCAATCTAATGAACTGGTCAGAAAATGCACTATTAAATAACAGCACAAGGAGCATTGGGCAAAAAAAGAAAAAGAAGATTGTGAGATGATGGATATGTGAATGAGGTTGATAGTGGTGATAATTTCACAATGTATACCTGTATCAAAATACAAAGTTATATACCTTAAATATATGCCAATTTTATCAATTATACCTCAGTAAAGCTAGGGAGGAAATGATAAACCAAAATAAAATTTAATACAGGTTAGGAAGTCCAGGTGTCCAAATTGGAAATAGGGCACAAAATAGAGGATCACGTAGTACTCTGCTTTCAATACTGAGGTGAAAGAAATCCCAAAAGGAAATATTTGGACATCCCAAATAGGAGGAAATAGTTCATCTGGGTTCTGACCAGGGAGTGATTAGCAATTGTTAGCAGTTGTCCAAGAGAGAATCCTTCCTTTCAAACATTGTATAGAGTAGTAATGGTCTGATTTGCACAATCACATATGTTTCATAAACCATCAGCTACACTTTAGTTTGGGTCCAGACTAGACTGAGAGGAGCAGAAAATAAAGGTCCCAGTCTTGACTGAATCAGTATTTTGTGCATCCATTAGTGTATTTATTTGCAATGTCAAACATTTACTGATGGCCTAGTGTAGGATCACTGGACACCTGTAATTGAACCAGATACCAGATAGGAAGAGATTTAGGAAGTAACTACATGATTCAAAGGAAAAAAAGATGCTGTTTTGCAAGGAAAGGGATGGATAGGGATGTAGGACTCATTCCCAGCCTAGAACAGCAGCCCCAGAGCCTGAGAGAGCCAAGTGGAAGGGTAGCTAGAGACCAAGACAGGATGAAGACTAAAATATCCATGAAGCAGAAGTGCAAGGCCCAACCATCAAGAGGATACCCTCCTAAAAAGTGAAATCACTCAAGAAGAAAATCAATGAACTATTGATACACAAAACAACTTGGATGAATGTCCAGGGAAGTATGCTGAGTGAGAAAAACCAAAGCAAAGAGTCATACACTGTATGGTGCTCATCATATTTGAAATGACAAAATCTTAGAAATGGAGGACAAACAGATTAATGGTTACGAGGGTTAGAGATAGAATGAGGTAGGGCCAGGGGAGGAGGAGGTGGTGGTTAAAAAAGAAGAATACAAGGGAACCTTGTGGTTTGGAAACTGTTCAGTATCTTGACCATGGTGGTGTACAAAGGAAACTACATCAGGTGATAAAATGTTACAGAACTTAATACAAACACACAGACACAAACTGGGGAAATGTGAGTAAAATCAGTGGACTGCATCAATGTCAATATCCTGGTTGTGATATTATACTATAATTTTGCAAAATGCTGCCATTAGGGGTGTATTAGTTTTCTGTTGGTGCTCTAACAAATTACCACAAATTTAGTGACCTAAAACAACACAAATATATTATCTTAGAGTTCTGGAAGTTAGCAGATATAAAATGGGTCTCTAAATAAAAGTGTCACCAGGGCTGCGTTCCTTTAGGGAGATTCTTGAAAAATCTACTTAATTATTTCGGCTTCTAGAAGCCACCAGTATTCCTTGACTTATAGCCTATTCTCTCCATCTTCAAAACCAGCATCACAACATCTTCAAATCTCTGACTCTCAATCTTCTGCCCCCTCTTCCAATTTTAAGGACTCTTGGAAAATCCAGAATAATCTTTCCATCTCTAGGTCAGCTGATTAGCAACCTTAATTCCATCTGCAACCTTATTTCCTCTTTTACATGTAACCTAACACATTTAGAGATCCCAGGTGGAGGATACAAAGATATTTGGGAACTGCCTATCACAGGAGGAATCTGGGCAAACTGTACAAAGGATCTCACTGTATTATTTCTTACAACTGCACGTAAATCTATAATCCTCTCAACAAAAATTCAATTAAAAATACACTTGGTGAAAATGTTTTAAAATCTATCCTGTCATTAACTTCATTTTGAATTGTGTTGATCGTTATTTTCTCATACACACATATCTTCCACCATCCTGAACTTGCCCTCTGCTACAGGGGAAGAAAAAGTCCTGCACCACAGATGTCTTGCTCCTGACATCTCTCATCATTTTCTTTGGGGCTGTCTCTTACATGTACTAACAGCCTAAATCTACCAACTCCCAAGAGTAGGGAAAAGCATCATCATCTTGTGGCATTATGATTCCATGTTAAACCTCCTTATCTACTGCCTGTGAAATGAGGAAGTAAAAGAAGCTATACAATCAGTAAGGAATAAGTCCTTCTTGCTCAGACATAAATTACTAACACTGAATGCGAGACATATCCAAGTGGTTAGTGTTCTACTGCATTTGCTGATACCACATTGGCCATAGCAAATCACATGGGTAACTCAAGATTGAAAGATTTGGGGTAATTGTCTCTACCACTTAATGGAAGGCTCTGCAACATCACCTTGAAATGCTGAGGCTTCATTGAAGGAAAGAATTTGTGACCATACCCACCATGCTTTTGCCTGGAGTAAATATTTTTTATACCATATGTTATCGCTTGTATGTGGAATCTAAAATACGACACAAATGAACTTATCCATGAAACAGAAACAGACTCACAGACGTAGAGGACAGACTTGTGGTTGCCAAGTGGGAGGTGTGGTGGGGGAGGGATAGATTGGAAATTTGGGGTTAGCAGATGCAAACTGTTACATGTAGCATGGATAAACAACAAGGTCCTACTGTACAGCACAGGGAACTATATTCAATATCCTGTGATAAATCATAATGGAAAAGAATATGAAAAAATATATATATGTATAACTGAATCACTTTGCTCTACACCAGAAATTAACACAACATTGTAAATCAACTATACTTCAATAAAATTTTTAAAATATATATATTTTTAGCTGACACCCTGGTCAGGATATGATTCATACTGCCATAGGTGTATATATGAGAAACACGCAAATCTAATCTCTGTAAACACAATGATAATGTGTAGTTTGCTCATTATTGTAACCCCAGTATCTAATAATTCAGGAATTTATTAGGTGCTCATGAAATTCTTACTAAAAGAATGAGTAGAGATTGCACCAAAATACCTAACTGTGGTCAGTGTAGTGAGAAAGAATGCTAGCTACAGCACAGTACAGCTAACTCTTCTTGTAGTGTCCCATATTATAAGGGCTTTGGGGATCCAACGACTGTCTTTAAGACATTATGATGGAGGCTCAATTCTTCAACCAAAATTGGAAGTCAAGGATTAGCAAAAATGACTGACTAAATAGGAAATATTTGTCTAGACCAAGATGGAAGAAAATATGGTATCCCACAAAAGTTTTGAACAAGAATGACATGGAGAAGAGAATCTCTACAGAAGCTTAAGACAAAGAATCTATTCACCAACCCCTATTTATATATGGCAAAATATACTTGTTTTTTTATCCACTGTCCATTCTCCTCTTATTCCTTCCTAAAAAGAGCCCAATATTATATGGAAGGTGATGCAGCTGATAAATAGATATATTATTTTTAAGCTTCCACTGTAGCTAGAGTGTTACGTGTCTTAGTTTGGGCTCCTGAGATATGGCCTTGGGTAAAGGTAATATATGTGTGTGAGTGGGGGTGGTGGTTCAATGAAGAAGTAACCTTACCTAAAGAAAGGTCTGGCCTTTGCCTTCACCTACTTGGAGTTGATCTCTAAGCCCCTGAAATACCTACCCTAAAAGGAGTATCTTTGTTTGCCTGGAGGCTTTGGCCACTAGACAGTCTAACAATGTGATATGTGATGGGGATTTTGGGATATACCCTATCAGTTCCAACCTCCAGAGGAACTTGAACCAAAGGTATAACACTGAACCTCTAGGAGGGATTGAAAACTAAAGACCAGCCACATGAGCAATGACATAGAGCCCAGAAAAGAACTGTGCACACCCAAGGCTCAGGTGAGCTTCTGGGTTGGCCAGGCTCCATGCATATTGCCACATGTTGACACGTGGTGGGGGTAATGCATATCTGAGGATGATGGAAGCTTCAGGTTTGGAATCCTCCTAGACATTGCCCTCTATGCATCTTCCTTTGGTTATAATTTGTATCCTTTTGCTATACTAATACTGTAATTGTACATATAGTGCTTCCCTGATATGTTAGGAAAGGCTCTAAGAAAATTTCATAGACTGAGTGGCTTCTAAACAACAGAAATTTAATTCTCACAGTTGTGGAAGTTAGAGGTCTGAAATCAGGGTGCCAGCAAAGTCGGGGTCTGGTGAGAGTGTTCTTCTCGACTGCAGACTGCTGCCCTGTCGTTGTGTCTTCACAGGATGGACAAACAACTGGAGAACAGTCTGGGGTCTCTTTTAAGGGCAATAGTCCCATTCTTTTGGTCTGCTCCCTCATGATTTAATTACTTCCCAAAGGCCCCACCTCCTAATACTGTCACACAATGGGTTAGGATTTCAACAGATGAATTGCAGAGGGACAGAAACATTCAAGCCATAACATAGAGTGATTTTAGTGAATTATCAAACCTGAGGATGATTGTGGAGGCCCCTAATGAGAGGTACAATTGAAAGTGGCTCCGAGGACCCTTGAATTTTTGACTAGTGTCTAACTGACATCAGTCCTATGGGAACTGTTCCCTCATACTATGCAGTTTACTAAACTTTTGGAAGAGAATTATCCCAGGCAGCGCAGGGAGGGAGCAGGAATAATGAGATAGCAGGACAAAAGCAAGGAAAGGATGAATAACTTAGCTGACTGACACCCAGGAAACTGAAAATCCCACAGGGAACTTTGGTAAACTATGTAGAATGTCCTACACAGCTGTCCTTGTAAAGAACAAGAGCTTAAGACAATTTATTCACTTCCCCTCTCCCATTGCTTGATGGTCATGGAATATCTTGCATGGCTTCTGGGATATTCCTGAGACAGAGATGCAGAGAGATACTGTAGGAAATCTGCATTCCACTGCAGATGCAGTGAAATCGAGTAGCTCAGATGTGGTGCAGGGCACAGAGGTTTTTGCTACTCCAGGTAACACAGTTCTAGCTGGTGAGATCTAAGTAGACGTCTGCTGGATTTGGGGAAAGCTTTTGTTTTCCTGATCAAGGGTGTGTATGGGGTTATCACTCTACCCTCCAGGATCCTTTTCCTGCTTTGAAAGGGAATGTGATGTCTAACACTATAATAGACATGTTAGACTGTGAAGCAACCAGCATATGGGAAAGACTATGCAAATCACAAAATGTGAGTTTTGACTTCCAAACTAATGCTAGGAAGGAAATATAAGTCACTGTCTTTGCCAAAAGTAAGTTGGATTTTCATCTACTTGCAGTGGAACACACTCCTAACTGAGACACTGGTCATTCCAATAAGGAATATTGAATGTCAGCTCACCACCCTTTGGCAATAACTTTCCTTCAGACAAGAAGCTACAGACTCATTGAATCTCGCTTTCTCCTTTCATAGATTAAAGGTTTAGCCCTAGCAGCATCATAGCCAAACGCTACTCAAAATCTCTTATTCTACAGATTGTTATCTGAAGTATTCTGATGGTGTAAACTGTAACTGGAAGAAAGGGTGTTTTTATCCAGGACTGAATTTTAACATATAAACATTATTAGAGAAAAACAAAGAAGGGATCAAGAGTCAATTTTTTTCTTCAAATTAAAAAATGGTCAACGTGGGGCTTCCCTGGTGGCGCAGTGGTAGAGAGTCCGCCTGCCGATGCAGGGGACAGGGGTTCGTGCCCCGGTCCGGGAAGATCCCACATGCCGCGGAGCGGCTGGGCCCGTGAGCCATGGCCGCTGAGGCTGTGCGTCCGGAGCCTGTGCTCTGCAACGGGAGAGGCCACAACAGTGAGAGGCCCGCGTACCGCAAAAAAAAAAAAAAAAAGGTCAAAGTGGTAATATAAAAAAATTATTCACATAATAGTAACTCTGTTTGTTCGATTAGGGGCATATGGACTTAAACTGAGATTAGCTTTGGATTTCTTTTTTCCAGATAGCCCTATTTTTAGCTGATTATGGTGACAAGATCAATTTTCTAGAACTGAACACAAATTCTTAGACGTAGTAAAACTTGCTCAACCTGATTCACAAGAAACAATTTTAATGGAGCTGTTCTATGACAAGACAACACACAGACAAAAAAGTCCCTAATGACAGTAACATGATTAAATATATCTTCTCTAGAGAAAGCTTAAATGTTCTCCAGCAGAAAATAACTACTGGACATTGTTTATTCTGATTCCATTACAGCCCCTGGAAGCTCAGGTTCTCAAGGGAGAAAGTACTGATCCCTTAGGCTCCAGCTTTAAACTCCCCAGTGAGAAGGAAGCACACAGAGACCTTGGTGGATAAGTTGCCTGTACCAGTTGCAGAAAGAGAATCTGGATGCAACCCTCATGTAAGTAAAAAAAGCACAGCCCATTTTTCAGAATCAGCCATGTGTCATCCCAGTGTGTCTTGGAAGTGGAGCAAAGGGGTCAGAGCCAAAGTTCTAGAAGTTTCACCCCAAGACCCAGGAATAAAGGCTTCATCCCTGGTGACACAGTGGAAATGGAGCGAGGGAAGTGAATTGGGCTGAGTGTTGCCTGAGAAGGATATGAATGAACAAATGATTGAAAGATTAAATGAATGAATGAGTAGTGAGTAGTTTATGGCTTTAGTGTGTTATCTGCATGGGTTATGACCAGTTTTGAGTGCCCGTTCAACGTCTGGCCCTGTGCTGGGTAGTTTATATAAATCACATCACTTTAAGTCCCAGCATTACAAAGCAGACTTGACTTCTTTTCCTTCCCCTTCCTTCTTAAAACAATTAAAGCTATTTTAAAATGAAAAGGTGATGAAGTTGAAAAGTTTAAAGACTTCCTCTCCCTACTCACATGCACAGGGATAATCATTAAAAGTTTGGTGTGAATCCTTCCAGAGCTTTTTCATGGATAAATTTAAAAAGTGAGAAAAAGAGAGAGAAGGAGTAAAAAGAAACAAACAACAAAAACAAGTTTTATTTTAAGAGGGTCGAGCTCTACATATTAGTCTGCAACTTGCTTTGTTCATTTGACGATATTATATGAGCACCTTTTCATAAGAGTATATATCACATGCTTTTTTGGACTATGTATTGATTCATAATATGAATCTATTCTGTTTTATTTAACTCTATTTCCAAACTTTTGCTATTGTACAGTGTCACAATGAGCATTATTACCTTCTAAGTAATTCTGTGATCCCTGCTTTATATACGGTAGAACTGAGGCTGGGGGAGTTATAGAATTTGTCTCTATGACGTGGTGGGACCAGATTTCAAACCCAGGTACTTTCTACCGCACAGTGCTTAATACAGATGAAGCTTCAAAAGCACCAGGTTTCAGTGTAGGTTAAGCATGTTCAGAATACTCAGGTTCTTGTGTGTGTGTGTGTGTGTGTGTGTGTGTGTGTGTGGTGGTCTTTGTACTGGTTT
The DNA here is from genome assembly GCF_964165515.1 of Mesoplodon bidens. Lineage (NCBI taxonomy): Eukaryota > Metazoa > Chordata > Mammalia > Artiodactyla > Ziphiidae > Mesoplodon > Mesoplodon bidens. The sequence goes on from NC_138164.1 coordinate 104,127,182, forward strand.
TTACACAGCTCTTGAAAACTGTCATGTCATACATTTTATTTGAATTCAAAAAGATTAAGCTGGGCCTCCCTGGTGGCGCAGTGGTTGAGAGTCCGCCTGCTGATGCAGGGGACGCGGGTTCGTGCCCCGGTCCGGGAGGATCCCACATGCCGCGGAGCGGCTAGGCCCGTGAGCCATGGCTGCTGGGCCTGCGTGTCCAGAGCCTGTGCTCCGCAATGGGAGAGGCCACAACAGTGAGAGGCCCGCGTACCACAAAAAAAAAAAAAAAAAAAAAAAAAAAAGATTAAGCTAACATAGCAAATATCATTATCTCATCAAGATACTAGTTTAAGTGGACTCGTGACCTATGCTAGCTTCTTCTGACAAGTGCTGTCACCCACTGGATGGAAGCCTCCTTGAAAGGGTTGCATTTCATCTCTTTTACAGCAAAGTTACCTGAGGAGGCAAATCACACATACTTATTAGCCTTTAGCCGTCACTGAATGTTGGAAGAAGAGAATTGTTCCTTCTTCCTTCACGGCAGAGTTATCCCACCCTGTTCATTTCTCAAGCTGTTTGAAAGAGCCAGACTCTCCACATTAACCACAGGTTTGCTTTGCTATACTCCCCACCACTAAAGGCACCTTCTTATCCCCAACTGACTATCACATGTGTGGAGCTACAGCTCTGCCTGGCATTACAGACACCAGAGTAAGAAGCTCTCTACTGATGAACGGGGATGTGGGTTTTTTTGTGAGGAACTTCTGTCATTGCACAATATTTAAGGTGCATAAAAATACATTTAAAATAATGTAACAAGCATTCGTGTAGTCACCATTTAACTTCTGCAACTTGCTTTTTATTACTCAACATTCCATTTCAGATATTTATTGACATTGATGTAGTAACACCAGTTTACTGAATTCTCACTGATTTAAACATTCTTATTTTTTCTATGTTCAAGAATGCTGCTATGAACATTCTTCTGTGTATATATTTATATGTACACATATTCATATACATACTTACAAGGGTAGGTGTGTCTGTGTGTCCTTGTTTATGTGGTCAAAAATTTATCCAGAATATGTACTCATAATGGAAATTCTGGACTAAAGGGAGGCATGTGTTTAATTTTATTAATATTTCCAAACTTGTCTCCAACATGACTGACTGTTCTAATTTACCTTCTGACCAGAAATATGTGAGTCCACATTCTCACCTAAACTTTGCATTTTAGACTGAGTGTAAAATTATGTTTCAATGCAGTATTAATATACAGTTATCTGATTACTGGTGACTTGTGTATATATCCATGTTTCTATTGACCATTTAAGTTTTCCTTCTATAATTATCCTCGTTATATCTTTTGTGAGTTTTTCCCATGGGGCAGTTTATAGAAAATACTTAAATATACTGTATACTAAATTCTTTGACATTTGTATGCATTTCGAACAAATTTACCTGAGTAAATATTATTATTATTTGTTCCAAAAATGTTTGGTAGAAGTTTCCTGTAACATAACTGGGTCTAGTGTCTGTGTGTAAAAAGTCAAATCACTTAATGGTTTTACAATATTTATATATTTTGCATATACACAGAGACACACACACAGTGACTACTGATCACTCTCTATCCTGTTTGCCTACTTACTTTAAAAAATAAATATTGAGAAAACACAAGTAACATTTATCAAATTATGTGTATGATATAAAATGCCATAGTGCCACAAATACCATGTGCCAACAACCTAAAATGAAAACAAATTTTTTATTATTGCTTTTTACTATCCTGAGGAAATAAACTAGGGAATTAAATTTATTTTTCCAAAGAACAAACAATAAAACAAAAAATGAGGAAACGTTATTTTAAATTTAAAGATTTCTGTTCTGTAAAGGATAACATAGGCAAAATTAATAGATGATAAAATGTGAGGAAAACTTTCCAGTCAAAAACTGACAAGAAATTCAAATCTTGCATAAACAAAGAACATCTAATAGCAACTCATTAGAAATATTTACAGACAATATAAATAGGCAATTTACAAAACAATAGAACCCCCCAATTCTAAGAACATTAGACAATGATTAAATTTACTTGGAATAAAAGGGGGAAAAATGGATAAAAATGAGATAACACTTTACACTTATTTTCCTGGCAAAAAAAAATTAGGAAAATACCAGTGTTCACTAGGAAGTAAGGACATGGGAACCCCCATGCACAGATGGGAGGAGTGTATACTGACGCATCCATTATAGAAAGTGATCTGGAAAACCTTGGTCAAGTTAATTATGTGCATACCTCCAGACTCAAAAAAATTGTCCCTAGGAATACACCCTACAAAAAATTTCACTCTGAGTTATTTGTAGTGGAGACAAGTTGTAGGCAATCTGCTATCTATCACTAGGAAAGCTCATAGGTAAATTATGATGGATGGACACCATAGAACAGTGCTACTCAATGTGTGGTCCATGGTCCAGCACCAGTCCTTGAACTCTTTGTTTCCACTCTGATGAGATAACTACAGAAAGTGAGATTGAGCATTTAAACTATCACAAAATTTTGACAATGCTGAGAACTTTTTATTGTTTTTTACAAAAATATGGGGCCACAACAGATTGGAAATTTTATAAAGAAAATTATGCTTTACCATAAATACTTCGATAAACACTTCCATAAGGGACTCTACAATTTTATGAGACCATCATGGCAGAGAAGAACTACTAAGGAAGGGAAAATGATAAAATGAAAATATGGAGATAAGTGTAAACAAGATCATATAGAACTCTATGGATATGTCAAGATTTTAAATACAATGATTAGTATTTAAGCAAATTGGAATTTCTAATTAAAATATAGAGAGCATAAAAGAAAGCATAATTAAAGTATTTCTTTATGTATATCTTATTTGTTCCTGAATTGACATACTTATGAAATACCCATCACTCTGCACCCTGAGAACACAGATGCTGTTTGGTCCATGACAACATCCCAAACTATAGATGAAAATATCTACATAAAATGTCAAGGTTCAGCCTTTAAAAATGTAAATCAATTATGCCATGGAAATTATTCTCTGACTTAACTCTGAACTTAAATATTATACCAGTTCCAATTCCAGAATTATTTAAAGGATCACAAGAGTCTTAGTTTCTCTGCTTTTCTTTCTTTGCACCTTTTCAGCTGATATTTAATCTTTGCCAGCCATGGAACAAAACAATGGCAGTGAAGTGACTGAATTCATTCTCCTGGGATTCGCTGGTCAACGCAAGACTTGGCATGTCTTCTTCATAGTATTTCTAGTGATCTTTGTGGCCAACCTAGTGGGTAGCATTGGTATGATCCTACTTATCAAGACTGATTCTTCCCTTCACACCCCCACGTACTTTTTCCTCCAAAACCTGGCTTTTGTTGACCTCTGTTATGCCTCTGCTGTTACTCCCAAGATGTTGGAGAATTTGATGAGCACAAAAAAATCTATCTCATTCATAGGATGTATGGTGCAATTACTTGTCTATGGTACTTGTGTAACAAGTGACTGCTACATCCTGGCTGCTATGGCAGTGGACCATTATGTGGCCATCTGTAACCCACTTCGCTATGGAACTGTTAAGTCCCAGAGAGTCTGCATTCAACCCTTAGTTGGTTCATACATCATGGGTTTCTTAAATGCTTCTGTAAATGTAAGTTTTACTTTCTCACTGAACTTTTGTAAATCCAGTAAAATTAACCACTTTTTCTGTGATGAACCCCCAATTCTGGCCCTCTCATGCTCCAGTATTTACTTCAATGTCATGCTACTAGCAGCCTTTGTGGAGTTTAACTTGACGTTCACCGTGTCGGTCGTCATCTTTTCCTGCATGTTTATCCTGGCTGCCATGTTGAAGATCTCTGCTGCTGCAGGGAGGAGAAAAGCCTTCTCCACGCGTGCCTCCCACCTGAGAGCCGTCACCATTTTCTATGGGACTCTGTCTTACATATATCTGCACCGTCGCGCCACAGAGTCTCAAGAGCAAGAAAAAATGGCTTCTGTGTTTTATGGCATCATGATCCCCATGTTAAACCCCCTCATCTACAGCCTGAGAAACCAAGATGTGAGAGAAGCCCTAAAAGGGGTTGGAAAAAAGTACTTCAAGTTTGATCCTTGATTTCTAGTTCTCTATGCTTGTAAACAACCAGACTAACAGTGCCAATGTTTAAGAAATCAAAACATGCATAGCACAGGGAGATCAGCTCGGTGCTTTGTGACCACCTAGAAGGGTGGGATAGGGAGGGTAGGAGGGAGATGCAAGCAGGAAGGGATATGGGGATATATGTATGTGTATAGCTGATTCACTTTGTTATAAAGCAGAGACTAACACACCATTGTAAGGCAATTATACTCCAATAAAGATGTAAAAAAATAAAAATAAAAACGAAGAGCCAAACAACATAGGAAAGGTTGCTCAATCTATTAATATGGAGCTGAAAATTAAAGTAACAATGAGATAACTGCCAATATGACTGGCAAAAATTGAAAAAGAATGATAATGCCTATTAATTGCTATGATGTAAGGGAAAGGATGCTCTCACATTTGCTAATAGATAATTGAAGTGTTACCTTACTTCAGAAGGAATCTGGCAATATCTTTTTAAAAGAAGAATATTCCATCCAGAATTTCAGCCTCGCAAATGGATCTATGGAAATAAAAGTTTTAATCTGTAAGAACATATATGTAAGGATGTTTATTGTAGCATTGTTTTGAAAAACAAGGCCAAGAAAGTAACTATTCCTCAATAGGGAAATAAATCTGTATTATAGTAATTCCAAATTTTGTTTATTGCTGCATAACAAATTTCCATAAATTTAAGGGCTTAAAAAACACACAATTGGGCTTCCCTGGTGGCGCAGTGTTTGAGAATCTGCCTGCTAATGCAGGGGACACGGGTTCGAGCCCTGGTCTGGGAGGATCCCACATGGCGCGGAGCAACTAGGCCCGTGAGCCACAACTACTGAGCCTGCGCATCTGGAGCCTGTGCTCTGCCACAAGAGAGGCCGTGATAGTGAGAGGCCCGCGCACCGTGATGAAGAGTGGCCCCGCTTGCCACAACTAGAGAAAGCCCTTGCACAGAAATGAAGACCCAACACAGCAAAAATAAATAAATAAGTTAATAAACTCCTACCCCCAACATCTTCTTTAAAAACAAAAAAACACACAATTGTTATCTTATAGTTTTATGGTCAGAAATCTGCACATCACTTAACTGCATCCTCTGAGATGGTACAATCAAGGTGTCAGCCAGAACTGGGAACTCATCTGGAGGCCCAACTGGGGATGGATCTGCTTCCAGGCTCACTCATTTATTGATGGAATTCATCTCCTTGCCATTTAGGACAGATTCCTACCTTCTTCCTGGCCGTCAGCCAGGGACCACTCACAGCTCTTAGAGACTATCCACAGTTCTTTGGCACAAGGCCCTCTTCATAAGCCCTCTCATAACATGGCCGCTTACTTCTTCGAAGCCAGAAAGCCATATACAGTTATTCAGTACATGCACCTTGTGAAAAAAAATATTGCCGTATGCCCAAATCTTACTACCAATTCAAGAGTCAGTCTCTCTCTGAAGTTTTCCCAGGTCAACACTGTTTCCTGTCAACTTTCTGCCCTGGGAAGTAATTTCTTCTTCCACTGAATACCCACAGCACTTCACTTGTATCAATAAATATTATTTATTATTTATCACTTCCTATCTAAATTATTTATTTCCATATAAGACCTTCACTATCATCTATAAGGCAATTGAAATACGCTTTATTTCTATGACCTTTTAACATCTGGTATAGAGCCTTAGACATATTAGATATTCTGTAAATATTGAATGAATGGATGGGTGGATGAATGATGATAAAAAACAATAATATGGACAGCTTTCTAACTGGAAGTTATGTGAGTATGTAGCCTACACTTGTCTCTTAATATCAATCTGTGGACAACAGCATTCAAATGACCAGGGAATGTTTTTTAACGTGTAAATTACTATACCCCAGTCCTGGAGATATTGATTCAGTAATATTAGATGGAGCCCAATATATTTAAATATCTGCATACGTAGAATGTTGCTTTGATTGCATGCTCCACTAGAAAGTAGTTTTTAAGTGCACAGGATTTAGAATCTTTTGCAATGTGGTTTATATCCCACCCCTGCTACTCCCCAGAAGTGTCTTCCTGGAAGCTAATTGAGCTTTCAAACCTTGTTTCTCATAATAATACATATCTCATGAGACTTTTCAATGTGTTTTTTTGCTTGTTTGTTAGGAACAGATAAGATAATGCATAGAAATCATAGTGCCTGGCACTCTTAAACTCTAGGTAAATGTTAAAAGTAATGAGTACTAACAAGGACTATTTCAACATGGGTGTGACATATTACAAAAACAATCTCATCACATGCACACACACACACACACACAGCAAATAAGAAGTCTCTTAAGATTTACAACATGAAAACTTTCCCCTCTGGGAAGCTCCTCTCTCCTGCAGCAGAAAACTAACTAATACAGGTTGTTTCCTTTGATCCTGTCTCAGCGCCTATAGTCACAAACACTCAAGGGAACAGGTAGTAATCCCATAGGCTTCAGCCATGAGCTCTGTCTAGGGAGAATTCATTTGGTGGGCAATCAGCCTACTAGCCTGGGAAGAAAATCTAAAGGCAAAAGCGCTGTGAATAAAGCAAATTACACTTTTTCTTATTTAGCTGTGCATTATTCTGGAATATGAGGACCACAGTAAAATCTATAGGATTAGAGCCAATATGCCAGCATAATTAACTCTAAGATTGGGTAAAGTCATCATCAGCAAAATAAACTATAAATGGAGAGAGGAAATTATTGATGGTATGGAGAAATCATAAAATGGCCCTGGAGACGATAGCTGATATATTAGCTATAATGTTCCCAACTGAAAATAAACAACCCTTACAGAATATGAGCAATAAATAGACAAGGCCACTCCATGACTGAGATGGGCCAAGACAGAAAAAAAAGGCCACTCTGTGAGTTTGTCTGAAATAAAACAGGGACAAGTACTCTTAGCAACAAGAAAAATAGCTAAACATTCCCCTCTTCCAACTAAAATGAGTATATACTCTTCCTTTACCCCCTTTAACTTTCTCATCTCTTAGGTATAAATTACCAAAATATTCAACCACCGAATTCCTAAAAACACTCAAAAGAGAACTCACCTCCACTTCCTAAATCCTTCTTAGAATCACCCAGCACAAGCCTAAATCCTACAAGAGGCCTTCCCAATCTCCTCTTATCCAACACTCTGGTCCAGCTCTGGGATGTGTGCTTCCTTATTATGAAATAAGCCTAACTTTACTTGACTACATATGTGCTCCTGGTGCTTGTTGGCTACTGGACGTTGATGGTGTGAATTGCACCAGGTGCATCTATTATCTCTCTTGAACTTTGTTTCTCTTGTTATTCATTTTTATTGCAAAAAGAAATTAATATGTGTCCATTATTTTTTAAATACAACTCTTTTTAAAGTTTAAAAAAAAGAGAGATTCTCTATTTTTCTTATTCCTACTTAAATTGCTCATATATCCCTGCAGATGGTGTTTTCTTCACATAAACACACACACATACACACACACACATAATTTTTTAATTAAAATTCTGTTCACACTCCACTTGTTTTTCTGCTTTACTCACTTAACAGTATGTTGTTAACATTTTTCCTAAGAATACATATAGGTCTCTCTCATTCTTATTAGGTGTTTCACAGAAATACAAACTATAGATTAACTCTGATTTGTTTTAGTATCACCCTGTCTATTGCCAAATTTTTGCTATAAAAAATCATGCATAGACTCCTGTGTGTTTAAGGTAAATTTTTTCCATCTCATTTTATCAAAGATTAAACTGAGGTTGAGGGAACTTACATTTCTTGCCCTAAATCACATACCTATTAAATGGCAGTTCCAAGATTCAAATCTAGATCTTTCCAACTTCAAAGCTTGTCTGCTTGTCACTGCAGGTGGTATAAGATAAAGCTTCAAAGTTGCTTTGAATACAATATAATTAGATACAATATAATTTGTACAACTTTAAAGCATAGGTATTATTCATCCAATAAAAGTCTCTTCCAGAACTCCCACTTCTGCCCAAGATAGAGTAACAGGGACTGGATTTACCCTCCTGCCTGAAACAATAAAAATTGGACAAAATATATGAAATACTACCTTGCAAGACACTGTGCATCAAGCAATAAAGGACAGTGGTTCCTGAGAAGCAAGAAAGAAATAAACCCAAAATTTCCCGAGCTTTCTGTGTTAAGAAGGTTCCTAGACCACAATGCAGAGAGGGAATACTCAGGAAATATTTAGTGGACTTCCTAAAGGAAATGGAGCTGAAAATTTGTTGAGAGCAAGGCAACTAAAGTGTGCAGGACAGAATGCTGAAGAAAGTTCATTGTAAAGAGAAAGAACCCCAAGATCTGCAGAGGGTCCAATTATTTAGCTGAGTACTAATCAGTACATACACATGCGGAAACAATTTGAGGTAGGGAAGGAAATAATTACAGTTAATAGTGCTTGATGCTCACACAAGGCTGGAAGTAGTGCCTGTTCTCACCAGACAGACTAGAAAACCTCAAGATTCATAATGCACTGGGTAGAACACACAGAAAGGACTTGCCTCAGTAGTGCAAATGATTAGCCCTATACTGAACTCAGCTCCAGTTACAACCAACAAATCTACAAAGCAAGACTCAAAAGGATCAAACAATTTCCAAGTAACTTAATTGTACTCCAGAACAAAGCTCAAGAATATTTATAAGTATATGAAAATACCTAGCAACACACATGGTAAAATTCACAATGCCTGGCATCCAATCAAAAATTACCATACATACAAAAATCAGGAAAACATGCCATAAGCAGAAGAAAAATCAATGGACAAAACTGACCAAAACTGCCAAAAATGTCAGAATTGGCCAAGGACATTAAAACAATTATTATAACCGTCCTCCATATGTTCAAAAAGGACAAGTAGAGATGTGAAAGACAAGCTAAATCCTGTAATGCCTGATGATTAAAAAAAAAAATTCACTGGAAATTTTACTCCCACTGGATGGGAGTAACTACAGATTAGACATTCCAAAAGAAGTGATTAGTTATCTTGAAGACCTAGCAATAGAAACTATCCAAAATAATAGAAAAGTGACTCAAAAAGATAAATGAACACCACATCAGTGAACTGTGGAGCAACTTTAAGAAGGCTTATATATGTGTAACTGGAATCCCTGAAGGACAAAAGAAACAGGGTTGATATAAAAAATGTTTTTGAGGGCTTCCCTGGTGGCACAGTGGTTGAGAGTCTGCCTGCCGATGCAGGGGACGCAGGTGCGTGCCCCGGTCTGGGAGGATCCCACGTGCCGCGGAGCGGCTGGGCCCGTGGGCCGTGGCCGCTGGGCCTGCACGTCTGGAGCCTGTGCTCTGCAGTGGGAGAGGCCACAGCAGTGAGAGGCCCGTGTACCGCAAAAAAAAATGTTTTTGAAAATTTTGTAAATTTGATGAAACTATAAAACTACACATTCAAGAATCACAAGAAATTCCAAGCAAAGGAAACATGAAAAAGCTACAGCAAGGCACATCATAATCAAATTAATTAAAACCAGGAATAAAGGGGAAATCTTAAATGCATACAGAGGGAAAAAAGACACATTATAAATAGCAGAACAAAAGTAAGGATAAGAAGAAGGTATACAGATTGCCAACAAACGCATGAAAGGATGCTCAACATCACTAACCATTAGAGAAGTGCAAATCAAAACTACAATGAGGTATTACTTCACACCAGTCAGAATGGCCATCATCAAAAAATCTACAAACAATAAATGCTAGAGAGGGTGTGGAGAAAAGGGAACCCTCTTGCACTGTTGGTGGGAATGTAAATTGATACAGCTACTATGGAGAACAGTATGGAGGTTTCTTAAAAAACTAAAAGTAGAACTACCATACGACCCAGAAATCCCACTACTGGGCATATACCCTGAGAAAGCCATAATTCAAAAAGAGTCATGTACCACAATGTTCATTGCATCTCTATTTACAATATCCAGGACATGGAAGCAACCTAAGTGTCCATTGACAGATGAATGGATAAAGAAGATGTGGCACATATATACAACGGAATATTACTCAGCCACAAAAAGATAGGAAATTGAGTTATTTGTAGTGAGCTGGATTGACCTAGAATCTGTTATACAGAGTGAAGTAAGTCAGAAAGTGAAAAACAAATACCGTATGCTAACACATATATATGGAATCTAAAAGAAACCCAAAAGGTTCTGAAGAACCTAGGGGCAGGACAGGAATAAAGACACAGACGTAGAGAATGGACTTGAGGACATGGGAAGGGGGAAGGGTAAACTGGGACGAATTGAGAGATTGGCAGGGACACATATATATATACTACCTAATGTAAAACAGCTAGTGGGAAGCAGCCACATAGCACACGGAAATCAGCTCGGTGCTTTGTGACTACCTAGAGGGGTGGGAGGGAGATGCAAGAGGGAGGATATATGCGGATATATTTATATGTATAGCTGATTCACTTTGTTATTCAGCAGAAACTAACACACCACTGTAAAGCAATTATACTCCAATAAACATGTAAAAAATAAAAAAATAAACACAAGTGATTTAATGAATTCTACTAGGAAGCATGCTATTTACCCTGCTCCAGTTATTGTGGATGCTAAATGTCTTTATTTCTTTAAAAAGTATCCGATGATTCAGGCTGGCTGTTTCACAGAATCTACTTATTTTGGTGAATTCCCAGTCCTTGAAAACACGCATTACTGTCATTATTTACTACCATAATATGAGTCAGCTTTCTCCCTCGCCTAAGGGAAGTGAACCTTGTAAACACTTTCTGGAATCCCAGCTTATGTTTAACCAAAGAGTGGAAGTGATTCCAGGTGTGATCTACTTCTTTTTCAAGAATGGCTGGTCATAGGGGGAAGGGTAAGCTGTGACAAAGTGAAAGAGCGGCATGGACATATATACACTACCAAACGTAAGGTAGATAGCTAGTGGGAAGCAGCCGCATAGCACAGGGAGATCAGCTCGGTGCTTTGTGACCGCCTGGAGGGGTGGGATAGGGAGGGTGGGAGGGAGACGCAAAAGGGAGGGGATATGGGAACATATGTATATGTATAACTGATTTAATTTGTTATAAAGCAAAAAATAAAAATAAAATAAAATAAAATAATAATAAAAAAAAAAAGAATGGCTGGTCATACCTATGCATCACCTTTCCCTGACCATTTCACCCCATCAAGGTACTACCAATGGCCTTCAAAGAGCCAACATATTCCTGACTGTATTCGTTTGATAGGGCTGCTGTAACAACTATCATAAATTGAGTAGCTTAAACAACAGAAATTTATTGTCTCACAGTTCTGGAGGCTAGAGTCTGAAATCAAGATGTTGGCAGGATTGGTTCCTTCTAAGTTGTGAGAGAAAGATCTGTCCCAGGCTTCTCTCCTTGCCTCAATGATGGCTGTCCTCATGTTCATATGGTATTTTCTCTGTGTATGTGTCTGTCTCCAAATCTCCCCTTTTTATAAGAACACCAATCATATTGAATTAGGACTCACCTTAAAGGCCTCATTTTAATTTGATTAAAGTCTCTTTGAAGACCTTATCTCCAAATAAGGTCACATTCCGATGTACTGGGGGTTAGGACTTCAACACATGAAGTTTGAGGGAGAACACAGTTCAACCCATAGCATCATCTAGAGGCAAGTCTGCTCAACTCTTCAGGACACTAAGAATCTTATAAACATGTAGTCTAAAGCAAATCCAGATCAATCCTTTATTCCCTCTTCCTTTCTTGGTAGATGAGTCTCTGTGTGGCAATTGGACCTGTCATGACATTCCAGAATTATTGGAATTGCATCTTCTCCTGGCCAGGATGCCTCTCACATCCTTCAGAAAGAAGTGGGCTCTGATTAACAAATCCGGACTGAAGACTCAGAGAACTGAGCCCCAATACATTCTCAGGGGTCTGACAAGCATAAGGAAGATTATAAGAAGGTAAGAGATTGTTATTATAAAAAGTTCATTACAAAAAGTTCAGTTTCAAGCTTAACCACAACCTACAATAACACCAAACCTGAAATCTAAAATTCTGTAATAATAACCAATAATGATAATAATTATAACAACCATTTACTGAATAGTTACTATGTGCCTGGAATATGTACTTTATGTGCATGGTTTTACTTGATCTCAGTACCACTGTATAAGGTTGCTAATTTCAGTTAAATCTGATATGTATGTAAAGAGCCTCTCACAAATCCTGGCACATGGTATGTGTTTAATAACCAAAAGTTAATATACATGCCCATTTTACAGATGAAAAAACTGATCTTCAGAGACACCTAGGATTGCACTGACAGAGATGCAAACAGGAGTATGTTAGACTCCAAAGTTTAGATCTTATCAGCTAAACTGTGCTGCAGCCCATATCTATCCCTGCGTCACAGAAGTTCAAAATTATATAAAACTCCAGAAACATCCGTCACGTCCTCTGTCCTTTGTGAGTCACTGAAATCTTTTACAGCACCCCTATTTAGTCTCCAGAGCTTGAGATTTACTTTTTTAAGATTAAACTAAGACTTCAGAAATGGGATTTGTAAGCTACCTCTTTTTCCAGGGCCCCTTTCCCCCCCACACACCCAGATAGTTCCAGAAGCTCTTTATAAGCACGCCCTACCACCAATGCCCCTTAAAACTCTTATCATTAATATAGAAGACACTGTGACATCAACTGGTAAATGTACCAGATAAGACCTTAAGATCTCCCAATAAATTAGAGTTGGCTGATCAAAGAAGGGCCCTCTACTTGGCTAGTTTCCACGTCAAATGCTCTCCTTCAACTCACATTAGAATTACCATTTCCTTTCCCTAATTTCTGCACCAGAGATATATAGAGTGTCCAAAACTGTGCAAAGGACTTTACATACACCATCTTGTCTGACCCTCATAGCAACTCTATGAATTCACCCTGTGTTATTGAAGAAAATGATACTTAGGGTAGTCAAACGGCTTTCCAAATCCCTCAGCCAGGAAATCTCAAGCAAAGATGGGCGTTTAGGGGTTTTGGTATTATTCTATTTTCTTTCCACTACAGCTCGTTTCACCTCTGATTTTTAACATTCGTTTTCAACTCATGTCTATGATTATATTACAGAAATCTTACTTAATCATCCCAACTCAACTTTCAATCTTACTTGACATTCCCTAACCAATTTTCAGAAATTCATTTCTTCAACAAATGTTTTTGGAATGGACACTCTGTGTCTGATTCTGAGTTGAATGGGGACATAAAAATGAGCAAGACAGACATGACTTCTCCCTTCATGGAGCTTACAATCTAGCATTAGTGTCACAGCCAATCCAGAACTTAGCAGAAGAGGCCAAAGTCATTGCATCAAAGAGGATATGGTTCAACCACACTCAAAAATGTGAGATAAAGGGCCTTTCTCAAGGAAAGTAAAAGGAAGTCAGAGTTTACTTCCTGAAAGTGTTCATTAGGAAGATTTTGGGTGCTTGGAAAGATGATTCAAGAGGCTAAGGTCAACCATCTTTAAAGAGGATACCTAGCCTTCTGTTTGCAACAGTTAAGTAAGAGTGTGATGATTAGCTCATTAAGAGAACATTCTTATCTTCTCTTTTTAACATGTGAAATTTTAACTGAGTCAGACATAGGAGGTCTGGAGTCTATATTTTTATAACAACTTATTCATAACAATAATGAGAGCCAGAGTCAGTCTGACTAATGTACCTAAACCACTGTCTACATTGGGGAATAGTCCCCAGGCCATTGGTGTCTGGAGCACTTGTCAACAGTCCCATATCTAAATCTCACAGGGCGGTCATGTTCTCATTTATAATAACCTATCAAAATGATTGTTAGAATTCTTTGAGAAAATGTAGTCAAATACACTCTGAAAATTCTTCTTATATAATCCCTCCTAAAAGCCCTCTGTTAAGATTTTCTTAAGCTCAAAGAAGTACCATTTTAGAGTAATAAGGAAGTTTCTGCCATCTGGTTTGAAGAATAAAATTTGCCTTTGCAAGAGTCTATTATTTTTGGAAGGAGCTCTTTAGTACATTTAGCTTTGCAGATGTTAGGTGAGCATTCATTCATTGTTTGCTAGTTTTTGAGAGGAAGACCTGAGTGGGATCACTTTAGGTTGTTGACTCAAATAGATAAATACTCCAAGGATTGAAATGGGCTCTGTTTGAGTTTGATCCAAAGACTCAAATAATAAAATCCAGACATCGTTTCTTTGCATCTCTCAGCTCTGCCTCTGTCACGAGTCATCCTCAGCCTCAAGCTGGTCTCCTTCCTGATGGTAAATGGCTGTAGCAGCGCCAAGCCTCACGTGACCAAATATGGTGATGGACAGAAAGCCTTTCTTTCCATGAATCCCAGAAAACATCTCCTCAGAGCTCACTGGCTCTGCTTGGATTGTGTGCCCCTCTCTGAAACAATGGCTTAGGAGAGGAGTGATCATGCTTCTGACTGCAGATAGAGCCAATCATTCCCAAGCGCAAAATCAAATGAGCACAGTGGTTTCCCAGGGGAAACTTAGGGCACTCTTACTAAAAGAAGAGAGACTGAATACTGGACCACAAGTGATAGATGTCCATTTATTTGGGGAAAGATAAATTCCTGTGCACATCATTTTAATACAAGGTAGATTGAGATTGGCCAAGTAAAGGTGTAGGCAAAAGACAAGAGGGCAAAGGGCATGGGGCAGAGAGAGGTTGATTCTGAGAAGGATCTGGGAAGGTCACTTAGACTTGAGCACAATGGGAGCTGGTCACTCAGTTTCAGCTTCAGGAACCCGGGGTTCCAGCTCCTGCTCCCCCACTGGCCTGTCATGCCAGATACACTAAATCGGTTCTCCTCCATAGAGATTCCTCACCTACAAAATAAAAATGGTCATCGTAAACTCTTAGGCTCCTCCAGCTCTGACCTCATAGGATTCTCGCTGTGGCCTCCACTGTTGGTGCCCTCCTCCCTCTGCCCTCAGGTGTCCTGATGCCTATGCATCCCTTACACTGTGGTGCCTCAGCTGGTCCTGCCTTCTCTATATTCTGCTCTCTCCCCTGACATCAACCAGCAGGTAACTACTTTACTGTGAGTAACTCCCAGCTGAGTAATGAAAGAATCTTTGATATGGGATTGTCATTTGCATTTTGACAAAAGCCTTCTAGAACTTTCGTTTTAACACAACAGATTTATTAGAGCGATGGAAATTTAGGTATTTTGTTTTTAACCAAGTGGGCTGTGGGTCCTTTCTGAAATTATCCATGAACTTGGCTGCCTTCACATACAATTAACCCTAGAATAATTAAGGAAAACCAGACTTGGAGAAGCCAAGCTTTCAGACTTTAATAGTCATATAATGTATTGGGCAGTGAATATATTAAAGAATTTGTTGTACAAACATTGGTAATTCCTCTTTGACATAGGAGATTCGAGTTAGCTAAAGTCATTTCCCTGAAACAAACATTGAGACATTGAACTGTGTGAATTATGAGGTTGTGCTTCCACAGAGAATAAGTATCTGGTGTGACTTGGAGAGAGCATGAAGGAACACTGGAGGAGGTGTGGAGGGAAGCTGCATTCCAAGTCCCTTTAATAATATCTCACTGACCTTCAACACTGACCTACAGCATGGCTTCCTCAAGACACAGACTGCTCTTCCCCACCTCTGGGGCTCTGTCCACATGATCCTCCTCTTGGAATGTCCTTTCCTCCCATCCCAGCTCTGCTCTCCACACTATCCTCTCTTCCTTTCAAATTTCATTATAAATGTTGTCTCCCATAGGAAGTCTTGCCTGATCTCTCTGCTGGAAATGATAGGAGTACCCCTGAACTTGCACAGCACCTTACCTCCATCTCTACTACATCAGTGATGAGAAAGTGCCCTGCTGAAGATCTCTGCTCAAACTGCACAGTCACAAAAAGACTTGGCTCCGGCATTATGGTAAGCCTCATTCTGGACCTTGTTGAGAATTGGGCCTGGTTAGTGCCTGCCTAAGTGACAGAAGGCTATGATAAGCTCCAACAGCAAAAGGGACTTTTCCATCCCTTTCTGTGCCTGTGATAGGCAACCTCTGAGACAGTCTCCAGTGATCCCTTCCTCCTGGTATGCACGGCCTGTGTAATCTCCTCCCCTTGACCCCTTGAGCATAAGTAGGACATAGTGACTCCCTTATAGTGAACAGAATATTGAGAAAGTAATGAGACGCTGAGATTAGCAAGATTAGGATTAGGAAAAGACTCTGGCTTCCCTCTCAATCTCTGTCTGTCTCTGTGTGTGTGTCTCTCTCTCCCCTTCCTCTCTCTCTTTCTCCCACTCTCCCTCGGAAGGCAGCCAGCTGCCATGTTGTGAGTTTCCCTATGGAAACATCTATGTGGCAAAGAACTGATGTCTCTGGCCAAAGCCATGTGAATGAGCTTGGAAGAGGACATTCCCCCAGCAGAGCCTTGAGATAAGACCACAGACCTGGCTAACACCTAGATAGCAGCCTGTAAGAGACCCTGAGCCAGAAGCTCAGCTTAGCTTCTCAGCTAAGCCACATCTGGATTCTTGACCCATGGAAACTGCGATATAATAAATGTTCCTTATTTTAAGCCACTAAGTTTGGGGTTAATTTGTCATACAGCAGTAGAAAACTCATACAGTAACTAATCAAATGTGCCTTCCAGAATCCTACATTTTTTGGAGAAAACTTTTCCTTCTTGCTCTGTATCTGTCCCTCACTCTACAAATCACTGTTGGCCTTGTTATTCTTCAAAGTCTACACTTTTTCAGGTAATATGCTGGTCTAAGGAGTTAAGCTCAGAATTTGATGGTCCCCATGATATTGACTCTTTTCCAACAAATTGTATAGGTATCTGAAACTCAGAAAAATTATTTCTTGTTAAAAATGTAGTCCAGGGAAGTTGGACTGTTTTATAGATAAAATATTTTATATCTATATTTCCCACATGATTCTATTTTCTGGCCCCTCATTTCAGATAGATACATATTTCATATTAGTAAGCCTGGAATATGAGAAGAAGAACAAAGTCTATTCAAATGTCTTGAAACAGCTGGGAAGTGAAAGTTTCTTATGAACCCAGCAGATTCCCAAGTGAATCACTTTGGGGGCATTAGCTGACATTTTGAGCATCCTTTTCAGCTATTCATCATGTTCTTCCACAAGCCCCAGCATGACCATCATTGGTGAGTGGCTTCGGTAGCTGAAAAGCAGGGGGCCCAGCCCTATAGGAAGGGTCCCCAGCGTGCTTCTTAACTCATAAAGGTCACAGCTGCTGCTGGAAGAAGAGATATTATTGTCACTGACAGGGACTCTATTAATATTTCATCGAAGTCCTATAAGGCTCACTTCTGTGTCTGAATCCCTCACTGGTTTGGTATCAGACATTAGATCAGTTCACTTCAGCCTTCAAATTACTAAAAATTAACCCATGGATCCTTAGTCAAATCAACTCCAAAAAATATTTATTGTATATCTGTCTGCTGGGTGCAGTACAAGTTGGAGAGCAGAGAACGATGCAAAGATGACCAAAGCACAGAGGTTTTCCCCACAAGTTCAGAGTCCGCACAGACCTGGAAAAAAGGCTCAACAATAGCTCTACAACCAATGACCTCAAAGAGCACCAGAGCTGGAAGCTGAAGACCTAGAGTCTTAATTACAGCTATGCCAGCCTCAGTTTTTCCATCTGTACAACAAAGAATTTGGGCTAGACCACGGATTCTGTAGGAGGCAGGATTCTAGGAAGGGCTCCCAAGATTCCCACCCCCTGGTGTTACATGCCCTATGCAACCCTCTCCCCAAGAGTGTGGGAGGGATACATGTACGTGATGGCATCTCACTCTCGTGATTAAGTTATGTTGAAAGGAAGAAATGAAGGGATTTTTAAAGATGTAGTTAAGGTCCCAAATTAGTTGCTTTTCCAATAAATCAGAAGGGAGATGGAAAGCTAATATAGATTTTAGAGTGCCATCTTGCCTGCTAATTGTAATGATTGAGAATGTCTGCCTGGAGCATCATAATGAAAAGGATTCAAAATTTGCACCTAAGTTCAGCTACAAAAATTGTCATCACTGATTAATAATGTCTGCCATTGGTATTTATCAGTTAGGACTCCTCTGATTGCAAGCAACAGGAAACATCACACAAATGGCTTAAGGAGGGGAGAAGAATTGTTAGACCTGGTATTTATTCAGGAAATACTTACTGAACGCTACTGAGTGGTGAACATTGTTCTAAGCACTGAAGTTACCACAGAAGTGAAGTCCTTGTCCTCACAGAGCTCACATTATAGTAGCTTATTAAAATGAAAAGTCCAGGGATAGAGTTGGCTTCAGGCATTGATTCAGGAGCTCAGTATAATCTCCATGTTATAGCCACTTTAGGCTTCAGGCTTATAGTCTCTCTGCTACACATCAAACGGGAAAAGATTATTCTTCATCTGGTTACTCAAGCAGATAGTCCAAGATTCCCTCTTTTTAATAGTCCTGATTGAATAGGCTTGGGCTGTACATCCATCCCTAAGCCAATCACTATGCCCTGGAAAGAGTGGTGTCCTACTGGGTTAAGCTGGATGTTATGGACCTCATGTCTGTGTCCCTCCTTCCTCCAAATTCATATGCTGAAGCCCTAATGCTCAGTGTAATGGTATTTGAGAACTACATGATTCAACAGATATGAAACACTTAGAACAGTGTCTGACACATAGTTCATGCTTAATATATGTTAGCTATTGTCATTATTATTCATACATTCACACATTGTTGAGAATATATGTTCCAAGAGCTATCTTAGGTGCTAGAATTGCATAAATATATATATGTCAGTCTCTTCCATGGAGAGCTCAACACAGATTTTTTAATTGCAAAATGAGATCATTATTAAGAGAAGAATGAGAAGAGAAGAATGAAAATGCTTTGGGAGCCCAGAAGAGGGAGCCTAACATTGGAAGAATGAGGGAAAACTTCCCAGAGAAAGGAATATTTCAACTGCACCTTACCTTCATAAGCCACGTAAAGAAGAAAACAGAAGAGAATTAGAGAGGTGGGTAAAACAATAGAAAATTTAAAAACAGCTATATCTTAGAAACATTGTGCAGAGTGAAAAAAATAAGAATGAGATTTATAACACTAAACAATTTCTATAGTATAAAGACTTGGACACAAAATGACAACCTGCATTTTGCAAAAATATACACATAAAAATGCTTATGAAACATACTTAATAAGAGTAGAGAATTGGGATTAAAATCATAAACAAAATTTTAAAAGAAAGAGAAAGCAAGGTCATGAACACTCAATAGTGATAATGTACCATCAAAGCCAGAGAGGGAGGGAGGAAGGGGGTACACCAGGGAGAAGAAAGAGACCAAACACAGAATATGTGAGAATTGCATCTGAAATTCTGGAAGAATCATATCACTGCTGGTAGTATAAGGCCTCTGGTTATTTGATCTGAATTCTCAAAAGTAATGTTACAGACAGTATACACATGCACGTGTGCACATACACACATGTCTAAATGTGGAGAGGAGCCTGCACTACCTTACCTGGCCCTCTTATGCACTTAGAAATAAGTGCCTCTTCCCCTGAACAAACACAGACAGTGACAGGCACACAGCTCAGCAAGCAAAGCACAAGCTGGATTTTAGCACCACTCATGCCCTCAGCAGGGCACACTTGTGCAGGATGCAACTACACGACCCTATGAGGTGGCCCTACAGTAGTTATTCCCTTTCATTAAGCCTCCAGAAAAAAACAAAACAAAACTGAACAGCTCTAAACTATATACAAAATGAGCAAGCAAAAGCACAGAAAGTGCAGATGGTCAGAGCACTGCATATCAGCAAATCCAAGAGCACTGAGCCTCAGAGCAGAGAAGGTGGTTGCCAACCTCAGTCTCCAGCATTAGAGCATCCCTGGGCTTGGGAAAGGCTGTCTCTTACAAAGCAAGAAAACATCCCATCATCTTCAGATGGAATGTCTACAGAGCTACTCTAGGAATGTCCAGGTCAGCAAATGACTCTTTAGCCTCAAATTATTTTCCCTCTGCCCAAGACTTTGACCCAAATACTGCCTTTCTTTCTCTGGTGTGGGATCTTCATGGAGGAGTTTTACCCTGTGACCTAACATTTGAAGAATGGGAAGATGTTAACTTGTGGCAAAGGGAGAAGAGGGTGATGGAGGATGGGATGTCGAGGGGTTAACAGTAACAAGCAGCCTGAAGCACTAAAGAACAAATAAAAATCAAAGTGGTTTAATTACGTGAGAAAAAGAGTTCAAATTTTGAAAAGGGACTTTGCATCTGACAACCATGGTGCAGTGTACAGCGTATAGGACTAGAGCTCTTACATCTATGAGTTCACAGGATCTTCACAACAATCCTGTAGAATTGGGTACTGAAATCATTAGTAGTACTGGAGGAGGAAGAAGGGAAGGGTCATCACAGGTGAGGGGTGGGAGGGTTCCAGTCTAAGGTAGACAGGTCATGGCCAGCTCCTTACCAAAGGACAAAGCCTTTTTAACTGTAGCGGGACAGGACAGGCAATATCACATGGGTATTAGGTCACAGAGCTGCAGACAAATGGATCTGTATTCTAGTCAGCTAGAGGGGACTTGGACCAGTCTATTAACCATTCTAACTTTATTTCCTTAAATGGGATGTAATAATAATATTCACATTGTACGGTTGCCAAGAGGGGTAAAGGTTTATAAAGTGCTTAACGGAATGCCTATCACATTGTAAGTGTTCAATAAATAGAAGCTATTATTCATGTATTCAATAGGTATTACTGAGGGTTTATTTTGAGACAATCACTGATCCAAGCCCAGAGATACAATGTTAAACAAACAAAAAAAAAGACATGGTATTTGTACCCATAAAGTACACAGCCTAGTGGGGCAATAGGCAATAATGAAATAATCAGCAAAAAATATTAGTTGTGAATTATTCTAAGTGCTATAAAATCACACAGAGACGAAAGTTTGTAAAACTGGAAATAGCACGAAGTGAAGGATTTTCTGAGATTTATTTAGTAAATTGAATTGACAGGACTAAAGGATAGATTGGGTATGGAGCGTAAGGAAAAAGGAAGAATCAGGAATGTCTTACAGGTTTCTGGAAGAGCCAGTTGCTGACATCGGGAGCACTGGAAGAATTCCCAATTTGGGGGAAAGATAATACATGAATTTCTTTGTGGCCAAGTTGAGACTAAAACGTCTTTGGGATATCCAAGTAGAGACACTCTGCAGATATATGTTTCTAGAGTTCAGAGAGAGGTCTAGGTTATGGATATGTACTTAATAGTCATTGGCATGTAGAAGGCATGGATGAGATCATGTAGGGTGAGGATACAGAATAATTTTTTTTTAAGTGGCTTTAGACTACACCCTAAGGAATTCCAAAATAATGATTGGGTAGTGAAGGATAAGTCAGCAAAAGAAAGTAAAAAAGGAATATTCTAAGCTGGGAAGAAAACCAAGAAAATATTCAGCCCCAGAAGCCAAGTGAAGAGAGAGTCTGAAGGAGTCAACATTATTCAATGCTGCTGAGAATTTTGTAAATTGTGTCATAAATCACAGGTCTATTTGTTATTCAACAGCTTAAAATTGCACACCTTTGATCAAGATTTTAAAAATTAAAGGCTTAAAAGTTTAAATTATTTGCCTAAGTTTATGCAGTCAGGATGTAGTGGGCAGGGTTTTAAATCTAAATCTTTCACCAAAGACCATTTTATGAAGGTTCTCAGGCTCTACTGTCTTCCTTGAGGATTAGATATGAAGGTTCCTCCCCATGGCACTGTGATTTGCAAAACTAGAAGAACCTGACGCTCAGAGCTTAGCAGCAACATCTGCCTCCTCTCCTCCCAGGGACTGCACATCTCTATAGAAGAAAATCCTCCGTTGTCTCTCTGTAAGTAAATAGCAGAGAAATTGGCAAAAGAAACATGATTTAACTCAGTGGTAGCTGTGATTTCATCTTGAATCTAGACTGGGATCAAGTGAATCTGGGAAACAGGCAGAACTCCTGACCACAGTCTCTTTTCAGGACAGCTGCTGAGAATCTATAGAAAAAATCTTTTTCTATTTAAATGGATCTTTATTGGAGTATAATTGGTTCACAATACTGTGTTAGCACCAAAGTGAATCAACCATATGCATACATATGTCCCCATATCCCCTCCCTCTTAAGCCTCCCTCCCACCCACCCTATCCCACCCCTCTAGGTCATTGCAAAGGAAGGAAGGAACCCAACCCCCCCGCCCCACACACAAACTTAACTCAGAAACAAAGTCTTATTCACAATTCTGAGTCCAGCAGAGTAGCTATTACTCAAAATTCATTCCCATCCTAACCTGCTAGGTCCCAGGAAAATACTGGATGTCAAGTCTGAAAGACCCAGTTTTATCAATTTTTCCCTCCTTTCAACACTCAGCTTCTCTCTCAACCCCTGCCTTCGGACTGTTAAGATCATTTTACTATGGTCTTATCCTTGTTCATGTCAGATACCCTGAGAAGCCCAGGACTCCCAGCTCACCCCCATCCACTAATTCTCATGGCTGTCTTGTTCTATCACATTTTCTGAACTCATCCTCCACCTTTCTCCTTCTGAAATCATTTCACTATGACTCTGGAACTCAAGATCTCTTATCAGCAAACTCCCCTGTATCCTCAGCCTCTTCAATAATATTCCCCTTCACCTTCATGCTCTAACTGATACCTGGTTCTTCCTTGAGGATGTCGGAAGCCATCCTGGAGCCATTGCACCATGACAAAGTCATGAAGCAATGGAAGGCGAAACTGCAAGGCAGCGCCATGCCAGGAAGGTGGACTACAGCTCTGTTGTTATGTTTTATGATAATAAATTTACATATAGGGGCAATTTGGGGGGGATGTTGCTCCACGTGAAAGAAAAATTCCTCTAAGGACTCCCCCTCCTGAAACTACCACAGAATGGGAAGTACCCACTAAAGCCCCGGGGAAATAGGTAAAGAATTAAGAGTCTGGAACTAAGGGGATGTTTTTATGAAAAAACACCCTCTAGTATGGAGTTATGGCCATGGGCCGGAGTTTCTGATGACATAGGAAATTTATGGTTCTATTATAAAGGAAGATTAATTATAGAAAAGCAAATGCCTAGAGCAGAATTGGTTGCTAGGGTAGGGAGAAAACAGTGTCTCAGTTGGAGGAAACAACGAGAAAGGGCATGAGGGTATATTGTAAATATTTTCATGGAACCATTGTAAAAGGTTGCCCATGCAAGAAGAGAAATAGGAGCAAGTAGCTCCAACTTTTACAATTAAAATAAGCATATAACTGCTTGGCTTGGTTACTAAGAAATAACCTGTGATTAATGGGAACTTGGGGAAATATTTTAATAGGACATCTAGAAACTAGGGGATATTTTTTTAAAAAATCTTTATAGACTATTTTGAGGTTTGATTGTGCTAAGATTGTTTGGTCACGTACCTGGTAATGTAATCAACTACAATATATAAACCTGTGATTGTAAACAATAAAGGAGAGAGAGAAACATGCAATGCTGATACTTTAAGAAGTGTAATAGATTTATTTCCTTCGCTGACACTATCCATCCCTCGGGTATCCCTGGACTCGCTGGAGCTGGACTCTGGCATGAGGACACTGCAGTTATTTCTAATGATGGCTCTCTTCCACTCCTGTAGCACTGGAGCTGGTGTTGGGGTACATACCCTCCTTATTGCTTCATTGATGCTTCAAGGTCATTCTCTCTCCTTCCTCATCAACAAAATTAAAGCTCTGACTCTCACATCATGAAACTGTGCCTACACTACCCCTTGAGGGTGCAGTCACTTTCCCCACTCCTCCAAAGCCAAGTCACTACTCTTCAACTCTTAAGATGTTAGCTTCTGGTCACTGTCATTCTCCCCCACACAATTCCTGTCATAGGTCTTAGAGGTCAATATCCCCATAGAAAATCCTTCCCATATTCTGGCCACTCAGTATTTTGGCCTCCTCTCCACCATCAGTCTTGTCCTTTTCTGGTCCTGCTCCAGGCCTATTTTTTTAAATTTAATTTAATTTAATTTTATTTTATTTATTTTATTTTTTCAGAGTTGATAGTGCACTTTATTAACAAACAAAACAGTACCACACAGGCAAAATCGTACTTCAATGGCAACGCATACACACATGTGTACTCCCACGTGTAGCACTGGGGCACGTTTCAGACAGAACGTTAGGCGCCAAGTTCACAAACTAAACACAGTTCACAATCCTTCGATATTTTGTCTTCAGGCTAATATGTCTTTAATAGCTGTGACAAAAAGGTTAACTTTTCAAATCTCATTCTCAACCTTACTATGGAGTGAGGCTGACTCAGCCCTGAGAGCTGTGGAGTGGCTGACTTAACAGGGCCAGGTTTGATCAGCTGCCTAAACTGACTTGAGTATCTCTGGGTGGATGGAAGAGAAGACCTATGGCATCTTGGCGCTGGACCACCTCGTGTATGTTGGGAGTTCTCAGCTCCAATTTCATGCCTAGGCACACCTGGGCTGGCATTAATTTTTGATAATCTGTAGCTTAATGGGGCTGATCTAATTAGGATGAATTAATTGGTTTGCTAAAGAGTTTGAGAAGAGGGTAAATCACATACTCTGGAGTCCTTCAACATTGGAGACTTAGATATGTTAACAAGCTGATGACTGTTAAAACCATTGCCAGTTAAGTTGAAGTCAGCATTTCCCAAAAGGTGTGTCAGAACCGAGTTATTCAGTAAGCAAACAGAAACGACTGAAATAGATCAGGGATGTGATTTCTCAAAGCAGTTTGGTATAAAGTGCAGCAAGTCCTTATGTATTGGAGCATATCCAAGACAATACCATAACTCCCAAGTTAGCTAAAACACTTTTCAATTGCAAGGTGAAGAGTGGCAGAAAAATCCTGCTCTTTGCTTTGAGGACGTAATTTTGGATTTACAATAAGGTTAATTATGTAATAAACTTGGGTTGGCTCCTCTGGCAATGTTTAATTCCCATTCGATAAAAAGTAGACAGCGGATTAGATTGCGTTATGGGGAGATGATGGAGATAAAAAGGATATGAAACAAAATACTGAATATGGGAGAAGATAGAAGCAGCAGACTCACCAGCTATAAAACAACTTTAGTTGTTTTAGTACAGGGGCAAAGACAAGGGTATCACTATTAAAAATGGTATCATTCTACTATAAACAGTATACTCTATGATAAAAGTATAAAATAATCCAGATGCAGAATGATTGACCTGATTAATTTTAAAAAAGGAATTTGAATCTAGCTTATATAATAAATGTGTGGAAGTAGGTCCATCAAAATTTTAATTGATTAAAAAATTTTGGCACATAAAGAATAAGCTTCAGCTAGCTAGAAACTTCATTTAAAATGAAAGGTCTGATTCATCAATGATGCAGGATAAGGTATTACTGGGTACCTACCACCTGGGTAGCTGAGTCCACAGAATCTTCTCAGTGGCTTTATTTGATCACATCTGTGTTGATTTTCCCCAGATATTTATATTAAAAAAAGATACGTTATGGCTGAAACCTTTGGAAGGGGTTTTTAAAAATCTGACAGTCCTCTTTTTTTGGCTGCACCTCAGGGCTTGCAGGATCTTAGTTCCCCGACCAGGGATCGAACCCAGGGCCCCCGGCAGTGAAAGCACCGAGTCCTAAGCAAGGGACTGCCAGGGAACTCCCCTGACAGTTTTTAAAATGGGAAAGATAAGAGGTGAGCACTGTTCTGAGCCCACATTTCTCCTAAGACAGAGAACTTAGTCTTCATATATAAAATCACTCAATTTCATGTCTTTTATAAATCTTAATAACTAAGGCAAGTGGGGTTATAGTAAGAGCTCTCATTTCCTTTCAGTATTTGATAGTCTCAAGAAATAACAATCACTCTTGGCGCCCCCTCGATGCTCTTAGCTGAGTGCCCCGCGGAGCCCAAAGCGTTTACTTTGAAAAAATTAGTGTTCAAAGCAGGCCCGAAAAAAAAAAGAAAGAAATAACAATCAGAAATTTGTCGTGTATTTCAGTACTTATTTGAGAGAAATTGGCATGATGGTATTTAAGGTAACCACGTCGAAGACATGTTTAAGTTAACAGATCTGCCTAATTTTACTATGGCTGTAGGAAAAAAGAAAAAATATATGCCACTAGGGGCCTTCAGAAGGCCAGGGTGTACCTGAAAAAAGGAAACTACTGCTTCCCTGGAATTGGCAGAGAATGTTATTGACAACAAGCCAAGTGACGTCTTCCTTCCAGGAGGACGAGAAGAAGCCTACTGCAGTCGGTCTCACGCAGAGCGAGTCAGGGAGGCCTCCTGGGGGACACTCTTGCCACTATTTGAGTCTGCTCACCTGGGGAGCTACAGACAAGTCACAGCAAGTCAGTTTATGCATTCTACCTTGGTAAACACTGTCCTCTTTAAGAAGAAAAAGAGGACAAATACAAACAAACCAGCACGAAGGCTAGATGTCTGGAAACTTCACAGGAATTAGAAGTGGTCAGGAGATTCCTGAGGCAGCCGCCCACAAGATGTTGTCCCCTCACTGGTCTGAGGGCCTGAATCCTACCTCCACTGCTTTCCCTCATCCAAAGTGGGAGCTGCTCACCCCAGGAAGCTGTGAGTCTCTGGGGTCTGGGCCTACACTTCACCCTTTGCTAAGGACTTCAAAGGACAGTCACAGGCTAGGCCTTAACCTACTCGGCCTCTACAGGGAGAAAGTTAAATGCTTCATTTCTGCGTTCATCAGACGTTTTGTGTTAAAGGGGAGAAAAACAGGACACAGAAACTGTTTCTTATGAGCATGTCAACTTTAACTTCTTGAAATTAAGAAATTGATCACAAGGTTATCTTCTACCAATCAATACGAGCTGGTACAGACAAATCACAAGATGGAGTTTGATCTTACGGAAATTAAGGAGGTGATACACTGAGATTAAACTGAGGGGTTAAATCAGTGCACTTAAAGATGATCCGATGACACAGCCTTTCAATTTGTCAACATTTTGCTTTTGATGATGCTGGGAAAGAGTAAGCAGAAAGCATGAAGCTGAAACTTCAGCATCGGGTCAGCAGCCTGAATTTGCACACCGCAAACCACAGGGCAGTTATTGATGTGGAAAATCCGATGATCTTCAGCAGGCCTGTCACGGAAGGCAGGTTCCTCTCCCAGAAGGTGTGGGTGATTTCTACAGCTGGAACATCCTCTGATTCAGGTTCTTGGACCCATATGTCTTTCTTTGCCACCTTCCCCAAAGCATTCAAGACCTCTCTAGCTGCCCGTTCTCCGGCCTCTACTGCTCCTTCCATGTAACCGCTCCACTGTGTGGCCGTCTCCGTGCCAGCAAAGTAAATCCTGCCTGCGGGCTGGCGGATCACCCTTCCGTACTGAGTCATGATCCCTGGGGGGAAGTAGGCCGTGTAGCAGCCCCCGGAGTACTGCTCCTCACACCAGTTCTTCTCTTCATAGTGCACTGGTTGTAAAGCTTCTTGGGATCCTAGCACTTTGGCGTACAGCTCACAGATTTTCCTCTTCCTTAGTTCTTTATGGACTTTAGCAAGGCGGTCAGCTTTTCGAGCAAGGATGAAGCCCATGATGGCGGGCAGCGATCCATCTGGTTTGGTGTCATCCAGGGTAATTGAAATCGGAGCTTCCTCATCTTCGATGATCATACAGCCACAGTAATCCTTTTTCTTCCAAAAGGCCTCCTTGTAATACATCATGCACTTAATGATAGCCCCCATTGGAAGACGCTGAATTAACTGGTTTCTCTCTGAAGGAAGCTCTGGTCTGAAGTGTATCTTGGCAGTCAAAGTTGGAGGGACGGCACTAATTACGTATCGGCACTCATAAAGTTGATGATTCAACGTCTCTATCATGATGTTGTCACCTGACTGGTCAACATAGGTGACAGGACACCTCAGCTTCACTCTGTCCCCGAGGAGGTGCATTATCCGCTCGCTTACTTGACCAGATCCACCTACAAACTTCCGTTCCCACTGTGGCTCATTCCTGGAAGATGTGGTGAATCTAAAATTTATTTTATTAAAGTATAGTTGATTTACAGTATTGTGTTAATTTCTGCTGTACAGCAAAGCGATCCAGTTATACACATATATACATTCTTTTCCACATTCTTTTCCATTATCGTTTATCACAGGATATTGAATATAATTCCCTCTGCTATACAGTAGGACCTTGTTGTTTATCCATTCTATATGTAACAGTTTTCATCTTCTAACCCCAAACTTCCAATCCATCATTTCCCCACCCTCCCCTCCCCCTTGGTAACCACAAGTCTGTTCTCTATGTCTGTGAGTCTGTTTCTGTTTCATAGATAAGTTCATTTGTGTCATATTTTAGATTCCACATATAAGTGATATCATATGGTATTTGTCTTTCTCTTTCTGGCTTACTTCACTTAGTATGATAATCTCTAGATCCATCCATGTTGCTGCAAAGGGCATTATTTCATTCTTTTTTATGGCTGAGTAGTATTCCATTGTATATATGTACCACATCTTCTTTATCCATTTGTCTGTCAATGGACATTTAGATTGTTTCCATGTCTTGGCTATTGTGAATTGTGCTGCTCTGAACATAGGGGTGCATGTATCTTTTTGACTAGTTTTTTCCAGATATATGCCCAGGAGTGGGATTGCTGGATCATATGGCAACTATATTTTTAGTGTTTTGAGGAAACTCCATACCGTTTTGCATAGTGGCTGCACCAATTTACATTCCCACCAACAGTGTAGGCCTGTTTATCAATATTTGCAACCCTTGCCTAACCACTAATTCAAACACTTCAATCTCTAACTACCTTCTGAGCCCCAACCTCAACAGTTCTTTGACTGCACCCGAAACTTTATGTATTCTGCTACTTTTTCACTGCCCCTCATATCTCGTTTTCTCCTTATCTTCCATGATCAATCATCATCATCATCCTCTTGCATACACCTTCAATTCCATTGTCTCTCTCTTGCTTTGTCATATTTACTTGGCTAAATCAAAGTTCTAATTCAGTCCAACTCACTGGCTTCTCTGCATTGGTATCCATTCAGCCTGTAGAAGGACATGCTCCCATGCTGGCTGGTACCACTTTACTCTCTCCTTATTCTCAAAGCTCCAATTGCTGTCTGGCAACCATACTATATTTCCTTAGCCTATCTACTCTCTTGGACAACTATTTCATCCCCTCTCTTCTCTCCTTAAACCTCTAACACTGCTGCTTCATCCTTACTCATAGCTAATGAATTTGATCATTTCACATAGAAAATGAAAAAGAACTTCCACAACTTTCCTTCACCACATCTACCCACCTGCCTGATTCTGGGCCCCTAATACTTCTGCCATCCCTGTCACACTCATGATCCTATGTAAGATCAACCCCTCGATTTGTATACCAAATCACATCTCCTTTTACCTAGTCAAGGACATTGCTCTTCCAATTTTCCCTTCTCTTTCTTGCATCTTCAGCTTCCCCCTTTCTATTGGATCATTCCCATTAGCATACAGATATGTTATTCTTTCTCCCAATATTAGTATTACAACCACCCCCCCCAAAAAAAAACCCTTTCCTTTCCATTCCTTTTCTTCTCTTTAGAACAAAACTCATTGAAAGGGTTGTCTAAACTCACTGTGTTTAAATTTTTTCCTTCCATTTTCTCTCCAACGAGGCTTTTGTCAAAACTGCCTATATCAAGGTCACCAATAACTTCCACATAGCTAATTCCACTGGTCAATCCTCAGTCCTGATCTTATTTCATCTTTCATTAACAACTTAATGCAGTTGATGATAATCTTATCCCTCAAGCACTTTCCCACTTGGGCTCTAGGACTTTACACTTGCCTGGTTTTCTTCTGACCTCTCTAGCTGCCATGTCTCAGCCTGATTTGCTGGCTCCTCCATATGTCCCAGACCTCTAAATGAAGGCAAGTCCTAGGGCTCTGTCCTTGAACCTCTATTTTTATCCCTATATGCTCAGGGCTTTAATATCATTTAGATGCCTGTAACTTTCATATATCTAACAAGAACCCCTCCCCTTTAGTCTAGATTCTTATACCCAGTAGACCACTGTATATCTCTACTTGAGTGCCTACTAAATACCTTAAATTTAATGTATCTATTACAAATCCCCAGATTTTCCCCCATAAAACCTGCTCATCCCACAGTATTTTCCGTACCATTTAAGGGTAAATTCATCCTTTCAGTTGCTCAGGTCAAACACACTAGAGTCATCCTTAATTCCTACCTTTTCCCACAACCAATCTGTCAACAAATCCTCTCAGATACAGCCTCGTCTTTTGTCTGTATCTTCAAGCTATATCCAGAATTCTATTCTTCTTACTATTTCCACTGCTATGACACTGATCTGAGCCAAGCTGCCATCAACTATCCCCCTGTATCATTGCAATACTCTTCTACCTCGTCTCCCTACTTCTGTATATGTCCTACAAGCTGTTTGCCGCACAGTATCCAGAGGATCATGTGTTAAAGCATAAGTCAGTCCCTCTGCTTAAAATCCTTCAAGGGGTTCTAATCCAAGCTTTCTACCACGTGCTCCAGAGCTCTCCAAGGCTGACCCATCACCTCTCTGACCCCAGCACCCACTACTCCCTCACTCTGCTTCAGCCATGCTGGCCTCCTTGCTGTTTCTCTAATATGACAAACTTGCTTCTGCCTCCGTATCCTTGCTCTGGGTATATTCCCTCTGCCTGGAATTATCTTCTCCCATATTTTGGCCATCCCCATTCCTTCACTTCCTCCAGATCTTTACTCAAACATCTCAAATGTTGACTTCTCATTGAGGCTTGCCCTGAACGCCCTATCTAAAATCCACCCTCCCACATGCACATTTCCTATCCCCTGTGTTAGCTTTATATTTTCCTCCTTAACAGGAGGAAAATTACTATAACTTCCGATATATTTCAGTTGTATTAAGCCATGAGCTTGATGTAGACAGGGATTCTTATCTGTTTCCTTTATTATCATCTCTCTGGAGCCTAGAACAGTGTCCATTGCACAATAAGAGCTTAAATGAATAAGTGAATGAATGAGGAAACTGAGTTACCAGGAGGCTTAGTAATTTCTCCCAAATTACAAAATTGGCAGCTAGTACACATCAAAGCCAGAACTCAGGTCTCATTTCAGGACCCCCATGCTTTCAAGACGGAGACTTACCCAACCCAGGGTGGAAAACACCCCATCCCTGTTTGCAGGAGTCTGCCCAAGACTCCCATTCTGACTGAGTTCTTGTGAAATATTCAGAATGCCATGAAATAAGCTTTCCCAGTGCCCCTGCTGGGATTTCCCACTCATCTCTAATTTAGTGAATCCAAACAAACAGGACAGAAAAAGAGCAGCTGCCCTATGAGTAGAGAAGCAAGTGAAGAACTTCCTAAATTTCAAGTTGCAATTAGCAATTCCAGAGAGCAAAGGGGTTTTAGATAAACCAAAATGGCCATTGTCAGTCCTGCTGTAACTATTAAACCCACTAAGAAGACTATGCCTTATCTCAACTTACAGGGCCACTGGGAAATAAAGGCCCATTCATGGAAATTGAACTTGATATAACCTCTCCTTCTGGGCACATTTACCTAGAAATTCAATGTTCTGGCCTGGAAATTTTGTATTCAAACTAATAAAATTCACACATTTTCTGAACACTAAACTGCATGCAAGTCACTCCCTAGTGTTGAGAGATGAATGAAAAGATAAAAATAAATGGGCTTCCCTGGTGACGCAGTGGTTGAGAGTCCGCCTGCCGATGCAGGGGACACGGGTTCGTGCCCCAGTCCGGGAAGATCCCACATGTCGTGGAGCGGCTGGGCCAGTGAGCCATGGCCGCTGAGCCTGCGCATCCGGACCCTGTGCTCCGCAACGGGAGAGGCCACAACAGAGAGAGACCCGCATACCGCAAAAAAAACACCAAAAAACGAAAAGATAAAAATAAAAAATAATACCATTTTTTGAACTTTATGATGTGTTAAACTTGAATTAAGAGCTTTAAAATCAACTCACCATTTAATCCTTACATTAGCTCTGCAGTATGGTATAATATCCATGTTATGACTGAAAATGCCAGTTTAGTTCATCTTCCTAAGGCACTAGGATGAATAAATATCACAGTGGAAATTCTGATCTAAGTACCTCTGACTACAAAGCTGAGGCCCTTAACCAATGTGTCAGACCACCTTCAGTTAAGAAGATTAAGAAGTTAAGAAGGGGTAAGACTCAGACTCACCCCTTGTCTCCAGTAGCTGAGTTTTCAGGAGAAAAATGGAAAAACATCTAACTCTCTTTCTTTTCAAAAAAAAAAAAAAAAAAAAACAGTGCTGATCAACTGTAATGATAGATGCTGGTTGAGGAGAAATTTATTCTAAAAGGAGTTAGCTAAGAATCCTCTATGTATAAGGCATTTGCATCATGTTTGAATTATAGGTAAGGTTTAAAATGTTGATACAAGGCAGAGGTAATTCCGGGGGAAGAGGTTTTCCTTGAAAAAGACAAGATCTTGAATCAGTTAAAGCAGCAATCTTCATAAGTACAAGACTCTAAAGCTACATTAACATCCCTACTCTCCAGAACAGATCAATAAATATACCCCCAAAGGAGGATTCAGACATTGAACTCCCACACATGTCATCTGTTTGGAATTGTTACAGGAATGAAGAGAGGGCCTGCCCCTAAAGTTCTCCTCCATTTGGCCTGAAGAACTCCATCTCTTTACCTTAATATCTGTACTTCTGACAGACAGATAGTCAACGGGTTAACAACCTACTTATAAAAGCTAAAAGCCTGTAGGAAAATTACAATCTATAAATCACACCTCACTCTGTATTGATTTACACCCTTGGCTTCCTCCTAACCCAGCTGAGGGCTAGCATCTGATGCACAGAAGAGTACTAATGGGGATGAAGGAGGGGAAAGAAAGAGGAAAAGATAATTCTGGAGCCTGGGGTAGACCTCAAGGGGCAGGTCTGAATGAAGTCCTGTGGCTGAGCTGTCAGTCACAGGAAAGAATGAAGCCAATGATAGAAGGAGGGGATCGTTAAAAGGGACATAAACCCAACTCAAACTATCTAAGCAAATTAAAGAATTTATTGGATCCTGTCCCTGAACTAAATCCAGGCAGGTTTACACAGTGGCTAAAGTTGCAGGCTTTGTCACAACATCATCTGAGTTCAGATCCATACCCAAATTCTTACTCACTGTAGAACTTTGAGCGTGTTACTTAGCTTCTCTGGGCCTTTCTTCCCTCATCGGAGTGAGGGTGTGATGATAATAACGATACCCAGTTCATAAATATTCTGTGGGAATTAAGTCGATACATGTGTTATGTGTTGAATTGTGTCTCTAAAAAGATCTGTTGGTGTCCTCAGTACCTTAGAGTGTGACCTTTTCTGAAATTAAATCTTTGCAAATGTAATTAGTTAAGACAAGGTCATACTGGAGTACAGTGAGCCTTAATCCAATATAGCTGCTATACTTATAAGAAGGGGAGAAGAGACACAGACACAAGGGGAGAATGCCATGTGAGGACAGAGATGAAGATTGAAGTATGGTAGCTGCAAGCCAAGGAATACTGGGGCAACCACAAGCTGTAAGAAAGAAGCAAGGAAGGATTCTCCGTTATAGGTTTTAGAGGGAGTGTATTAGTTTGCTTGGGCCACCATAACAAAATACCATAGACTGAGCAGCTAAACATTAAAAATGTATTTTCTCCCAGTTCTGGAGGTTAGAAGTTCCAGATCAGGATTCAGCAGATCCTTGATAATAACCTAAATGGGAAAAGAATTTGAAAAAGAATAGATATATGTATATGTATGACTGAATCACTCCGCTGTACACCTGAAACTAACACAACATTGTTAATCAACTACACTCCAATATAAAATAAAAATTAACAAAATAGAAAATAGAAAAAAAGATTCAGCAGGATCTGTGACTGGTGAGAACTCTTTTCCTGGCTTATGGTTGGCCCAGACTCGCTGTCCTTCACATGGTGGAGAGAGAGAAAGCTCTCTGGTGTCTCTTCTTATAAGGACACTAATCCTATCAAATCAGAGCCCAACCCTATGACCATATTTAACCTTAATTACTTCTTTATAGGTCCAAACATAGTCACATTGGAGGTTAGGGCTTCAATATATCAATTTGAGAGGTGTTGGGGGGCAGTGGGGGGGACACAATTCAGGCCATAACAGGGAGCACGGCCCTGTCAACACCTTAAACCTGAACTTCTAGCCTCCAGAACTATGAGACTATACATTTCTGTTGTTTTAAACTTCCCAGATTATAGTACTTTGTTATGGCAGTCCTAGGAAACTAATACAACATGTGAAATGCTTACACCAGTGCCTGGTATATAGAATTTAATACATGTTATTATTACAACTCAGGCACAATTCAATCCAGGTCCTCAAGGAATGTCTTCAGGTATTTCTTTCTCTTCACCTCTCAGCTTTGCTTTCCTCCATATTGACTCACCCTCACAAGCTCTCATGGTGGCCCCTGGGAACTCCAGCCTTAGATGCTACTAGCTTAGCAGCTGCAGCAAAAAAACACATCTCTTTCTCAATAGTTCTAGCAAAAGTCCTGGGACTGAATCTCATTGGCCAGAATGAGGTCACATGTTCATCCATGAACCAATCACAGTAGCCAGAGGGATGCAGTGCTTTGGCCTGACATGCCCACTCTGAAGCCATGACTGCCATCAACTCCATTTGAACCACATGGACTGAGAATGGAGATGGATGGTGTGGAAAAGGAAAATCAGACTGCTAATACCAGAAGGAGTACCAGAATGCTCCGGAGACACGAACAACAGATCATCATCATATGGCATTTCAGCAAACTGAAGTTTATAAACGTCTCTGAAGTTCTCATTACATTCCTGATGTTATCCTAGTAAGAATTATTGGTTGCAGATAACAGCAACCAGGATTAATCAACTTAAACAGAAAAAGAATTTTCTGGAGAGTCTCTGGTAGTTTTCAAAGCTGAAAGGGAAGCTGGAGAATCAGCCTTGGGCAGAAATGAGTAATGTTAACACTAACCAAGGTCTTGCCTGTGTTCTGTCAGTCAAGGGACAAGGAACATGGATTTCTTCATCCCTCATCTGGGTTCTACTGCAAGAGGTGGGACCCTCCACCTTCCTATTTAGAATCCCCGCCACCAAACTAGCAGGGTGTTTGGATGTTGAACTGGCAAAGACAAAGATTCACTGTAGTTTTCTACTTATTGACAGTGAGGAAGTGACCATGAATCAAGCAAGGCTTTAGAGTCATCCAAAACCTATGATCAAGGTGCGAAGAGACATCCTTAAAACTAACCAACACTCAAGTCAGAGTGCAACACCAAACCCACAGAATGAGATTTACTTTGGTTGAGGGAACCAGAGAAAGCTTCGGGAGAGAAGTGGCGGCAAGACAAAAAGGACGATTTTGATGGGAGCAGAAGAGCAGGTGTAGGGCAGACACGAGAACTCTAGGAGAAGCATGAGTAAAGGCATGGAGAAAAAAAAGATCGGGAGGGGCTTCCCTGGTGGCGCAGTGGTTGAGAGTCTGCCTGCCGATGCAGGAGACACGGGTTCGTGCCCCGGTCCGGGAAGATCCCACGTGCCGCGGAGCGGTTGGGTCTGTGAGCCATGGCCACTGGGCCTACGCGTCTGGAGCCTGGGGTCCCCGCAAAGGGAGAGGCCACGACAGTGAGAAGCCCACGTACCTCAAAAAAAAAGAAAAGAAAATAAGATTGGGTGGAAAAAATAGGGAAGACTATTTTGAATTCAAGGAATTTGTTTTTTCAGCAGAATCTCAGTGCCTCAAAGATTATCTTTAAAAACAGCTGTTACCGAACAACTACTTAAGGAAATAAGGAAAACATTGAAATAAGGAAAACATTCCCACGCCAACTCTGTACTTGAAATAGAAGCTGAAGAGATACAAAATACCGAGGCCACTATGGCAGCCTAGTCGATGCTTTTTATGGAACAAAAAGTTCCATGGGCTACCGAAGGCCTCACTCCTCCTCCATGCCACTGTCCTGTTTCTCCTGAGCGCCCACTGTCAGGGTGTCAGGGAGGGAACAAGGACAAGCAGACATCTGGAGCCGCAGCCAGCCTCCAGTTCCCCTGCCCCCATGCAAGCGTTCTCTTCCCAGGAGCAACAGCAACAAGAAAATAGCAAGAGTTGTCTCTAGCGTTTACTGAGCATTTAACAGGGCTAGAGCTATTCTGGGAGCTTCATGACCACCGTATCCTCTATGACAACCCTATTTAGTAGATGCTGCTCCAATCCCCATTTTGCAGACAAAGAAACTGAGGCAGAGAGAGGTTAAGTCATGTGCCCAAGGTCACTTATGGTGTTCCTGCCTCTCCCACTGCACAAAAGAATACTAACTGAAATCTCTCAGCATCATAGTTTTTGAAGGCTGAGGTAGTAGAAAGCCATGAGTGAGGGGAGGGAAAGAGCTGAGAGTTACTCAGCCTTGCAGGGTGCCAGATTTTGTGTTAAGCAGTCTACAGCGTCGAGAAAACAAAAACGAACTTAAAGTCTGTTCAGTAAATGCACAACAATGTGAATGTACTTAATGTCACTGAACTGTACATTTCAAAATGGTTATAATGGTAAATTTTATGCTATATATAGTTGACACACAAAAAAGGTCTATCAGGTAATGCTAAGTGGCAGGCTAGTGCTCTGCAAGCCATTAGTCCATTTAGTCCTCTCAGCAGCCCTAGGAAGCAGATGCTATTTATTATCCCCAGTTGACAAATGAAAAAATAGAGGCTCCGGGAAGTTAAGTAATTCCCTTAGTTAGGTCACCCAGCTAATGCATGCTTTCAATTCCATTATCCTGTGCTGCAGGTAGTACTATTAGTAATAACAGTATAGTGCTGTTAGCATTAATTAGTATTATTAATTAATGAAAGTATTATTATTAGAATTAATATTATTACTAATAGTACTCTTAGTAGTATTAGCATAGGCTCTAGAGGCAGCCAATGTGGTTTTGAGTCACAACTGTATTATCTACTAGCTGTGTGATCATGGACAAGGTACTTGACCTCTATGTGCCTGTTTGCTCATTCCTAAAAGGGGGGATAATAATAGTGCCTCTTTCATAGGGTTGTCAAGTGGACTGAAGTAAGATAATCAGTTAAAATGGCTTAGGGCAGCACCTGACAAATAGTAGGTGTTAAATAAAATATTTGTGCTCCTGTTAAGCTTTTCAAGAGGGAAATTAAGCTAAGGGAGCTGTGCGATTTGCCTGAGGCCACACAACTAATGAAAAAGTGGGAAGATAGTCTCACACCTTTGCTGGCCAAGGTGGGAGGAAGTGGACGATCATGGGGGACAGCGTGATACTTCTCCCAGCCATGAATGACCATTACAGAGTGATTTCTGGAACAGATCATAGATCAGTGAAAGCTCAGACATCTTACTGGGTAAGAATCTCTTGGATAAATCTGTAAAAGTTTAAAGCTATAGACATTCTCATCACAAAAATGCACACATGTGAAAAGACAAAAACTTCCTTAATGACGGACTATCCTTTGTGCCCCTGTATGTTTTACTTACTCAGTTTAAACAGTAGGCTCCAGGGCCATGGGCCATCACAGAGCCCAGGCAGAGTTCTGCACCATGCCCACTGCACCTGACCCGTTCAAACAAGTTCCCAGGATTCTTGGGTACCTGAAGTTCCCCTCCCCAGCCACAGAGCCCTCTGGTAAGAACTCCTAGCCTGGATAACCCAGCCCAAACCCTACTGCCATTCATACTGATTTAGAAAGAGCACTCCCAAAGAAATTAGGGCAGTAGTTCTCACTTCTGTTTCTGATTCATTAAGTCTGGTGTGGTATACAAGAATATAAATTTTTAAGAATCTTCCTAAGAGATTCTGATGCAAGCAACTACCTTACATTAAGAATTACATGTTTATGGGACTTACCCAAAGTCCTTGGGTAAAATGAGATTAAGATAGGTTGCCCCTAAGAAACGATTCCACTTGAGGAATCCAGACACTAGCCAGTGCTCTTTCCACCTTTGACACAACCTAAAAATATTTTCAAATGAATTAAACTTTTAGAAGTTTTCAAAATATCTATGTAAAAAAATTCTGCAGAGAAAGAGAAAGCTAAAAGGGAATACAACAAGATGATAATCGTAGGGACTGAAAAAATGGAGTTCTGAACTTTTTTCCCCCCTTTCGTCTACTTTTTTTGTATTTTCCAACATTTGTAAAATAAATATGTATTCTATATAACGAGGCATCTTGGAAAGTAAACCTTATGTTTAATATGTATATTTTCATATCTTAGTTTCTGGACATTTAATTTAGAACATTAACTGACTTAATCTATATTTTTCTTGGCTTCTTACTTTCAAAAAAATTATAGATGGGTTAGGAGAACTGATATGAATTAACTTGAAAGTGAGCCAAAGCAAAGATAGGAAGGAAAAATGTGGCATTTGATTAGCTACTCTGTGAAGGATTATAGATGCAGACCTAGAATTTGTGGACCACTCTTTCACCCTTGAAGAGAAAAATAAATTAATAGTGCAGCCCTGCAAGATTTAATGAGGCATATGTTTTCAGATCTTTGGTGCTTTTATAAGAATGCCATTAGAAACAAAAAGGTCAGGAAGACAGAAAACGCCTGCATCATGGGAGTGCAATAACAAAAGAATGATGATAAAGCCTTGCAACTGTCTAGCACTTACCAGTTTTCAAAGACCATTCATAATAATTAGCAATTGGAAAGAACCCAAATGGCCAACCATAGGGCACTGGCTAAACAAACAGTGGTCGATTAACTGGATGGAATACTTCATAAAGAGAGGCAATGGTGAACTCGCAGATGATTCTGGAAATGTCGGTATGACCTCATGTTAACTAAGAAAAAAGTAAAACACAAAGTAGTGCCTTGGGACTTCAATAAGGCATTTTAAATGTTATGCTTTTTTTTTTTTTTTTTGCGGTACGCAGGCCTCTTACTGTTGTGGCCTCTCCCGTTGCAGAGCACAGGCTCTGGACACGCAGGCCCAGCAGCCATGGCTCACGGGTCCAGCCGCTCCGCGGCATGGCGGGATCTTCCCGGACTGGGGCACGAACCCGTGTCCCCTGCATCGGCAAGCAGACTCTCAACCACTGCGCCACCAGGGAAGCACCAATAAGGCATTTAAAAAGGCATATCACATTAGCTTCCTAGGCAAGATGGAGAAATGAGGGCTTCATTATTAGAGAAAAGAGCTGATGTCCAATTCTGGCTCCACCAGAAACCAGCTGAGTAGCGTTAGACTGGTTAAAGGCAATCCCTTATTTATGGAGATAATGTATTTCTGTCTTCAAAAAATTTTAAAAGCCTGAGTTGGGAAATTAACTTACATATCATAAAGAGGATTCTGCTCTCAGAGATGAAAAAATATGTAAAATCTCTAATACATTTTGCCTTCTTGAAACCATCTTTTCAGACTTGCTTCTGGCAATTTATATAATCTTTAATTTTATTCTTTCCTCTCCAACTGAACCTGAAGTCTGAAGGCTCAAGCCCAGAGAGTTCACTATTTTTGACATTCCCAATAAATTTTATTTTAGTCTCAGTTTGCATTGAATATGAAATATTAAGTTCATTATCACCAATATTAGAACTTAAATCTTTTCCAGTTTCCACACAAATTTAGCAAACCATGTCTTGGTTTTGTTCCATATAACATTTCTGTCTCAGAGATTCAGTGAGGAATAAATTTAAATGCATGTAAAACTCTTAGTTTAATGCCTGACACATAATTTGTTTTCAATAGATGTACTACATTTTATTCTGGATGCTAATATCAAGATTAATGACAGTGAATAATGGTGCAGACTGCAGTCTTAAAAGTAGAACAGTGTATACCTAGAAGAAGCCCTTTGCTAACAAGCACCAGGGCTCCTGGCTTTGCCACCCTAAAACTTTTATCTCTGCATCAGTAGTGATATGCTACCTCAGGCCATCAAACGTGTGAGTGGGAAAAAGCCAAGAAAGGGAGCAGATATGTTGGATAGTGGAACAAAAACATAGAATAATTTTCCTAAGCTCTACGGTATGGTTTAAACATACCAAGATGAAAATTAGCGAGAGGAATATAGGAACGTCCACTTAATATTTTAAAAGACTAATTGCCCAAAAACAGATTGGAGAAGACATAACTTACTCTGGCATGTAGAGAAAGAATTTAGAGAACTTGGCTAGCAGGAAGTCTGCTGTGAGTCAGTACGATAATTTGAGTCCACAAAAAGCTAATATGATCTCAGGGTGAATGTATAGCGTTATGGTATTTAGAATGGGTGGGCAAGGACACACTGAGAGTTTCAAGTTAGTTCTGTACAACTTACTTTAAGAAGGAAACAAGCAGAATAGTGTTTGTGCTTGGAAGAGAGTGACCAGGACAACCAATGAGGGCTCTCAACCTTATCATCTGCAGAATTTTTGAAGGATCTGGTCCCAAAAAATGTCTCCGGGATATATAATCGCCTACTTCAAATGCTACTAGCTATGGATGAGAATGAGCATTTATTGTGTGGACCATCAGGGTAGGATCAAAGGGCAGAAGGTGAAGTGAGAAGGCCCCACGATCAGAATGTTCCAGAAATGAATCACATTGGTAGATAGTAAGTTCACCATCAATGGAGGTGCTTAAGCATAACCTGGAGAAACACCTGGTGGAAAGTAGTAGGAATGTAGTAGAAAGAAAAATGAGTCAATGTGCCCTTTAGAAGATCCCTTCTAATCTTTTTCTCTATTCTAATCTTTCATCTATGAGACTTTGAATTTAAGTATGTGAAAATAAGTGTGTGGGGCTTCCCTGGTGGCGCAGTGGTTGAGAGTCCGCCTGTCGATGCAGGGGACATGGGTTCATGCCCCGGTCCGGGAAGATCCCACATGCTGTGGAGCGTCTGGGCCCATGAGCCATGGCCACTGGGCCTGCGCGTCCGGAGCCTGTGCTCCGCAACGGGAGAGCCCACAACAGTGAGAGGCCCGCGTACCGCAAAAAAAAAAAAAAAAAGTGTGTGCAAGGCTCAAATTGGAAGCAAATATGGAAAGATGTGCTTGTTTAAATTGCTGATCTCTTAATTTCAAAAGTATTATATTTTAGATACCCTGCATTTGTACTCTCTTCCCCTCATGATTACTGTTTTTGATATTATATTTTACATCCTAATTGCTTTGTGTATCCCTTAACTACTTATTGTAGATACAAATGATTTTACTGCTTTTGTCTTGTAACCGCCCTACTAGCTTTGTCCATAGATGATTTCCTACCTTTATTGTATGTTTGCCTTTACCAGTGAGCTTTTCCATTTTGTAACTTTCTTGTTTCTAGTTGTGGCATTTTCTTTTCCACCTAGAGAAGTTCCTTTAGCATTTGTTGTAAAGCTGGTTTGGTGGTGTTGAATTCTTTTAGCTTTGCTTACCTGTAAAGCTTTTGATTTCTCCATCAAATCTGAACAAGATCCTTGCTGGGTAGAGTATTCTTGGTTGTAGGTTTTTCTCTTTCATCACTTTAGGTATATCATGCCACTCTCTTCTGGACTGCAGACTTTCTGCTAAAAAAATCAGCTGATAGCCTTATGGGAGTTCCTTTGTTATGTTATTTGTTGCTTTTCCCTTGTCACTTTTAATATTCTCTATCTTTAATTTTTGTCATTTTGACTACAATGTGTCATGGTGCATTCCTCTGTGGGTTAATCCTGTATGGGACACTAAGCTTCCTGGACTTGGGTGGCTGTTTCCTTCCCCAGGTTAGGGAAGTTTTCAGCTATTACCTCTTCAAATATTTTCTCAGGCCCTTTCTCTCTCTCTTCTCTTTCTGGGACCTATAATGCAAATATTAGCTCACTTGATGTTGTCCCAGATGTCTCTTAAGCTATCCTCATTTCTCTTCATTTTTTTTTTCTTTTTTCCTGTTCAGCAGCAGTGATTTCCACTACTCTGCCTTCCAGCTCACTGATCTGTTCCTCTGCCTCATTTAGTCTACTATTGATTCCTTCTCGTGTATTTTTCATTTCAG
The DNA here is from genome assembly GCF_964165515.1 of Mesoplodon bidens. Taxonomy (NCBI): domain Eukaryota; kingdom Metazoa; phylum Chordata; class Mammalia; order Artiodactyla; family Ziphiidae; genus Mesoplodon; species Mesoplodon bidens. The sequence goes on from NC_138164.1 coordinate 104,169,349, forward strand.
TTGTTGTATTCTTTAATTCTGTTTTGTTGTTCTTTATATTTTCTAATTCTTTGTTTAAAACTTCTAATGTCTTGCTCTGTTCATCCACTCTCGTCCTGAGTTCTTTGATCATCTCTACAATCATTACTGTGAACTCTTTCTCAGGTAGGTTGCCTATCTCCACATCACTTAGTTCTTCTTCTGGGGTTTTATCTTGTTCCTTCATTTGAAACATATTCTTCTGTCACCTCATTTTGTCTAAATCGCTATTTGTATTTTTATGTATGTTGTAGGTTGATGACGTTTCTTGACCTTGGAGAAGTGGCTCTCTGTAGAAGACATCCTATGCATCCCAGCAGTACACTTCCCTCCTGTCACCCGAGGGTCCCAGGGTAAGTATCTGGTCTGTGTTCACAAACTCAGCCTGAAATCTGTGGGACTGTAATTTTCTTGCTTCTTCTGTCTTTCCCCTGGTGGGTGAGGCTGGTCTGGAGCCTTATACAGGCTTCCTGGTGGAAGGGGCTGGTGCCTGCCCACTGGTGGGTGGAGCTGGGCCCTAGTCCTCTGGTGAGCAGGGGCATGTCTAGAGGTAGCTCTAGGCACAGGAAGTCTTTAGGCAGCCTGTCTGCTCATTGGTGGGGCTGTGTCCCCACCCAGTTTGTTTTTTGGCCTGAGGAATCCCAGCATTGGAGCCTACAGGCTATTGGGTGGAGCCAGATCTTGGTGCCAATATGTCAGCCTCCAGAAAAGCTCACACAGATGAATGCTCCCCAATATGTCTGCTACCAATGTCTATGTCCCCAGGGCTGCCCTCTGCCTCCCCAGGAGACCCTCCAAGACCAGCAGGTAGGTATGGCCCAGGCTCCTATCAAATTACTTCTTTTGGCCTGTGTCCATGAGACTTTGTGTGCGACCTTTAAGAATGAAATCTCTTTTCCCCCCAATCTTGTGTAGCTCCTGCAGTCAAACCCCACTGGCCTTTGACACTCTGGGGGTTCTTCTTCTCAGTGCTGGACCCCCAGCCTGGGGGGCCTGATGTGGGTCTGAGAACTCTCACTCTTGTGGGAGAAACTCTGTAATATAATTGTTCTCCAGTTTTTGGGTCACGCACCTGTGGGGGTGGGGTATGAGATTTGATTATATCACGAGTCCATTCCTCCTCCCAGTCTCATTTTAGTTCTGTCTTTATGTCTTTAGTTATAGAGGATCTTTTCTGATAGGTTTCAGTCTTTTTCAATGATGGTTATTCTGCAGATTGCTGTGATTTTTGTGTGCTCGTGAGAAGAGGTGATCTTAGGATCCTTCTACTCCACCATCTTGGCCACTCTCAGAAAGATATCATCAACTGAGAGTTTCGTGTGCATTAAGGTCCTTCTTCATTTATTCATACTCCCTTTCTCATACCATATAAGAAGTGTGGGGCTTCCCTGGTGGCTCAGTGGTTGAGAGTCCACCTGCCGATGCAGGGGACACGGGTTCGTGCCCCGGTCTGGGAAGATCCCACATGCTGCGGAGCGGCTGGGCCTGTGAGCCATGGCCACTGAGCCTGCGCATCCAGAGCCTGTGCTCTGCAATGGGAGAGGCCACAGCAGTGAGAGGCCCACGTACCGCAAAAAAAAAAAAAAAAAAAAAAAAAAAAAAAAAAAAGAAGTGTGTATGGGGGGGAGTAAATAATAATCTAGACCAAAGAAAATATACATTAGAAAAGATCAACTCTAAGAGCAAAGAGTTAGGAACTATATTATTAGAACTATATTATATAGAATAACTATATTATTAGGTCACTTAAGTTTCTATTCAGTTACAAAATGAACCATGAATTTGGCATTGAGCTTCCTGGTGGCCAAAAAAAAAAAAAGGAAATCAGTCACATGATTCTCAGTATTCACAAGAAAAAAACATATCAGATCTTCAAGACAAGCAAAACTTCCCCTGGCACTAAGCCCTGAAGGGAATTGTTCTTTTGGAGGCATTGATTAATGTCATGGGTATTGTCCTTAACAAAACCCCTGCAGCAAATAATAATGTAAGGCTTGAAGCTGTTTTTTAGACAGTGTTCCTGGGAGAAGACCCAAGGGCACAATGCAGTAAAAACAGTTTTCACAGGCCAGAAAATTATTGTTCGAACCTTTTATAGTCTAGGTAAACCTAAAAATTAATGTCTAAACTATGTTTTTTTAAGTTGAGTGGATGACATACCTTTCAGGCAATCCTTTATAAATATTACTTCTCCAGACCAGTCAGAGAGCTTGAACTTATACTCTGAGATAAGGGACCAATTCTCTTTAACTTTATAAGCATTTCCTTTTGCTTTAACTCCTTTCCTTTGATGTCCAAAATATTATGCAGGGCCCTTCTCTTCTGCCAGGACTGTTCCCCTTCCCCAGACTCTCACCTACAGCCTCTATATACAGCTCACTTTTCCCTTTGTGGTACTAGACAGCTTGTGTGACATGTATCCTCCCACTGGGAACTAAATTAAGACATCAAAATCTTGTCACATCAGGCACCTAACAGTCACTAGTTGTTTGCTAGCACTGTTCATTTGGGAGGAATTCAAAATTCTGATCCTGAAAGAAAGCTGCCAGTTTCCATTAACAGTCATAGTCAATTCAAATATCTTGGTTGGTATCTAAGGGTAGAAAACTGATAGGGCAAAGGGTTAGTGGGACTTTGCCTGCACTTTGAACTTACATTGGTGAACTAGCATTTAAGGATTGGTGATCCTTCCCATCAATCGCCTATTGATCACTATAACAGAAGACCTGGAGCAGGGAAAGAGGCATATAATAATGACCTAGACATTAATTTATAACCTACATGATTGGTGCCAACCACACCTTGTCCTTCCCTCCCACTCTCTCATCAGCCTTCTTTCTAATCTTAAGTTCTCTTTCCTCTTCTTACTTGTTTATGGTCTTCCTCCTCCAACTATAATGTAAAACCTTTAAGTGCAAGGACCTTGTCTATTTTATTATCTCCAGGGCCTAGAACCATGCCTGGCACTTAGATATTCAATAAATATGTGCTGGGCTGGCTGAATGAGTAATTGAAAAACTGAAATTTCCCACCTGGCTTAGTGATAGAAGTGAATCATTTTCCCTCTGTGGGCTTTTGCTTCTTCCTCTTTAAAAGGAGGTGTGGGGGCCAGTGTGGCTGGGATTGTGGGCTGTTCATCAGAATATGTTCTCCTCTTCTTCTATGGTAGGAAAGCTAGCTGAGCACATGACTGCCCAGCAGTTGGGCATCCATGTGACTAAGTTCCTGCCAATGGAATGTGAATAGAAGTGATGGAGCCCTTAAGACAACAGCTGTGCCTTCTACATATTCTCTTTTCTCCTTTCCTTCCAACTGGAGACTGAGAAAAACACCCACCCAGCCTCTAACATGCAGGCAGTGGGATACCCAAGAGGATGCCAGAGCTGTTCAGCTAGTCTGGACAACTTCTGGCCTGGACAGAGCCCAACTACTTACCCCAAAGGAAAAATGAGTCATTGCATTTGGGGTCTCTTTGTTACAGCTGTTTAACATCCCCCTTTAATGGATATAGCTAGATACTCTCTGGGGACCCACTGTAGTTCATAAGGGCTTGATTGGCGACTGACTTCATCATATATGATCACTTACTTCACCTTAGAAATATGTATTCTCAAGGACGATCATCATGTACAAAGGATACGCTTAACCCTTGATCTTAATATTTTCCTCCATTTATATGAATGTGTGTTTCTTGGAGACAAAATTTAGGATGCATCTTTGAAATAATCACCTATACCAGCTGGATGGAATGAGGGTTGGACACATGGCTTCTTTATGAACCACAAAAAGTACAGTAGTAATAATTATATAATCACTACCATTTCACATGCAGAACAGTACATGTTCCATCATGGTTTATTTATAGTGTGCTCTAGCATCTGAGTATTTCCCAAATTGTGGCAAGGATACCAGGAAGAGGAGAGGAGATGTTTTAGGCAGGTCATAAACTATTTTTTAATTTAACAGCTATGTATTATTTTAATGTATATTTAATGTACCTTCAATTTATGTCAAATTAATCTACTTCCCAATTGGTGGGATAGTATAGTTTTCCTTAAAAACAAATTTATGTAAGTACATGATTAACTTAAGTGAGATTAATAATGACTAGCAATCATAGGCACCTTTGTGGTTTACAAAATACTTTTTCAAATTAATATCTCTTTAAATTTCCTAATTGAATGTGTTAAAACGCAGTATTAAAGCAAACGGAGAATAACACAGAGTTCCATTTTTTAAAAGACTGAGTATGTATTATGTTGCTAGCATTACAACATTAGTAAAGGAGACAGTTTATGGGCTTTGATAATGAAAGAACTAGGCTCAGAATCCAGGTCAGTCATTCATCAACTGTGAGACCCAGAGCAGGCCTTTTATTCAACAGTCAGTAGACACTTATTGAGCACCCTATGTGTGAGGGGCATGGATCTAGGTGCTTGGGATACATCAGTGAACAGAACAGCAAAGATGCTTGCCCTTATGGACCCTAACTTCTAATGAGGGAGACATAAGAAATAATTAAATCAACATAATAAATAATTAAATTATATGCTGCATTAGAAGATAAGAAGTACCCTTTAAAATGAAGGAGAACAGGTGGAATAGGAAGGAGACAGTATAAAATAGAGTGATCAGGGCAAGAATCATGGAGAAGATGACATTTACAGAGGTTTTAAAAAGGTAAGAGCATGAGCCAACTCAGTGTCTGGGGGAAGGAGGTCTAGCAGGAGGACTTCCTTTGGGCTTTCTAAAGCCAAAGTGTACTTGGTGTGTTCAAGAAACTACAAGGAGGCCACTATAGCTGGAACATAATGAGTGAGAAGAAAAACAGCAGGAAACAGGGTCAGAGGAGTGGGGGCAGATGGTGTAGATCATGTATGGCCCTGTAGGCCATTGTATAATAACTTCAGCTTTGACCCTAAGTGAAACAGAAAGCCGTTATAAGGTTTTGAGCATAAGAGTGACATGAAATAACTTATGCTTTAAAAGAATGATTCTATCAAGACTAGAATGTAGGGGAGCAAGGGTGGATTTAGGAATACCTTTCTGGAGACTTACAGTAATCCAAGTCAGCAACGTTGGTGGTTAGGACCACAGTGGTAGCAGTAGATTTGGTGAAAAGTAGTTGGACTCTGCTCTGGATATATGTTGAGGGTGGAGCCATGAGAACTTCCTAATAAGTTGGATATGGAATGTTGGAAAGAGAATGGAGTCAAAGATAACTCAGGTTTTTAGCTTGAAAATTGGAGGGATGGAGTGACAACAGCTAAGCTAGGAAAGACTGTGAATAGAGCAGTTTTGAGGAGTAAGATCAGAGTTCAATCTAATATTGAGATATACCATTTCTGGTGTTCTTTACTAAATATTTTGCATAAATCTGTATTCCCAACTTGTATCATTTTTATTCTGTCTGAAAGAATTCCTTTAATATTTCTTGTAGTATAGGTCTGCTGGTGATGAATTCTTTCAGTTTTGTATTTTTTTAATGTTTTTATTTTGTCTCAGTTTTTGAAATATGTTTTCACTGGGTTTAGAACTCTAAGTGAACATTTCTTTTTCTTTCAGTATTTTAAGATGTTGTTTGTCTTCTGGTTTGCGTTGTTTTCAGTAAACCTGTCATTCTTATCTTTGTTTCTCTGTATATAATGTGTCCTTTTTTTAATCTCTAGCTTCTTTCAAGAATTTCTCTTTGTCATTGAGTAATTTGACTGTGATATGCCTTGATGTTGTTTTCTTAATGTTTCTTTTGTTTAGAGTTTGCTGAGCTTATTGCATCTGAAGGTTTATAGTTTTCATCAAACTTGGAAATTTTTCAGCCATTGTCTCTCCCAATCATTTGTTGGCTCCCTCTTTCTCTCCTTTTTTGGGGGGGTAACTGCAACACTGTATGTATACTAAGCTGATTAAAATTGTCCCAAAGCTCACTGATAGTCTGTTTATTTGTTTTCAATCACTTTTCTCCATATGTTTCATTTGGGATATTTTCTATTGCTATATCTTCAACTTTAAAATTTTCTTCTTCAGTGCTAATCTGTTCTTAGAAACATCCAGTGTATTTTTCATCTCAGACAGCATATTTTCACCTCTAAAAGTTAGTTTTGGGTCTTATAAAAAAGACATTAACATGTTGTTGCTTCCTTTCTTTTCTTTTTTTTTTTTTTTTGTGGTACGTGGGCCTCTCACTGTTGTGGCCTCTCCCACTGCAGAGCACAGGCTCCGGATGCGCAGGCTCAGCGGCCATGGCTCACAGGCCCAGCTGCTCCGTGGCATGTGGGAATCTTCCTGGACTGGGGCACGAACCCGTGTCCCCTGCATTGGCAGGCAGACTCTCAACCACTGCACCACCAGGGAAGCCCCTACTTCCTTTATTTTCTTGAATGTATGATATATACTTCTAATACTGTTATATGGTCCTCATCTAATAATTTTCTCATCTATTTATTTCCAGGTCTACTTGTATTATTGTGTTCTTCTCCTTGTTATGGATCATATTTTCCTCCTTTTTTAAAATTTTGCATGCCTGGTAATTTTGATTGGATGCCAGACTTTGCAAATTTTAGATTTTAAGTACTAGATATTTTTGTATTCCTTTAATTATTCTTAAGCTTTGTCTGGGGGTTCAATTATATTACAGAAATATCTTGGAGATATTTCATGTTTGGTTCCAGACTACCACAATAAAGCAAATATCATAATAAAGCAAGTCACACAAATTTTTTGGTTTCCCAGTACACATAAAAGTTATGTTTGCTTATACTATTTTATAGTCTATTATGTGTACAATAGTATGTCTTGAAAAATGTGCATACCGGGGCTTCCCGGGCAGTCCAGTGGTTAAGACTTTGTGCTTCCACTGCAGGGGGCACAGGTTCAATCCCTGTGCCTGTCAGGGAACAGGCACATTCTGCACAGTGCAGCCAAAATAATAATAATAATAATAATAATAATAATAATAATAATAATGTTATATTGATTTTTGCTTTAAAAGGATATGTGTAGGTATGTTGTGCCATTTTATTTTAGGACAGGTAAGGAGTTGTACTTAATTATAAATTGTTATTAAAAAGGTCATTTGGTTTGATAAAGCTACGACACCATTCGGTAGAATGAAATCCAGATTCCCTGGGATAGCATTTGAAATCCTTCACAATTTTACTCCAATATGTCTTTCCAATCTCCATTCCAACCTTCTCCCACCACGTTGAACTCCTGGCTGTCCCTGGGTATGCCACACTCTCATCCTTTGTACATGTTCTAGCTTCCTCCACCTGGAGTATTTTCCAGACTTCTACTGAGTTCCCATTGAGTCCTGCTCAAATATCACCTTCACTCAAACATCTAGTTTAACTCCCTCTTTGGCCCTCCTGGCCATTTTTTATGTCACTATTTGTAGGCACAAATGACTCTTGCTATCATTATACCAGTTTACATGTCTTCCTCTCCCCCCAACCTGTAGACTCCCCCAAGGACAGCATGTTGATTGAGGGCTTTGGCTTTGGGGTCAGACAGCTGTGTTCAAATCCACCTCCAACACACTCCATATGGGTGATTTTGACTTTGGGCAAGATAATTAATCTTTTGAAATCTCAATGTTCTCATCTTCATAATAAAGGCAATAATACTTACCTCTCAAGGAGTTTCAAGGAATTAAATAAAACACTGTATATACAGCACCAAGCACAGTACCTATCCCTTACTAACAGCTCAATAAATAGTGATTCTTACCATAAGCCTTATTATTCATTCCTTACACCTATCATATAATATAGCACATTGTAGGGGTTCAATAAATATTTGCTGAACAGATTAATTTGGTTCTAATATACTACTCCTCTATAAATAACATTTTTAAGAAAGAATCTCTAATGATGGGACATCTAACCTCAGAGAGAGCTATTGAGAGAGATATTAGTCTGAGGATTTTATGGACCTCTCCGGTCACTCCATGTAAACAGTTCACCCAGCCAAGCCCTGTCTGTGGCTCTTGATCATTTATAATTAATCTGGGTGGGCCAGACCTCAGATGAAGGGAAATAGTCAGAAAAATAGAGATGGTTGCTCTTTTTATTCATGCTTCTGTGCCAGAATATAGATAATCCTTTTAAAGAGGAATTTTTAGACTATGTGGGAAGACCTGCCTCATACTCTGCTCCAATTTAAAACAAACTCTGGCCCAGGACTCTGACACAGATGAGGGAGGATGTGAACATGCTCATTATCCCCATAACAATGGGCAGAGGGAGCGGTGGGAATTCTTTACACTGATAACCACCCAGAAGAAGAGATTTTTCTATTCCCATCCCCAATGGCAATTACAATGATGAGACTGGTCCCAATTCTTCATCCCCAAAGGATATGAAGAACCAATGTATTTGGATTGAGAGAACTTTTTGTCCTCAATTACCTGGAAATGTCAACTAATTTGTTGGTGAAGCCTAGATTTTCAGAAACATAGAGAGATCAAGTTTTAAAAGAGCCCTAGGTGATGATTTCTTTCTGTTACTGTCTTCATGTTTAAATGTCACCCAGGCAACATTTCTGCAGTTACCATTACAAGTTTACAAGAATGGGTTTCTGGGAAACCCATTTGGAAGCCAATTAATTTTTCAGATGTTTTCTGCCAGCAGTTCAGTTAATTGACAACACATAGTGAAGTTGTCAAGATAAAAGACAAACGGAGCTGAGCCAGGCAGTTTTTGTTTCCTATTAAAATATGATTTATTACAAGTATCTTTTCATCATGTGTTCTGTTTGCTAGCTATAAATGCATTTCGGTGATGAGTTAGTTGCATCAGACTCAACTGTGATCCATCATTAACTAGCTAATAATTGTTTTCTTTGTTTACTCTTTGGGAACTGCTTTCTGTCTCTCATGCTGATACTTGGGATCTGTCCACCCATCTACTTGCTGTTTCTCCTTCTTGAATAGCTAAAGAGGCAGACAAGTGTCAAAACTAAAAGTCCTAAACTGGCCAGAGCACTTCTTGGCATCAAATCCCCTCATAATCTGGCCTCCGTTCATCTCTCTAACTCCGGCTCTTCTTTTTTTTTTTTTTTTTTGCGGTACGCGGGCCTCTCACTGTTGTGGCCTCTCCCATTGCGGAGCACAGGCTCCAGACGCGCAGGCTCAGCGGCCATGGCTCACGGGCCCAGCCGCTCCACCACATGTGGGATCTTCCCGGACTGGGGCACGAACCCGTGTCCCCTGCATTGGCAGGCGGACTCTCAACCACTGCGCCACCAGGGAAGCCCCCCCAGATCTTTTTTTCACTTTCCGTCCTTTTCTGCCTATATCACATCCTTTAAGTTTCTCAAACACACCTTGCTTTCTCTTGCTTCCAGCCTTTGTACGTGCTGTTCTCTCTAACCAGGACACTCTTCTCTTTCCCTTACCCATTGCTGCTCATTCTTCAAGTCTCAATTTAAACCTCACTTCTTCCTGAAGGCCTTTCTTGAACCCTAGACTGGACAAAATGTTCTTGTAATATGTCCTCAGGGCACCCTGTATTTCTCCCCCTTACGTAGTTACCTGTCCTGTTTCCTCCACTGAATAATAAGATTCACATCTGCTTTTGTCACACTGCTTCTCCATTATTGACTATGTAATGTATATACTCAATAAACATTAACTGAATGCTTAGATGAATGAATGAATCAGCTTTCCCAAACACTTTGACATGGTGAGACAATATTCCCTTTCATGTATGAATTAACCAAGGTCTGGTGAGCTTAAGAGACTTGCCCAATACCACTGTAGCATCTTGGCATCAGAACTGGTGTTAAAGTCTTCTATTACCAGTACAGTGCTATTTCCATTATTTAGTGGATTACAAACTAAAATGTCCACTACAGTAATAAGTGAAATGTGAGAGGTATAAGACCACACATATGGTGGAGGGAACTGTGACAAACTGAAAGACACATGACTCATTTGAAGGGAGCATCACTATTTGGGTCTAGCCAATTGTCATAGAACAAGGTCCAGCGTTGCCAGAGGTTTTTTTTTTTTTTTTTTTTTTTTTTTTTTTTAATGGGAAATCCAGATCTTTATGTGAAATAGTCTGATATTTTTAGTACTGGCCAAAAAAATGTTTTTAAAACAAAACAGTCATGGGCTAGGCATAGCCTTAAGCCCCATTCTGCCGTCACTACATTACTCTAAACTGAACTTCTTCTATACAGCTCAACCCTACCTTTGGAGAGACCTTCCTGTGTTTCAACAACTGGCACTAAGGCAACTCCATGGTCACCCACTGCAGGAAAACTTCTTGAGATTCAAAAAAGTCAATAAAAGACAATTACCTTTTCCCAGTAAAAGACGTTCAGCTTCCTGCTCTCCAATTGCTTTAGAATTGATCGACCCCATGGCGTTAAGTTCAGCTTCCACACAGGCTGTGATAACTCTTACAATCTTACACGATAGAAACCCAAAGCTTGCAAAAGGAAAAAACCAATTTCTTTTCACAGGAGGGTCCAAATACCACTTACATGAAGATATAAGACTGGTTTTCATTTCAGGGGGAAAATGGCACCAAAGTTTCTACTTCCTCCACACTCCATTATGACTGAGAGACTGTTTACTAGCATTAGACTCAGGAGGGTTGAGTTTACAATCTGGCCCTAACACTTGCAGCTCTATGGTCTCCGGTAAGTGCTAACCTGCTGAGAACCTTCCTGTCCTCATACCACAGATAGAATGAGAAGAAAAGCTACCTCCACACCAACATTAGTCCACAGCTAACTGGACTCCATTATTCCTGTGGATTTTTCTAGGTAGAAATGCCTGGTCCCAAGTCTCTGCTCTGCAGCTGAGTGTGATACAAAGGGAACCACAATGATCCAGAAGAGAATTAACTCCCACAGGGAGGAAATCCCACTTTCATGCTCTTGAGCCTATTTGTCTAATTTTCACCCAGCGGCTCTCCCCTCCTCATTCGGATACTGAGGAGATGGGTACTCTCCATCGCTGCTTCCTCACAAACTTCTCTGTAATTTCTCAGGAGCAGTAACTGATGTGTCCCAGGCTCCAACAGGCATGATTCTCTGCACTTACCTGTGTTTGCTCATTGAATCCTCATGTCCAAGCAACTGAGTCAAAATCACACAGCTGGGAAGTGGGAGGGCCAGGATTTGAATCCTGATCCTCTGGCTCCAGATCCTGAACATTTAGCCACCATGAGAGGTATTTCCCCCTCCTCCCCCTGGGATCTGGCTTTCGCCCACACCATTCCTTCATTCCTTCATTCACTTGCTCAACAGTCAAGAGTAAGTGCCTATAATGTGCCAGGTCCTCACAAAGCTTAAAATTCTAGGGGGTTTGCAGCAACATGGATGGACCTAGAGATTATCATACTAAGTGAAAGTCAGTCAGAGAGAGAGAAATATATGATATCATCTATATGTGGAATCTAAAAAAAATGACACAAATGAACTTATTTACAAAATAGAAATAGACTCACAGACATAGAAAGCAAACTTATGGCTACCAAAGGGGGAAAGTGTGGGGAGGGATAAATTAGTAGGAGTTTGGGATACACACTACTATATATAAAACAGATAACCAACAAGGTCCTACTGTATAGCACAGGAAATTATATCCATTATCTTGTAATAACCTATAATGGAGTATAATCTGCAAAAATACTGAATCACTATTCTGTACACATGAAACTAATACAATATTGTAAACCAACTATACTTCAATTAAAAAAATCTCTTTTGTTAGAATTATTTTTATTTCGTTTTTGTTTTGTAATTTGGTCAGAGCTCCCTCCTCTTTATAGCTACTCAGAAAAAGTTGGCTGTCATTTCTATAGGTAAGTTTTTATATATTTGAAGATGGCTATATTCAATATATAAAATCAGGAACTATATTCAATACCTTGTAACAACGTATAATGGAAAAGAATCTGAAAAAGAATATATACGTATATATGTGTGTGTGTATATGTATGTATAACTGAATCACTTTGCTATACACCTGAAACATTATAAATCAACTATACTTCAAAAAAAATTCTAGGTGGGAGGAAAAAACAAATATGGTAAATATGTAAAAAATAAATGAATAAATATAGTAGGTAAGCTAGTAATTAATATTAAGGGGAAAAATTAAGCAAATAAAAGGGATATGATGACAAGGGCAGGAAGGCCAGTCTAGCAGTTGGAATGTGGGATCCACAGGCAGCAAGTTCAGCACCAGGAAGGAAATGCATGCAAACGGGTGCAACATGAGGGGTTTGTAGGAAAGGAACCTAACAGTTATTAAGCACCAACTTCATGCCAAACACAACATGTACAAGGTAAGTTGTCTTATTATATCAATGTAACAAACCAGAATTTTTAATAACTTCATTTTAGTATTATTAATAGTAGCATACTCTAGACCCAGTACTAAGCACTTTGTGTATAACTTATTTGAACCTCTGAGAAAATACTACTTTCCCCTTCCACAGATAATGAAATGAAGATTAACGAGGTAACCCAAATTGCTAGAGGTTACCCAGCTAGTAAGTGGCAGGACCAAGATTCAAACACAGGAAGGACCCAAAGCCATCTTTCTTCTAAACTAAATAACCTGCCTTAAAGCCATCAATACAAGGAACATGGCAGCAGGTAACAGAAGGTGTCTTACTTTGCTTACTTTTCCATAACAAAATACCATGGCCTCGGTTACAGAAATTTATTTCTCACAGTTCTGGAGGCTAGAAGCCCAAGATCATAGTACTAACAATCAAGGGTTAGTTTCTCCTGAAGCCTCTCTCCTTGGCTTGCAGACAGCCACCCTCTCACTGTGTCCTAACATGGACACATCCCTGGAATCTCTCTCCTCTTGTGAGGACACCAATCACAATGGATTAGGGCCCCATCCTTATGACCTCATTTAACTCTAATTACCTCTTTAAAGGCCCTGTCTCCAAATACAGTCACATTGAAGGTTAGCCTTCAATATATTAATTTGAGAGACACAATTCAGTCCATAACAGCAGGTGATGGAGCTCCAGTTCTTTTGGGAAGAGAAAAGAGATGGTTGAGAAATCAAAGCACGGTCCCAGCCCTAATATAACTAGAGGGCAAGTTCTGGCTGGAGGGAAAGTGGAGATGGTGGAGTTGGGGTGTGAGAGGAGAGTGGGATGAGCAGCAGACTGACAACAAGCCGCCCAGTGGCTCAGGTGTCAGGCTGGGAGTGACACCTTCTCTGCCTTAACCTGCAGGGTTGCAGTGGGCTGTGGGTGCAGGCACTGCAGCTGTGGGACAGGCAGCTAGGAAAGTCATTCCACTGCTGTCAGAGGAGATGGGCTCTCTGGGACCCTGGCATCTCTCTGCCAGCTCACAGTTCTCTTTTTCAGCTGCCTTTTCTCTTTCTTTAAACAGTTGTGTGTGAGTGTGTGTGTGTTGTGTGTGTGTCTGTCCGTGTGTGATTGTTACTGTAACTGGGGCCTGGCATTTCTTAGCGCCCAAACTGGTGCACCTATTCCCATCATCAGCGGGCTCTATTTAATCCATGTACACTGGCACCATCCTTTATCACTTCTGTGCATGTGTGTAGATGAGTCTCTCTATCTGGGAGAGAAAGGAAAGAAAGAAAGAGAGAAAGAGAGAAAGAAAGAAAGGAGGAAGAGAAAGGGAGAAAGGGAGAAAGAAAGAGAGAAAGAAAGAAAGAAAGATGAAAGAAAGATGAAAGAAAGAAAGAAAGAAAAAGGAGAGGGAGAGAGAGTAAAGAGAGGGAGAGAAAGAGAGAAAGAAGGAAAGGAGGAAGAGAGGAAAGAAAGGAGACAAGATGTGAAAGAAAGGGGAAGAGAACAAATTGAGAATTTGTTTGTAGTGGGGAGACACAGTAGATGTGGTCTCGTCCTTCTAGAAATGTGTGTGTCTAAATGGGACATCTGCAATATTTGCAGCTATTTGGGTCCTCGCAGGGAGCCAGCCTGAAGGCAGAGAGTTCCTAAGGATGGCAAAGAGGAGAGGCGGGTGATGATACCTCTTTTACTATGTCAAGTAACCCTGCTGTGCATCCCACCTCAGGATTTCCAGGGACGGCAGATTTTTAAAAATACTTTTTATTAGAGCCAATCAAAGTTTTCCGTTATAGCAGCTGAAGGCATCCAAGCAGATACACTCCACGATCCTCCCCAGCCCTGTGACCTCCTAAAAGTCATGTTCCTAAGACTGCTAGTAACAGTTCACACATTACAGAGAATCTTACAAACAACTTAACACAACCCTATGAAATAGGGACTATCTTTAGTCCCACTTAAAGAAAAAACAGACACTAAAGAAGTTAAGTCACTTGGCAAAAGGCACTCTGAGATGGGGTCAGCATATGAAACCTGTCTGACATGACATCCTTGCTCTGACCCCCTATCTATCAGAAAGCATGAAAAATCAGAAATCTTCTGTCAGCCAAAAAGTTCCCCTGAGGGCCAAGAGAAAAAAAATC